>NC_057842.1:3994900-4302200 GCF_910594005.1 Cervus elaphus | reverse complement strand
TCCCTGATCCCTAAGATGTCAATGTTCACTCTTAACCATCTTCTACTTGACCATATCCAACTTACCTTGATTCATGGACCTAACATTCCAGGACCCTATGAAATATTTTTCTTTACAGCATTAGACTTTACTTTCACCACAAGGCACATCCACAACTAAACTTCATTTCCACTTTGGCACAGCTCTTTCATTATTTCTGGAGAAATTAGTAATTGCCCTCTGTTCTTCCCCAGTAGCATACTAGACATCTTTCCACTGGGGGGCTCTTCTTTCAGTGTCATATCTTTTTTGCCTTTTCTTACTGTTCATAGGGTTCTCTTGGCAAGAATGCTGGAGTGATTTGCCATGCCTTCCTCCAGTGGACCACAGTTTGTCAGAACTCTTCACCATGACCCATCTGTCTTGGGTTGTCCTGCACACCATGGCCCATAACTCCATTGAGTTATGCAATTCTCTTCACCACTACAAGGCTGTGATCCATAAAGGGGCTCATATAAGTTAGGATCATACTATTAGATTTTTAAATTTTTAATTATTAGATAGTTCCTTTACAATGTTGTGTTGGTTTCTGTCATACAACAGCATGAATCAGCCATAAATATACATATGTCCTCACCCTCTTGAACCTTTCCACCCCCATTCTAGCCTACCCTATAGGTTGTTACAGAACACCAGGTTGAACTTCCTGTGTTATATATCAAGTTCCCAGTAGCTACTAACATCTATTTTGCATGTGGTAATGTATATGTTTCAATGCTACTGTCTCAATTCTTCCCACCTTCTCCTCCCATAGTGTCCACAAGTCTGTTCATTATATCTGTGTCTCTATTGCTGCCCTATGAATAGATTCATCAGTACCATTTTTCCAGATCCCATATATATTCATTATTATACAATATTTGTTTTTATCTTTCTGACACTTCACTCCATACAACAGACTCTAAGTTAATCCATATCACTAGAACTGACTTCAATTCATTCCTTTTTGTGACTGAGTAGTATTCCATTGCACAAATGTGTCACAACCTCTTTATCCATTCATCTGTCAATGGACATCTAGGTTGCTTCCCTCTCTTAGTTATTGTAAATCATGCTACAATGAATATAGGGGTACATGTGTCTTTCTGAATTATGATTTGTTCAGGGTATACACCCAGTAGCGGGATTGCTGGATCATATGCTAGTTTTATTACAGCTTTTTAAGAAGTCTCCAGACTGTTCTCCATCGTGGCTGTATCAGTGGTTGTATCAGGACTGTTCTCCATCAGGGGTTGTGCAGTGAGATTCCTTTTTCTGTACATCCTCTGCAGCATTTATGTTTGTAGTTTTTTTGTCTTTTTTTTGTTTTTTTATGATGGCCATTCTGACCAGTGTGAGGTGATACCTCATTGTAGTTTTGATTTGTATATCTCTAGTAATGAGTGATGTTCAGCATTTTTTCATGTATTTGTTAGCCATCTGTATGTCTTCTTTGGAGAAATGCCTATTTATGTTTTCTGCCTATTTTTTGATTGTTTTCTTTTTATATTCAGCTTCATGAGCTTTTATACTGTTTTATATATATTATAGGTTAATCCCTTGCCAGTTGCTTCACTTGTAAATATTTTCTCCCATTATGAGAGTTTTTTTCCTTGTTTTGGATTTCTTTTGCTATGCAAAGGTTTTTAAGTTTAGTTGGGTCTCATTTGTTTATTATTGTTTTTATTTCCATTAATCTAGGAGGTGGATCAATAAAGATCTTTCTGTGATTTATGTCAAAGAATGTCCTGCCTATGTTTTCTTTTCTTTTTTTTTTTTTTTTTTCATGACAGCCATCTATTTTTAGGTGCTAAGTCATGTACCACTCTTTGTGACCCTGTGCACTGCAACAAGCCAAGCTTCCCTGTCCTTCACCATTTCTCAGAGTTGTTTTTATGCCCCTTTTATTTTATTACTTTTTTTTCATTTATTTTTATTAGTTGGAGGCTAATTACTTTACAATATTGTAGTATGTTTTCCTCTAAGAGTTTTATAGTATCTGGCCTTAATTTAGGTTTTTAATCTATTTTGTGTTAATTTTTGTGTATGGTGTTAGGAAGTGTTCTAATTTCATTCTTTTACTTGTGCATATGTGCTAAGTTACTTCGGCTATGCCCAAATCTTTGCAACTCTATGCACTGTAGCCCTCCAGGCTTTTCTGTCCATGGGATTCTCCAGGCAGGAATACTGGATTGGGTTTCCCTCCTCCAGGGGTCTTTCTGACCCAGGGATCAAAGCCACAACTTTTATGTCTTCCTGCACTGAAAGGCAGGTTCTTTACCAGCAGTGCCATCTGGGAAGCCCCTATTTTACATGCAACTGTCCATTTTCCCCAGCACCACTTATTGAAGAGACTGTCTTTTTCACCTTCTTTGAGAAATGAAACAATTAAACTTTGTATTAAAACATCTATTTTCTTTATCTCCATTGACTTATTGACTTTGCAATTTTCCAACAGTAGTTATGGTACTAAAATTTAATTTCAAAAACAAAAAACAGAGGACAGATAGCAACGAGGCTCTGAAACAAGGCAACAGTGTGCTCCTGTGTCTTGTCAATGGCTGCACTTTCCTTGTTTCCAGAGAGTTTGCTCTTTTTTTTTTTTTTTTTTTACAGAGAGCTTGCTCTTAATTGCATCATAACCAGTAGCTGTCTGTGACATGCAATCATAATTTCTGCTTAGTTGATCAAGTTATGGGCACCTAGAATGTAGAGGTTCAATTCACCTTTATTGTAGTTATAAACTGGTATATAAATTATTACCAAGAAATCCAATACCAACATCCTTATATTTACAAATCCCTAACTTCTATGTCACCTTTTCCCCTTCTGCCTCTTCTCTTTCCCCAGTCCAAGAAACTTAAGTCTTAGGAATTTAGTTCAGCTGCATTATAGAACTCACAGCTGTCATATTCGCCTAAATTCATGATCCTCTTTATTGTAAATAAGCTCCACCCCCAAGAAGAATTAAAACTCATGTTTATAAACTCTGAATGACAGGGGACCAAAGGCAATTGATTGGAAAACCTAATGAAGCTTTGAGGGAGGCAGGGTGGTGAAAGGCATCTGCCTGAAAATTCTCCTCTAGTTAGTGTTGTTTGTGCTTTTCTTCTCCCCTGGCAGTAACACCTGGCACTATGAATTATTCACCAGTTCACTAAGATTGCTTACCATCTCCAGACCATGTGCTGGGAAGTCAGCCTAAACAAGATAGACAGGTGCCTCTCCACAGAATGACCTTCTAGTAGGAGGAGTCAGGCAAAGAATGTGTCCACCAGTCAGCCTGAGTTAATGCCATAAAGGAAAGCAAAATGGAGAGGAGATGGACAGTCTCTGGAGGGTACATTTTAGCTAGGAGTGTCAAAAATACCTCTGCGAGTAGTGACAGCTCAGCTGTCCATTGAGAAACCCACGTGTGATGGGAGGCGGGTGGGAGGAGAAGGGGCCAGCCCTCTGGCTGAGAATAAACCTGAAAACAGGAAAATTATGTTACTTGTTTGAGGGACAGAAAGGCAGACAGTATTCACAGATTAGGAATTGTTATTATTAGATGAATTTGGAAAGGCAAGCAGAAGACAGATCATGCAGAGTATTGGAAAATATGATAAAGAATTGCACTTCCATGCTGAGAAAATAAGAAGCCTTTAAAATTGCAAGCATGTCAGAAAACCTGAATTTAAGTCTTGATGTTTCTAGTAACTAGCAGTTCGATTTCTGCTGCATCATTTAAATCCCTGAGCCTCCATTCCAGTATTTGTAAAACAGCAATGTTAAGTATGTCAGCTGTTTTGTATCCACCCACCCTTCTTGCCTATTCAATGCAGGAGATTTAAGAGATGTAGATCCCCTGGAGGAGGGCACATCAATCCACTCCAGTATTCTTGCCTGGAAAATCGCATGAACAGAAGAGCCTGGCGGGCTAGTCTACAGGGTCACAAAAAGTGGGGCACAACTGAAGTGACTGAGCATGCACGCAAGCACCCTTCTCCCTCCCGCCATCATCCACTTCCCACTCTGGACTCTAGCACCTTCTGCAGTGCATTGAAGTGCAGTTTGGCCAACAGAAGTCACCAGTCAGTGATGAGGTGACGGGAGGAGAGTGAGACAGATTACTTACCCCTCTAGGAGCCTCAACACTAGGTCAAAACAAAATTTACCTTGACCTAAGGACACAACTTCCATTAGGAGGCTGTCAACAAAAATTCAATACACTATCAAGTTAAGATGAAAAATGGAATTTTATTTGAGCCAATCTGAGGATTATAATCTAGGAAGCAGATTCTCAGAAGTTCTGAGAACTGTCCTGCCTATTAGGAGTTGAAGACACAGTCACATACATTTTCATGACAAAGATGTACATCAAAACGACACACTGATACTTGACATAAGGTTCACCAAGGATACACAGTCTAGGTGAGCATGTAGAAAGCCAGCAGCAGGTTACTATGACCCTGCAGAGCAAGAAAAGAACACTATTCTTTTAAGAAGTCACATTGCCAGTTTCAGAAGGAAAAGAAATGGATCTCTGTGGTCCAGCAGGCACAGCTGTGTTTGAGGAGCTCTGGTCAGTGTGATACAGAGGCAGGGTGCAGACTGGGGAGGGAGAAAGGAGGCTCAAACACAGAGAGATTTTACGTTTAATTTTTTTCTTGTACTGCCTTAAAATATAAATTTTATTCCATCAAGGCCTTCACTTTCTTCAGCTTTAAGCCTGGGGTAGAAACAGCTTCCCCTTGAGACTAACCTCAATGTCACATTCTATTTCCTGTAGCTTCCCTAAGCCCTCCCATACCTTTGTAAATAGTTCTTTATTCCATTATTTTCAAAGAATAGGTATGGTTCCCTGCTTACTGCCAGGGAGTGAGGGAGAAGACCCAAACACAGAGATATTTTGTTTAATTTTTTTCTTGTACTGCCTTAAAATATATTATTCTCACTAGTGTAATAAGTATAATTTTGCCTACCTGACAGAATTCATATGTGGTGAGATAGCAAAATTTGTTTATTTAGTATAATATATAGAATATTATTTTTGTCTCCTTATTCTCAAGATCTAAAACTCAGACCAACATTCCTAATAAAATAATTCAATTATAATGAATTAAATATACACTTTGGTATAAAGAGTTCTAGAGTATAGAATCATAGGACATTACCCACCATCTTCTAGCAGTATCAATTTATAAGTGAGGAAACTAATGCTCTGGGAAATTAAATCACCAAAAGTCTCAGAATCAAGTCTCCTGTCTTTCAATCCAATCAATAGTAGGCCCTTACTAGTCCCTTAGTAAACATGAGCACAGTAGATCATCAACAAGTCCAAAACACTCAATTTCTAGATCTTAACAGCCCCACAAGATATCCATTCCCTAAGTCAAAACAGCATAGGAACTGACAACATACAGGTAGCATATTGATCAAGCACTGTCATACTCCAATAGAAGCAATAAAATCACTAAAAACTGGATAACTTCAAAACTATACTTTGTATTTAAATAGCTCATGAAAGGTCACAGTTGAAAACAGCCTTAAAAATTACTCAATCCTGGGACTTCTCTGGTGGTCAGGTGATTAAAACTCTGCACTTTGCAGGGGGCATGGGTTTCATTCCTGCTCAGGGAACTAAGATCTGCAGCTGCACAGTGTAGCCAAAGGGTAAAAAGAAAAGAAAAAAAATCTTAAGTACTTAATCCTAACTCTTTTACCTTGAAAAAAGAAAAATCAAAATTATGAAAGAGCAGGATGGAGAATTTATGTCTTCACAGTGTCAATGCAGTGAGTTTCCATGACACTCTATTGCTTATATTTCATACTCAAAATGTAAAAAAGAAAAGCCACATGAAATAAGTGGAAACTTGTGTGGTCTATGGTATGCAAAATTGGTTAGTAAAATGTCCTTGAACCAGTATTTCAAAGAGCCAAGTATTTTAAAGTATTGTGTGTATATCTGAGAAGACAATGGCTGGGGGAAATTTCCTGTCCCAGAGTAGTGAGATCTGATTTTATCTGTCCCTTGCTTTTAGATGTCTGACTAATGGGAAAAATTTTATCTTTCAAGTCCCCTAAAACATTCACCCTATAGCTTACAGAAAGAAAAAAATCCATTTAAAGACAAGAGAAGGAAAATCCTGGTTGGCATACTTGTTTTTCACTAAGGCCCCTCCCCAGACTGCATTAGAATCCTCCTAGGTGTTGCACTGTGGTACAGAGAGTACCAACAAACCACTGAAATCCAATGGCTTCTAGGGTCACAGCCACCAAAAGTTCAAAATATCTGAGCCTTGCTTCAGAAATGCAGGAATCCACAATGTGCACATCAGAACTAGATCCAATGCATGCTTTTAAACACCCAAGGGCCCTAAACCAGCATTACGCTTAAACTGAAGATGAAGGAGGTTGTCAGCAAACAACAGCATTATGGGGTGGATATTTCACAGGGGCTGTTGACCTTAATTTAAAAAGAAATCATAATGGGTGAAACTAGGGTAAGTATTTTACAATCCAGTATAGTCATTAAAATATTCTTTTCTAGAAGAAATCTGGTTTACAATTATTTTGTGAGATAGACAATATGTCTAATTTCTTTTCTTGTACACTCGTCTTACTCATTTGCTCTTTTCTTCTATTGTATTTGTCTTTCCTGTTGGAATTTATGATTTACAACTACACATATAACCTTTCCTGAATCACAAAATCTTTCCTGTTGATTTGTTTTCCCCCACATGATTGGTAAATTGCTTTTTTTGAAATAGTTTTATGCTAACTAAATTCTAGCTATTGTGTATCATTGACTCTTAGTCAAGTGAGATTCCATAATACGTGTTTTTAACTTTTAGCAAAGGAAATATTGAAAATGCTTCCATTTTCCTATGTTCTTTCCACTCATAGTGTTATTTTCCTTCTACTCATCTCTCTAAGGTAAAGAAACCAAGCAATTGCTGGCATTGTGAGTGAGGCAGGCAGATGTTCAAGCTACTTAGTGTCTTGATACCTTACTTCATGGTCCACCTTTCCCTGGTTTCATTGAAATTAATTCAAGCTAATGGAGAAGTTCAGATCTCCAAGTCTTCCCTGACACATGGGATGTTTTCTTGCCAAGTCGTGACTTTCCTAGTAGTATAGACATGGGTCCACAATATTGCAGAGGGTAATTTCAGGGATGATTACCATTGGCCTTTTACAGACGCTCAATTTCAGGTGCATTTAGTCATGCGGGAATACAGCAGGTAACATGGCAAGATTTCTTAATAGGAAAAATGAACTGAAGTCTTTATTTCCCCACTTTCAATCCCATCGTGATAATTATTAAAGATGTAGTTACATGTGAACCAGACCCTTTTGTTGTTGTTCAGTTGCTAAGTCATATCTGACTCTTTGCGAACCCCAGGACTGCAACACTCCAGGCCTCCCTGTCCTTCACTCTCTCCCAGAATTTCCTCAAACTCATGTCCATTGAGTTGATGATGCTATCCAACCATCTCATCCTCTATTGCCCTCTTCTCCTCCTGCCCTCAACTTTTCCCAGCATCAGTATCTTTTCCAATGAGTCAGCTCTTCACATCAAGTGGACAAATTATTGGAGCTTCAACTTTGGCATCAGCCTTCTCAATGAATATTCAGGGTTGATTTTCTTTAGGATTGACCTATTTGATCTCCTTGCAGTCCAAGGGACTCTCAAGAGTCTTCTCCAGCACCACAATTTTAAAGCATCAATCTTTGGCCCTCAGCCTTCTTTACGGTCCAGCTTTCACATCTGTACATGACTACTGGAAAAACCATAGCTTTGACTAGGACTTTGTCGGCAAAGTGATGTCTCTGCTTTTTAAAGTACTGTCTAGGTTTGTCACAGCTTTTATTCCCAAAAGCAAGCATCTTTTATTTTCACAGCAGCAGTGATTTCATCACTTGTAGTGATTTTGGAGCCCAAGAAAATAAAATCTGTCACTGTTTCCAATTTTTTCTCATCTATTTGCCATGAAGTGATGGGACCAGATGCCATGATCTTCGTTTTTTGAATGCTGAGTTTTAAGTCAGCTTTTTCACTCTTTTCTTTCACCCTCATCAAGAGGCTCTTTAGTTTTTCTTTGATTTCTGTCATTAGAGTGGTATCATCTGCATATCTGAGGCTGTTGATATCTCTCCTAGTAATCTTGATTCCAGTTTGTGATTCATCCAGCCTGGCCTTTTGCATAAGGTAATCTGCATATAAGTTAAATAAACAGGGTGAAAATATACAGCCTGACGTACTCCTTTCCCAATTTTGAATCAGTCAGTTGTTCCACGTCCAGTTCTAACTGTTGCTTCTTGACCTCCATACAAGTTTCTCAGGAGACAGATAAAGTGTTCTGGTGTTCCAATATGTTTAAGAATTTTCTGCAATTTACCAGACTCTCTACCTCTATAATCTAATGATAGTTATAAAAGGTAAAAAAGAAAAAAATTAATAGGCACTAGCTATCATCCCCATGTACACACATTTTAATTCTTTAGTCTTCTTTTTGTGCTCTTCAAAACAACCTGCTAAATTGTAAGTGAAACAGTGTGTGGGTTATATACAACAATTCTGAGGTTTATATGAATGTTAAACTTTTTGAGTATCTAAAGGAATAGACTCTAGGAAAGTCTTAGTAGAAAGAAATACACACAGTTGCCATTTCCTAGTCTTGGACTTTGAGGAAGCAACTTAACTTTCCTGAACATCAGGTTTCTCACATGTGAAAAGGGTGTATTTTTAAATCTTTGTTTTAGGGGAATTTTTGCCCAAAGTCCAGGGAGATTCCATTCTTCTAGTCACATCCTAAAGTAATAATTACTACCTGAAAAACTCTAAGAGACAGAGTGAGAGTTTTTTCTTCAACAAAGCCCTTTTTATTTTCTATTCAAGATAACATTAAGCAACAACAAAAAGCCCTCACAGTGGATTTTCAGCTCTCTACTGATAAATTTTCTCCCTCAAAATAGTTTATGTTTGAGTCACATTCCCCATCCTAGGAAGGCAGACCAAAAAAAAAAAAAGAAAAGAAAAGTTTGCTTGGAATTAATTTCTATGGATGGACTTGGTGGTTTCTTTCTCTGAGGCAGGTCTGCCTCTCTTTTAGTCTGAGATGACTGATAGTGATAAAATCCAACCATAAATTTTACTTTCTTATTTGAGGAGCTGAGAGACAGGAAAAATATCCAAGATCATATTGGGAGATATAAAGATTGCAAGATATTTCAACATTTCATTCCTTCCTTTGTTAAAATCTCTATAATTTATCCTAAGAAAAATGGAAAAGTAAACTTTCCTGTACCATCCTGACCAAGGAATAGGACAAGACAAATGGTCAAGAAAGCCCTGTAGTCTCAGCAGCAGAATTGTCAGAGTCTGGGACACCTTTGGAAAAGTCATAATGAGGGGTCAGTAACAGAAAGAGGCCAGCACAGTACTTGGCACATAACAAGTACTTCTTAAATATGAGCCCCTCTTACAAAGGAATGAAGTGTTAGACTAGACTTGTTCCAAATGCAGATCATGTCCACATAGGTATTTTTATCATTTTCTTTTTTAAAGTATGGATTAGTTTTAAATAGATTGCTGGGCTTCCCTGGTGGCTCAGCTGATAAAGAATCCACCTGCAATGTGGGAGACATAGCTTCGATCCCTGGATTAAGAAGATCCCCTGGGGAAGGGAATGGCTACCCACTCCAGTTTTCTGGCCTGGAGAATTCTGTGGACTGTATAGTCCATGGGGTCACAGAGCCGGACACAACTGAGTGACTTTCACTCACAAAGCTAAAATATGATGACAGGACAGGGAGATGGTGAAGGACAGGGTGCTGCAGTCCATGGGGTCCCAGAGTCAGACACAACTGAGTGACTGAACAATAAAGTTAAAATATTTTAAACTTCCTATTTTAAAAAGACAATACTTTTTATTATATGAAATAAATATATTTATTTATAAATATAAAATATTTGATTTATTTATAAGATAAATCAAATAATTTGATCAAGTATGATCAATATAGTATACATAAACTTTTCAAAAGGGCAAAAATGATTTTTTAAATAGTATTTATTATCTATAGGAGTATAGTAGATTATTACATTTTTTTAAAAAAGTATTTATTAAGAGAACACTCAGACAATATGGACAGATCCAAAGCATGACAAGGTAGGGTCCCTCCTTTCTAAGAACTAACAATTTAGTAGAGAGTAGGCAAAAATCTGTGAAAATTAAGTATACATACAATTTCAAAAATGATGCAGGGAAGAGTAAAAGCATCCCAGGGTACTGAATGCTTTAGCTGCTCAACAAATGACACTACATGCATAACTTCTGGCTAGTGGGACCTCCTGAATAGACATTAGAAAGCAATGGAATTAATAACTGCTGTATGTGATATATGAAAGAGCATTATTATTAACAGAGTCGATCCTAAGAGTTCTCATCACAAGGAAAAATTATCTTTTTCTTTCACTTTGTATCTATATAAGATGATGGATATTCACTAAACTTATTCTCAGGATGCATGTAAATCTAATCATCACGCTGTATACATTAAATTTACATAGTACTGTATGACAAGTATATCTCAATAAAACTGGAAGAAAAAAAAGTCTCAAAAAGAATAAAGCAATGGAATTAAATTAGGTAGTAAAAAGTTGGTAAGTTTTAGATAGTTTCACAATGGGATAATGAGGTAACTCCTGAGAGTGAAAATCCCTTCAGTAGCATGGAGAAGATTGGAAAGGTGCACTTGGAAATATGAGTAAATCTCTTCATCTGAAAAGGAAATTTATGTTAGGTGAGGTCTAAATTATTAGAATATCTAAGAATAGAAAAGGCCAATGTAAGGCATACTGAATTAAAAAATCATCAGGACTGGCTTACTGGTCTGGTATGCTTATCACATAGATGGTGCCCAGTTCATTTGTGAAATTCAAGGTTTAAAAACCTGAATGGCACATGCACATAACTAATGGGGTCTTCCAGACTTTATGTAAATGAGCCTTTGAAATTCCTGCAACAGCCATAAACCTTCCTACACAAGTTTCCTGACTTGGTGGCTGACTTTATTATTTAAGTTACTTCCAAACAGCTTAAGAGAGAGCTCATGGTAAAAGGTACATATATTTGAAAAGTAGCCAAGATATGGTTATTGTAAATGATACTTCAATGAACTTTGGTGTGTACTGTTACTGATTTCTAATTACATTCTACTGTGATCAATGAACATACTTTGTATTATTTCAGTATTTTTTAATTTAATGAAGTTAATTTTGTGGTCTACGATGTGATCTGTCCTGGAGAATGTTTCTTGTGCCTTTGAGAATAATATGCATTCACTGCTGTTGGGTGAAGTGGTCTATAGATGCTGTAAGGACAAGTTGATTTATACTATTGTCCAGGTATATTTCCTTGCTGATCTTTTCTCTTTTTTTGCCACACTGTAGGTCATGTGAGATTTTAGTTCCCTGACCAGGGGTCAAACCCACGACCCTTGCATTGGAAGTGCAGAGTTTTAACCATTGCACCACCAGGGAAGTGCTTCCTTGCTCATCTTCTGTCTACCTCTTCAATTCACTGTTGAAAGTGGGATTAATGTCTCCAGCTTTCATTTTTAAACTGTCCAAATCCTCTTCAATTCTGTCATGTTTTCCTTTATGTATTTTGGAGCTCTATTATTAGGTGTGTATTATTCATGTCAATGTATGGCAAAACCCACTAAAATATCGCAAAGTAATTAGCCTCCAACTAATAAAAATAAATGGAAAAAATATTTTTAAAAAACCACAATTTATATTTTATTTTACTTTTCATTTATTTTTATTAGTTGCTGGCTAATTACTTTACAATATTGTAGTGATTTTTGTCATACATTGACATGAATCAGCCATGGATTTACAAGTATTCCCCATCCTGATCCCCCCTCCCACCTCCCTATCCACCTGATTCCTCTGGGTCTTCCCAGTGCACCAGGCCCGAGCACTTGTCTCATGGATCCAGCCTGGACTGGTGATCTGTTTCACCCTAGATAATATACATGTTTCGGTGCTGTTCTCTCAAAACATCCCACCCTCGCCTTCTCCAACAGAGTCCAAAATTCTGTTCTGTACATCTGTGTCTCTTTTTCTGTTTTGCATATAGGGTTATCGTTACCATCTTTCTAAATTCCATATATATGTGTTAGTATACTGTAATGGTCTTTATCTTTCCGGCTTGCATCACTCTGCATAATGGGCTCCAGTTTCATCCATCTCATTAGAACTGATTCAAATGAATTCTTTTTAATGGCTGAGTAATATTGCATGGTGTATATGTACCACAGCTTCCTTATCCATTCATCTGCTGATGGGCATCTAGGTTGCTTCCATGTCCTGGCTATTATAAATAGTGCTGCAATGAAGATTGGGGTGCATGTGTCTCTTTCAGATCTGGTTTCCTCAGTGTGTATGCCCAGAAGAAAACCACATTTTTTTTTTGTCATTTATTTTTATTAGTTGGAGGCTAATAACTTTACAATATTGTAGTGGTTTTGTCATACATTGACATGAATCAGCCATGGATTTACATATATTCCCCATCCCGATCCCGCCTCCCACCTCCCTCTCTACCCGAACATCTGGGTCTTCCCAGTGCACCAGGCCCGAGCACTTGTCTCATGCATCCAGCCTGGACTGGTGATCTGTTTCACCATAGATAATATACATGTTTCAATGCTGTTCTATCAAAACATCCCACCCTTGCCTTCTCCCATTGAGTCCAAAAGTCTGTTCTATACATCTGTGTCTCTTTTTCTGTTTTGCATATAGGGTTATCATTACCATCTTTCTAAATTCCATATATATGTGTTAGTATACTGTAATGGTCTTTATCTTTCTGGCTTACTTCACTCGATAAAATGGGCTCCAGTTTCATCCATCTCATTAGAACTGATTCAAATGAATTCTTTTTAATGGCTGAGTAATATTCCATGGTGTATATGTACCACAGCTTCCTTATCCATTCGTCTGCTGATGGGCATCTAGGTTGCTTCCATGTCCTGGCTATTATAAACAGTGCTGCGATGAACATTGGGGTGCACCTGTCTCTTTCAGATATAGTTTCCTTGGTGTGTATGCCCAGGAGTGGGATTGCTGGGTCATATGGCAGTTCTATTTCCAGTTTTTAAAGAAATCTCCACACTGTTCTCCATAGTGGCTGTACTAGTTTGCATTCCCACCAACAGTGTGAGAGGGTTCCCTTTTCTCCACACCCTCTCCAGCATTTATTGCTTGTAGACTTTTGGATAACAGCCATCCTGACTGGCGTGTAATGGTACCTCATGTGCTTTTGATTTGCATTTCTCTGATAATGAGTGATGTTGAGCATCTTTTCATGTGTTTGTTAGCCATCTGTATGTCTTCTTTGGAGAAATGTCTGTTTAGTTCCTTGGCCCACTTTTTGATTGGGTCATTTACTTTTCTGGAATTGAGCTGCAGGAGTTGCTTGCATATTTTTGAGATTAATCTTTGTCTGTTGCTTCATTTGCTATTATTTTCTGCCAATCTGAGGGCTGTCTTTTCACATTGCTTATCGTTTCCTCTGTTGTGCAAAAGCTTTTAAGTTTCATTAGGTCCCATTTGTTTATTTTTGCTTTTATTTCCATTACTCTGGGAGGTGGATCATAGAGGATCTTGCTGTGATTTATGTCGGAGAGTGCTTTGCCTATGTTTTCCTCTAGGAGTTTTACAGTTTCTGGTCTTACATTTAGATCTTTAATCCATTTTGAGTTTATTTTTGTGTATGGTGTTAGAAAGTGTTCTAGTTTCATTCTTTTACAAGTGGTTGACCAGTTTTCCCAGCACCGCTTGTGAAAGAGATTGTCTTTTTTCCATTGTATATCCTTGCCTCCTTTGTCGAAGATAAGGTGTCCATAGGTTTGTGGATTTATCTCTGGGCTTTCTATTCTGTTCCATTGATCTATATTTCTGTCTTTGTGCCAGTACCATACTGTCTTGATGACTGTGGCTTTGTAGTAGAGTCTGAAGTCAGGCAGGTTGATTCCTCCAGTTCCATTCTTCTTTCTCAAGATTACTTTGGCTATTCGAGGTTTTTTGTATTTCCATACAAATTGTGAAATTATTTCTTCTAGTTCTGTGAAAAATACCGTTGGTAGCTTGATGGGGATTGCATTGAATCTATAGATTGCTTTGGGTAGAATAGCCATTTTGACAATATTGATTCTTCCAATCCATGAACACGGTATGTTTCTCCATCTGTTTGTGTCCTCTTTGATTTCTTTCATCAGTGTTTTATAATTTTCTATGTATAGGTCTTTTGTTTCTTTAGGTAGATATATTCCTAAGTATTTTATTCTTTTTGTTGCAATGGTGAATGGTATCGTTTCCTTAATTTCTCTTTCTGTTTTCTCATTGTTAGTGTATAGGAATGCAAGGGATTTCTGTGTGTTGATTTTATATCCTGCAAATTTACTATATTTGCTGATTAGCTCTAGTAATTTTCTGGTAGAGTCTTTAGGGTTTTCTATGTAGAGGATCATATCATCTGCAAACAGCAAGAGTTTCACTTCTTCTTTTCCTATCTGGATTCCTTTTACTTCTTTTTCTGCTCTGATTGCTGTGGCCAAAACTATGTTGAATAGTAGTGGTGAGAATGGGCACTCTTGTCTTGTTCCTGATTTTAGGGGAAATGCTTTCAATTTTTCACCATTGAGGGTAATGCTTGCTGTGGGTTTGTCATATATAGCTTTTATTATATTGAGGTATGTTCCTTCTATTCCTGCTTTCTGGAGAGTTTTAATCATAAATGGATGTTGAATTTTGTCAAAGGCTTTCTCTGCATCTATTGAGAAAATCATATGGTTTTCATCTTTCAATTTGTTAATGTGGTGTATTCCATTAATTGATTTGCAGATATTAAAGAATCCTTGCATTCCTGGGATAAAGCCCACTTGGTCATGGTGTATGATTTTTTTAATATGTTGTTGGATTCTGTTTGCTACAATTTTGTTAAGGATTTTTGCATCTATGTTCATCAGTGATATTGGCCTGTAGGTTTCTTTTCTTGTGGCATCTTTGTCTGGTTTTGGAATTAGGGTGATGGTGGCCTCATAGAATGAGTTTGGAAGTTTCCCTTCTTCTGCAATTTTCTGGAAGAGTTTGAGTAAGATAGGTGTTAGCTCTTCTCTAAATTTTTGGTAGAATTCAGCTGTGAAGCCATCTTGTCCTGGACTTTTGTTTGCTGGAAGATCTGATTGCAGTTTCTATTTCCTTCCTTGTGATGGGTCTGTTAAGATCTTCTATTTCTTTCTGGTTCAGTTTTGGAAAGTTATACTTTTCTAAGAATTTGTCCATTTCTTCCAAGTTGTCCATTTTATTGGCATAGAGCTGCTCGTAGTAGTCTCTTATGATCTTTTGTATTTCAGTGTTGTCTGCTATGATCTCTCCATTTTCATTTCTAATTTTGTTAATGTGGTTCTTCTCCCATTGTTTATTAATGAGTCTTGCTATTGGTTTGTCAATTTTGTTTATTTTTTCAAAAAACCAGCTTTTAGCTTTGTTGATGTTTGCTATGGTCTCTTTAGTTTCTTTTGCATTTATTTCTGCCCTAATTTTTAAGATTTCTTTCCTTCTACTAACCCTGGGGTTCGTCATTTCTTCCTTCTCTAGTTGCTTTAGGTGTAGAGTTAGGTTATTTATTTGACTTTTTTCTTGTTTCTTGAGGTAAGCCTGTAATGCTATGAACCTTCCCCTTAGCACTGCTTTTACAGTGTCCCATAGGTTTTGGGTTGTTGTGTTTTCATTTTCATTCATTTCTATGCATATTTTGATTTCTTTTTTTATTTCCTCTATGATTTGTTGGCTATTCAGAGTGTGTTATTTAGCCTCCATATGTTTAATTTTTAATAATTTTTTTCCTGTAATTGAGATCTAATCTTACTGCACTGTGATCAGAAAAGATGACTGGAATGATTTCAATTTTTTTTAATTTACCAAGACTAGATTTATGGCCCAGGATGTGATCTATTCTGGAGAAGGTTCCATGTTCTCTTGAGAAAAAGAAGTTGATTGTTTTGGGGTGAAATGTCCTATAGATATCAATTAGGTCTAGCTGGTCCATTGTGTCATTTAAAGTTTTTGTTTCCTTGTTAATTTTCTGTTTAGTTGATCTATCCATAGGTGTGAGTGGGGTATTAAAGTCTCCCAGTGTCATTGTGTTACTATTAATTTCCTCTTTCATACTCATTATTGTTTGCCTTACATATTGCAGTGCTCCTATGTTGGGTGCATATATATTTATAATTGTTATATCTTCTTCTTGGATTGATCCTTTGATCATTATGTAGTGTCCTGCATTGTCTCTTCACAGCCTTTATTTGAAAGTCTATTTTATCTGATATGAGTATTGCGACTCCTGCTTTCTTTTGGTCTCTGTTTGCATGGAATATTTTTTTCCAGCCCTTCACTTTTTGTCTGTATGTGTCCCTTGTTTTGAGGTGGGTCTCTTGTAGACAGCATATATCGGGGTCTTGTTTTTGTATCCATTCAGCCAGTCTTTGTCTTTTGGTTGGGGCATTCAGCCCATTTACATTTAAGGTAATTATTGATAGCTATGGTCCCATTGCCATTTACTTTGCTGTTTTGGGTTCACGTTCATACAACCTTTCTGTGTTTCCTGTCTAGAGAAGATCCTTTAGCATTTGTTGAAGAGCTGGTTTGGTGGTTGTGAATTCTCTCAGCTTTTGCTTGTCTGTAAAGCTTTTGAATTCTCCTTCATATCTGAATGAGATCCTTGCTGGGTACAGTAATCTAGGTTGTAGGTTATTCTCTTTCATTACTTTAAGTATGTCATGCCATTCCATTCTGGCCTGGAGGGTTTCTATTGATAGATAAGCTGTTATCCTTATGGGAATCCCTTTGTGTGTTATATGTTGTTTGTCCCTCACTGCTTTTAATATTTGTTCTTTGTGTTTGATCTTTGTTAATTTGATTAATATGTGTCTTGGGGTGTTTCACCTTGGGTTTATCCTGTTTGGGACTCTCTGGGTTTCTTGGACTTGGATGGCTATTTCCTTCTCCATTTTAGGGAAGTTTTCAGCTATTATCTCCTCGAGTATTTTCTCATGGCCTTTCTTTTTGTCTTCTTCTTCTGGGACTCCTATGATTCGAATGTTGGGGTGTTTCACATTGTTCCAGAGGTCCCTGAGGTTGTCCTCATTTCTTTTAATTCTTTTTTCTTTTTTCCTCTCTGCTTCATTTATTTCCACCATTTTATCTTCTACCTCACTTATCCTATATTCTGTCTCCGTTATTCTACTCTTGGTTCCCTCCAGAGTGTTTTTTATCTCATTTATTGCATTATTCATTTTTAATTGACTTTTTTTATTTCTTCTAGATCCTTATTGAACATTTCTTGCATCTTCTCAATCTTTGTCTCCAGGCGATTTATATGTAACTCCATATTGTTTTCAAGATTTTGGATCATTTTTATTATCATTATTCTTAATTCTTTTTCAGGTAGATTCCCTATCTCCTCCTCTTTTGTTTGACTTGGTGGTCATTTTTCAAGTTCCTTTACCTGTTGGGTATTTCTCTGCCTTTTTATCTTGTTTAGATTGCTGTGTCTGGAGTGGGCTTTCTGTATTCTGGAGGTCGGTGGTTCCTTTTTATTGTGGAGGTTTCACCCAGTGGGTGGGGTTGGATGATTGGCTTGTCAAGGTTTCCTGGTTAGGGAAGCTTGCATCAGTGTTCTGGTGCATGGAACTGGATTTCTTTTCTGTCCTTTCGAAGACAATGGGCTGCTTTTCTGGGCACCTGATGTCCTCAGCTAGCGATCAGGAGTTGTTTTGTGAAGTTTGGTCAGCGTTCAGTTTTTCTTTCGATGAATTTGTAGGGGAGAAAGTGGTCTCCCCGTCCTATTCCTCCGCCATCTTGGCTCCTCCCCCTCCTCCAGGGTATTTTTAATCTCACTTATTGTGTTGTTCATTGCTGATTTTCTATTCTTTACTTCTTCTAGATCTTTGCTAAATATTTCTTTTATCTTCTCAATCCATGCCTCCAGTCTATTTATCTTTGCCTCCATTTTATTTCCAAGGATCATCTTTACTATCATTATTCTGAATTCATTTTCAATAAATTGCTATTTCCTCTTAACTTTTTTGGTCTTGTGGATTTTTATCACGTTCCTTCTTCTGCTGCATATTTCTTTGTCTTTCCATTATGTTTAATTTACTGTGTTTGCAGTCTCTTTTCTGCAGGGTGGAAGGCTCTTGTTCCTCTTTTTAAATTTTTTTAATACTTTAAAAATTAGAGGATAATTACTTTATAAAATTGTAATTTAATTAGAGGATAATTACTTTACAATATTGTGATGCTTTTTGCCTTACATCTACATGAATTGGTCTAGATATACATATGTCCCCTCCCTCTTAAGCACCATTCCCACCTCCATCACTGTCCCCCCTATTCTAAGTTGTCACAGAACTCCAGTTTTGGGTTCCCTGCATCATACAGCAAACTCACACTCACTATTGATTTCACATATGGTCATGAATATGTTTCAGGGCCATTCTCTCAAATTATCCCATCCTCTCCTTCCCCAACTGTGTCCAAAAGTCTGTTCTTTATGCCTGTGTCTCCTTTGCTGCCCAGTATATAGGATCATCAGCACTCTTTCTAGATTCCATCTGTATGTGTTAATATATGATATTTATCTTTCTCGGTCTGACTTACTTCACTCTGTATAATAGGTTCTAGGACCATCCACCTTATTAGAGGTGACTCAAATATGTTCCTTTTTATGATTGAGTAATACTTCATTGTGTATATATATTGCTTTTTTATCCATTCAGCTGTTGGTGAACATCTAGGTTGTTTCCATGTCCTAGATATTGTAAATAGTGCTACAATGAATATTAGGTTATGTGTGTCTTTTTCATTTATGGTTTCCTCAGGGTATATGCCTAGTAGTGGGATTGCTGGGTCGTATGGTAGTTTCATTCCTATCTTTTTAAATGAAATCCCCATACTGTTCTCCATAGTGGATGTATCACTTTACATTCCCACCAACAGTGCAAGAGGGTTCCCTTTTCTCCACACCCTCTTCAGCATCTATTGTTTGTACTTTTTAATGATGGTCATTTTAACTGATGTGAGATGATATCTCACTATAGTTTTGATTTGCATTTCTCTAATAATGAATGATGTTGGCATCTTTTCACGTTTTATTACCCACCTATATGTCTTCTTTGAAGAATTGTCAGTTTAGGCCTTCTGCCAAATTTTGATTGGATTGTTTATTTTTCTGGTATTGAGCTTCATGAGTTGTTTGCATATTTTGAAGATTAATTGTCAGATGTTTCATTTGCTATTATTTTCTCCCATTTTGAGGGTTATCTTTTCAACCTAATTGTGCAAAAGCTTTTAAGTTCAATTAAATCCCTTTTTAAAAATTAACATTTATTTTAATTGGAGGCTAACTACTTTACAATATTGTAGTGGTTTTTGCCATACATTGACATGAATCAGCCATGGGTGTACATGTGTTCCCCATACTGAACCTCCACCACCACCACCTACCTCACCATCACATCCCTCAAGGTCATTCCAGTACACCATCCCTGAGCACCCTGTCATATGCATCAAACCTGGACTAGAGATCTATTTCACATATGATAATATACATGTTTCAGAGCTATTCTCGCAAAGTATTCCACCCTCGCCTTTTCCTACAGAGTCCAATAGTCTGTTCTTTAAGTCTGTGCCTCTTTTGCTGTCTCACATATAGGCTCATTGTTACCATCTCTCTAAATTCCATATATATGACTTAATATACTGTATTGGTGTTTTTCTTTCTGACTTACTTCACTCTGTATAATAGGCTCCAGTTTCACCCACCTCATTAGAACTGATTCAAATGCATTCTTTTTAATAGCTGAGTAATATTCCACTGTGTATATGTACCACAGCTTTCTTATCCATTCGTCTGCTGATGGACATCTAGGTTGCTTCCAAGTCCTGGCTATTGTAAATAGTGCTGCAATGAACATTGGGGTACATGTGTCTCTTTCAATTCTGGTTTCCTCAGTGTATATGCCCAGCAGTGGGATTGCTGGATTATATGGCAGTTCTATTTCCAGTTTTTTAAGGAATCTCCACACCGTTCTCCACAGTGGCTGTACTAGTTTGCATTCCCACCAACAGTGTAAAAGGGTACCCGTTTCTTCACATTCTCTCCAGCATATATTGCTTGTAGACTTTTGGATAGCAGCCATCCTGACTGGCGTGTAATGGTACCTCATTGTGGGTTGATTTGCATTTCTCTGATAATGTGATGTTGAGCATCTTTTCATGTGTTTGTTAGCCATCTGTATGTCTTCTTTGGAGAAATGTCTGTTTAGTTCTTTGGCCCATTTTTTGATTGGGTCTTTTATTTTTCTGGAATTGAGCTTCAGAAGCTGCTTGTATATTTTTGAGATTAATTCTTTGTCAGTTGCTTCATTTGCTTTATTTTCTCTCATTCTCAAGGCTGTCTTTTCACCTTGCTTATAGTTTCCTTCGTTGTGCAAAAGCTTTTAAATTTAATTAGGTCCCATTTGCTTATTTTTGCTTTTATTTCCATTACTCTGTGAGGTGGGTCATAGAGGATCTTGCTGTGATTTATGTCAGAATGTGTTTTACCTATGTTTTCCTCTAGGAGTTTTATAGTTTCTGGTCTTACATTTAGATCTTTAATCCATTTTGTGTTTATTTTTATGTATGGTGTTAGAAAGTATTCTAGGTTCATTCTTTTACAGGTGGTTGACCAGTTTTCCCAGCACCACTTGTTGAAAAGATTGTATTTCCCCACTGTATATTTTACATCCTTTGTCATAGATAAGGTGTCCATAGGTGCATAGATATATCTCTGGGCTTTCTATTTTGTTCCATTTATCTATATTTCTGTCTTTGTACCAGTACCATACTGTCTTGATGACTGTAGCTTTGTAGTACAGTCTGAAGTTAGGCAGGTTAATTCCTCCAGTTTCTCTCTTCTTTCTCAAGCTTGCCTTGGCTGTTTGAGGTTTTTTGTATTTCCATACAAACTGTGAAATTATTTGTTCTAGTTCTGTGAAAAATGCCTCTGGTGGCTTGATAGGGAATGCATTGAATCTGTAGATTGCTTTGGGTAGTGTACTCTATTTCACTATATTGATTCTTCCAATCTGAGAACATGGTATATGGTATATTTCTCCATCTATTTGTGTCATCTTTGATTTCTTTCATCAGTGTTTTATAGTTTTCTGTATATAGGTATTTTGTTTCTTTTAGGTAGAATTATTCTGAAGTATTTTATTCTTTTTGTTGCAATGGTGAATGGTATTGTTTTCTAATTTCTCCTTGTCTTCACATTGTTACTGTATAGGAATGCAAGGAATTTCTGTGTGTTAATTTTATATCCTGAAACTTTACTATATTCATTGATTAGCTCTAGTAACTTTCTGGTGGTGTCTTTAGGGTTTTCTATGTAGAGGATCATGTGAACTGCAAACTGAGAGTTTTACTTCTTCTTTTTCCAGTTTCCTTTTATTTCTTTTTCTTCTCTGATTGCTGCGGCTAAAACTTCCAAAACTATGTTGAATAATAGTGGTGAGAGTGGGCACCCTTATCTTGTTCCTGATTTTATGGGAAATGCTTTCAACTTTTCACCATTGAGGATAATGTTTGCTGTGGGTTTATCATATATGACTTTTATTATGTTGAGGTATGTTCCTTCTATGCCTCCTTCCTGGAGAGTTTTTATCATAAGTAGGTGTTGAATTTTGTCAAAGGCTTTCTTTGCATCTATTGAGATAATCTTATGGTTTTTATCTTTCAATTTGTTAATGTGGTGCATCGCCTAGATTGATTTGCAAATATTGAAGAATCCTTGCATCCCTGAGATAAAGCCCACTTGGTCAAGATGTGTGATCTTTTTAACATGTTATTGGATTCTGCTTGCTAGAATCTTGTTGAGGATTTTTGCATCTTTGTTGTAGTTTTCTTTTTTTGTGGCATCTTTGTCTGGTTTTGTTATTAGGGTGATGGTGGCCTCATAAAATGTATTTTGCAGTTTACCTTCCTATGCAATTTTTTGAAAGAGTTTGAGTAGGATAGGTGTTAGTTCTTCTTTAAATTTTTGGTAGAATTCACCTGTGAAGCCATCTATCCTAGGCTTTTGTTTGTTGGAAGATTTTTTATTACAGTTTTGATTTCCATGCTTGTGATGGGTCTGTTAAGATTTTGTATTTCTTCTTGGTTCAGTTGTGGAAGGTTATACTTTTGTAAGAATTCGTCCATTTCTTCCAAGTTGTCCATTTTATTGGCATATATTTGCTGATGGTAGTCTCTTATGGTCCTTTGTATTCTTCTGTTGTCTGTTATAATTTCTCCATTTTCATTTGTAATTTTGTTGATTTGATTCTTCTCCCCTTTTTTTCCTGGTGAGTCTGGCTACAGCTTTGTCTATTTTATTTATCTTCTCAAAGAATCAGCTTTTAGTTTTGTTGATTTTTGCTACAGTCTCCTGTCAGGGGACATTCAACTTTAAGGGATCCAATATGTTTCCTTCCTTTGTGTGTCATTTCTCAAGGACTCTCTGTTCTTTATCAGTTCCTGGAAAACAGGAACGAGCAGAGCTGCACTCAGTTCTCAGGACTGAGATCATGGGAAAGAGCACCTGCTTGGATTCCCTTCAGTAACTCTCATCAGTGACCTTCTACTTAAAGGACTGTTGGGGTCCTTTAATGGACTGGAACCTGGTGGTATGGAGTAGACGATAAGAAAGTAAAAGAAAGAAAGAGAGAGAGAGAGGAAAAAAAAGACCCAGGGACCTAAGCTCTGATGGAGCAAAGGTGCTTTAATGATTTTCCTATGAGTATATATAGGCTGTGGTACAAGAAACTTCTTTCGGGAATGATAGAGATCAGAAAACCAAACGTACAGCAACCGTTACCAAGGGAACAAGGGGTAATGTTAGTCACAAGGTCATGACACAATCCATATCTCAAGAAAGGGGAACGAGACTAAGCAGTTTTGTCCTAAAGAGAATGTTTACTAAAGGAGACCCAAGCCTGCCTCACACAATGACCTCAGTCCCTGGGAGCAGCGTGCTGTTCCGCTTGAAGAGGGACAAAGGACTCATGAGAGACAGCATGTAGGAATCCTCCCGTCAAACATTCCCTGACAAGGACTATCCATTTTGTTGCAACTGGTGGAATTTAATTCTTTTTAATGGCTGAGTAATCATATTATTGAAGATATATAAGCATGCGTTTCTGCAAATGAAGTACCCTTATTTCACTCGAGACTTGGGTCCCCTGTGTCCTTCTTCTTGTCGACTCCAGTCCCCAGGTCCCGGTCTACGAAGACTGTGACAATTGGCGCCCGAACAGGGACCTGGTGAACGACCTTGGCAAGTGGACGGAGTGAATGTTAGGACCTATGGAGGGCAGTAAGTGCAGGGGTTATGGGACAAATGGCTGGAAAGCCCCACCTCTATTCTACTTTACTTCATCATTTATTGAAGGTTCAAGGACTTTTGGTTTTGCGTCAGCATATACAGGCTTGTTTCCAAACAGTGGTTGAATATAATTCCTGGTTCCCTGATGAAGGCAGTTTCAATTAAAAAATTTGGAACTGGGTTAAAAAAAAAAATGTTGAATGAGCCGCAAGACAGGGAGAAAATATTGCAATATATTTCTGGCCCTTGTGGGCCCTCATTGAAGCCATGATCTTGCCATTTCAAGGCAACTCTAGCCCCCCTGATATTCACCAACAAGTGGAATGCTCATTATACAAATATAAATTAGATGATAAAGCTTTACAAAAGGCCCAATTAGAGCAACATAAAATGTTTCAAAACTTTCCCACCATCCCTGCTCCGGCTGTCCCAAGTGCTCCTCCTCCTCTTTTAATGGGCACAAAACCAAAGGTCCCCTCGATTCAAGGACAAGATGAATCTGATGATGATTCTTCTGATGCTCTCTTTGACACTAAAGCCAACAATACTTTGTTTTTTGATGACAGTGATAAGCCCCTAGCATGCACTCATATTTATGAAGAGAGACCATCCACTCATTCTCCTTCACGACAAAGGCTTTCTGATTTACTGGCTTTGCAGTCTTGAGTCTCTGAGGCTGATGATCATTTTTCCTTTCCAGTGTTAAAAAATGTTAATGCTCAAAGACAACTAATACCTCAATATGAAGACATTAATTTTGCTCACATGCAACAAATGAAAAAGGCTATAACTATGCATGGCCCTCACTCACCTTTTACTAAAGAACTTCTAAACACTATGACATCTCCTATTGAAAATTTTATTCCTTATGATTGGCAAATTTTTATAAAAACTCTTCTTAAACCAGGAAAATATCTTCAATAGAGAATATGGTTTCATGATGTGGCCCAAGATCATGCCAATTCTAATGCTCAAGCTGGCACTCCCCCAAACCAAATTACTTTTAAAATGTTAACCGGTACAGGGCAATTTAATTCAATGGAAGCTCAGATAGAATGTCCTCCTTTGTTACATGAGCAATTGAAAGAAGGTGCCCTTGAAGCTTGGGATCAAATTACTCCTCAAAAAGAACCTAAAGAGAGCTACACAACGATGTTACAAGGGCCTAGTGAAGCCTATCTTGATATTTTTAGCTAGACTGGGAGTTGCTATCTCCCATAGTGTTGTCAGAGAGGAGGCCAGAGTACAACTAGAAAAACTGCTTACACATGAAAATGTGAATCAGGAATGTCAGAGAGCTATCGCTCCGATTCGTGAGACCGGAAATGTTATTGATTATTTAAAAGCTTGTCGCAACTTAGGATCAAAAACTCAGAAAATGCAAATGTTAGCTGAAGCAATGGCTGCTACTTATAAAAAGAAAAATGGAATATGTTTTGTTTGTAGGGATAAGAGCCATTTAAAAAAGGATTGACACCTTGTTTCTTTTACCTTACATTTCTATTAACTCCTCTAATGATATACGGACAGATGGATTTGGTAATAATAATCAAAAACAATCCTTATGGACATCAATAATACCTAAATATGCACAACCAAATGTAAATATCAAAATTAATGACAAAAGATTTTCTGGTCTTCTTGATACTGATCCAATATTACCATTATTTCCAAATATTTATGGCCCAAATCATGGCCTATACAAAGAATTTCTTACCAAATTGCAGGAGTTTCTCAAACCAAAATACAAGAGGTTTATCAAAATGTCCAAATATATCCATGTGAGGGACCAGAAGGCCAGCCTACAACATTACAACCTTATTTAATAGATGCACCCCTTAATTTAATAAGAAGATATTTACTTATACAATGACAAACTCAAATATATATTCCACATTTTTCCTAGGGGCCACTGCTCATTTAATAAACAATACAATTATTAAAATAACTTGAAAAAATGACAAGCCTATTTAGACAGAGCAATGGCCCCTTACAAAAGAGAAATTAAAGGCTACTAAAAAACTTATAGATACACAATTGAAATTAAAACATATTGAAAAATCTTGTTCCCCTTGAAATTCTCCCATTTTTGTGATAAAGAAGAAATCTAACAAATGGCATCTTTTAACAGACCTTCGAAAGGTTAATGCATCCATGAAACCTATGGATACATTACAACCAAAAATTCCATCACCTACCACTGTTCCTCAAAACTGACATATTATTATTATAGATTTACAAGATTGCTTTTTTACTATACCTCTACACCCTCTAGACCAACAGAGATTTGCTTTCTCTCTCCCTTATCCTAATCATATCGGCCCTCACAAATGATATCAATAGTCTGTGTTGCCTCAAAAAATGATAAATTCTCCCACCATGTGTCAATATTATGTAGCCAAAGCTCTTAAACCTATTTTTTAAAAAAAATCCTAACTTTCTTGTTATTCACTATATAGATGATATATTGCTTACAGCTCCTTCTATTTTAAAAACTCAACAGATGTTTGACATAGCTCAACAATACTTACCAGCTGAGCCACTTCCCTGGTGGCTCAGAGGTTAAAGTGTCTGCCTCCAATGCGGGAGACCCGGGTTTGATCCCTGCGTCGGGAAGATACCCTAGAGAAGGAAATGGCAACCCACTCCAGTATTCTTGCCTGGAGAATCCCATGGATGGAGGATCCTGGTAGGCTACAATCCACGGGGTCGCAAAGAGTCGGACAGGACTGAGTGACTTCACTTCACTTCACAATAATACTTAAAAGATTCTAGATTAATCATTGCCCCTGAAAAGAGTCAAACCTCTACACCTTACCATTACTTAAAATTTATTGTTAATAGACAACGTATTACTCCCCAACTAACACAGATTCATGTTAATAAATTATCAACCTTAAGTGATTTTCAAAAACTTTTAGGTGATATAAATTGGATTAGACCCTCTTTAGACATTATAAATTATCAACTGACTAATTTATTTAACACTTTAAAAAGAGATTCCAATTTAAATAGCCCTCGTTCACTTTCACAAAAGACACGACAACTCTGTTTAATACAAAATAAATTGCAAAAACAGTTTCTTACTCATATTAGACTTTATTTACCTCTAGAGTTATTTATACTCCCCTCTCTCCATTCTCCCACAGGACTTCTTACCCAACAAGAATACCTGATAGAATGGATCTATACCCATTTTAGAGGGACAAAGTCACTTACACTCTATCTTGATTTGATCACTCTAATCATTATCAATGGAAAAAACAGAGCTAAGACTCTAATTGGCTCTGATCCTCATAAAATTGTAGCACCTATTAATAAATCTCAATTCAAAAACACATTACAACTTCTACCAATTTTCAAATAGCCTTTCTGAAATATTTTAAAGAAATTTCATTTCATTATCCTTCTAACAAACTTTGGAATTTCTTCAAAAATACTGAATTTATTACCTCTCACATTGTCACATCACAACCTATACCTCAAACTGGTGTTTTTTATATAGATGGGACTAAAAACACTAAAGCCTCATTCTGGTCTCTCAAAGAATATAAAGTTTTTTATACTAAATTTCACTCTGCTCAACAAAATAAATTATATGCTCTCATTCAGGTTATTCACCTACATCCTTACCCTATTAATATAGTTTCTTATTCTTTATGTTCAGTTTTTGTAATACGATATATAAAAACTTCTACCATAAATTCTAATCAGTCTATTATTCAACAATTTTTCTTGAACTACAATCTATTGTTGAGAACCACACTTACCCCATTTATATTACCCATATTCAAGCACATTCTTGTCTTCCTAGCTCTATGGCTCATGGCAATGAACAAGCTGATAAACTTGTCTCTTTTGCTACTCCTGAAGAGCAACATGCTCTATTAAACAATAATTCTGGCTCATTACATCAAATTTAGAAAATTCCATACCAACATGCTAAAAAAATCATTAATAATTGCTCTACTTGTAGGCCCCTACATCTTCAACCCATTGCACAAAATACCAATCCTCGAGGATTACAACCCAGTAAACTTTGGCAAATAAATATAACTCATTGCCCTAAACGTTCTCCCTCTTCCTTCTTACATGTCTGAATCAATACAAATTCTTCTTTTATATGGGCCACACCTCTCCAAGGTGAAACTACACAACATGTTATAGCCCACCTGTTGACTTGCTTTACAATAATGGAAACACCTAGTTCTATAAAAACAGACAGTGGCCCTGCCTATATTTCTAGGCAATTCAAAAAACAATTTTTACATTCATTCTCTATTAAACATATTACAGACACTCCTTATAATCCACAAGCACAGGACATAGTTGAACGAACACATCACACACTGAAACTACAAAAAAAAAAAAAAAAAAAATTACAAAGGGGGAATACATAGGAACACTTCTATCTTCCTTATCCAGAGCAGACTTTACTAGATTCCAATGCAATATATTCTTTAATCATATAACTATTGTTAATTCAGCTTTATTTGTTTTAAATTTTTTAAACTTACCACAAGGAGATATTTTGACAAAAGCAGAAAAACATTTCAAGACATTGAAGGATACCTCCCTTCCTCTGCTCATTTGGTATCAAGACGGGTTGACTAAACAATGGAAATCTAGAAAATTAATATTTTGTATTTCTTGTTTTTCTCCAGATAGATCCAACAAAATCAGTTGGCTTCCTCTTCAGAAGATCTGCCCCAGGGGAGCCACCAGCATCCAAGATAGAGAAGAAAAGGCAAAATCCCCAGGAGGAGATTACAGTACAAGCCATGGCGGCTTTAAAAATTTCCAAAAAATGCCGCACTCGACGTCATCAACCTTATGATCTCCCTACTTGGAGACAGATAAAAAACACTTACTAATCAAACTGAAAATCTGGTTTCTCAACAGGGAATGCTCGAAATCCTGAAAATATTTTTGTTGCTATGCTTGCTTTGCTTGTTTTTGCTTCCCCCGCTCAGGCTGACTTGATTAATCACACTTATTGGGCTTATATACCTAACCCCCCACCTCTTTATTGCAGGTTATAAAATGGACAGACATAGAACCGATCATATCCACTAATGACTCAGTACATATGCCTCCTCCTTGGAGCTTGGAGGGGCCCTCTCATCCTGAGAAAGAAGGGAGACTAATTAACACTTCTCTAGGTTATGAAATCCTTCCTTTATGCATGGGCCCAGCAGAATTATGTATTAATGTTTGTCAACAAACGTGGACTTTTGTTCTGCCTCCAAAAAAGAACTTCCACACATTGCTTGGACTGTTTACTGCCCTGTCCTTTTAATGAAAACCATGTCCATACTAACAAAACTCTAGGAAAAGGACAAAAGTTGGAATGTAAGGGGTTTATTTATAAGGACTTTAAATATATTCCTGTTTATTGGGGTAGATGTCAAGCTAAATCAGGGAAATTAATGTTTGTGGCCAATTACACCATTGTTGATTAGGGACCCCATGGTATGTGGCTATCTAACTGCTCAGATGATATTAACAGTACTATATGTGATTATGTTACTCAAGTAGCATGGAAGATTACCAACAGTTCAATGAAACACTTCCATAACAAAGGGCTCCTTGGCTGGCTTGATGGCGAAATGGCACCTCCTTGCCCTCATATCATTCTCAATAAACGAATTGGGCCTGAACAATGGGATATCTGAAAACTTGCTGCAAGTACTGAAAAACTTGCAACTTGGACTAGATATTTCACAGAGATCAGTTGTAGTCATAGTAACTATCCCTTCTGTTATAATCATTCATATTTTATACAAGCTTGTGTTCCCTTCCTTTTGTTATAGCCATAGGAAACTTACAATTTAATAAGACTTTACATTCTGTGCCTTGTATAGATTGCAAATTGTATACTTGTCTTAATTCCTCTATTTCTCTAAAAAAACAAATCCCTTTTGATTCTTCGATCTCAACATAGTCTGTGGTTGCCAGTAGATCTCCAACGACCCTGGGAAAAGGGTCCCATGGCAGGGCTTGCCTCCTGGTTACTCACTAAATTACTCAGACGATCTAAGCGATTCATTGGATGGCTAATTCTTGGCATTTTGGGGTTAATAGCCATTTGCACCACTGCTTCTGTTGCAGGCATTGCTTTACAAACTTCAATTCAAACACAAAACTTTATTCAAAATTGGACTAAAGATGCTCATACTATATGGGTCACTCAGGTTCAGATAGATGAAAAAGTTCAGGATAAAATTCAGGAATTAAAAACAGCCATCCAATAGGTTGGAGATCAATTAATAGATTTACAAAAACAAATATTGTTAAATTGTGATTGGAATTCTACTCAATTTTGTATCACTCCTGTTCGGTTCAACCATAATGCTTACAATTGGAAACAAATCAAATTTCATTTGCAAGATATGCATAATAATGCTTCCTTAAACATACATTTGTTGCAAAAGGAAATCTTTGAAACTTTCTCTAAGAGTCTATCCTGTTCCAACAATTTGGAAACCTTAGTTAAACAGCTAGCTAATCAATTATCTGGGCTAAACCCTCGAAGATGGTTTCAAAACATTACACATAGTATTGGATCTGAAACTATAATGCTGATAATTATCCTGATGATTATATTTTTAGTATACCAATGCCTTTCAACTAAAATTGTTCAAACTAAACAAACTCAATTGGTCAGGGCCTTTTTCACAAAAGTATCTACAGTCACCTCCAATTATGAAAAATTAAAAAGGGGGAATTATCAGGGGACATTCAACTTTAAGGGATCCAATGTGTTTTCTGCCTTTGTGTGCCATTTCTCAAGGACTCTCTGTTCCTTATCAGCTCCTGGAAAACAGGAACGAGCAGAGCTGCACTCAGTTCTCAGGACTGAGATCATGGGAAAGGGCACCTGCTTGGATTCCCTTCAGTGACTCTCTTCAGTGACCTGGTACTTAAAGGACTATCCATTTTGTTGCAACTGGTGGAATTTCATTTTTTTAATGGCTGACTAGTCATTTTATTGAAGATATATAAGCATGCATTTCTGCAAATAAAGTACCCATGTTTCACTTGAGACTTGGCTCCCCAGCGTCCTTCTTCTCGTAGACTACAGTCCACAGGTTCTGGTCTACAAAGACCATGACCATCTCCTTTGTTTCTTTTTCATTTATTTCTGCTCTGATTTTTATGATTTCTTTCCTTCTACTAACCCTGGGGTTCTTCATTTCTTCCTTCTCTAGTTGCTTCAGGTGTAAAGTTAGGTTATTTATTTGATTTTTTTGTTTCTTGAAGTAAGCTTCTATTGTTATGAACATTCACTTTAGCACTTCTTTTACTGAATCCCATAGGTTTTGGGTTGTCTTGTTTTCATTTTCATTTGGTTCTATGCATATTTTGATTTTATTTTTTATTTCTTCCATGATTTGTTGGTTATTCAGAAGTGTGTTGCTTAGCTTCCATATGTTTATATTTTTAAGTTACTTTTCCCCCATAGTTGACATCTAATCTTACTGTATTGTGATCAGAAAAGATGCTTGCAATGATTTCACTTGGTTTTTTTTTTTTGTTTTGTTTTGTTTTTTTAATTTACCAAGGCTAGATTTATGGCCCAGGATGTGATCTATCCTGGAGAATCCTATGTGTGCACTTGAGAAAAAGGTGCAATTCATTGTTTTGGGGGTGAAATGTCCTATAGATATCAATTAGGTCTAACTGGTCCATTGTATCATTTAAAGTTTGTACTTCCTTGCTAATTTTCTGTTTGGTCGATCTATCCATAGGTGTAAGTGGGGTATAAAGTCTCCCACTATTATTGTGTTACTGTTAATGTCCCCTTTTTACTTGTTAGCATTTGCCTTACATATTGAGGTGATCCTATGTTGGGTGCACATATATTTATAATTGCTATATTTTCTTCTTGGATTGATCTTTTTATCATTATGTAGTGTCCTTCTTTGTCTCTTTTCATGGTCTTTATGTCAAAGTCTATTTTATCTGATTTGAGTATTGCGACTCCTGCTTTCTTTTGGTCTCCATTTGCATGAAATATCTTTTTCCAGCCCTTCACTTTCAGTCTGTATGTGTCCCTTGTTTTGAGGTGGGTCTCTTGTAGACAGCGTATATAGTCTTGTTTTTAATCCATTCAGCCAATCTTTGTCTTTTGGTTGGGGCACTCAACCCACTTATATTTAAGGTAATTATTGATAAGTATGATCCCGTTGCCATTTACTTTGTTGTTTTGAGCTCGAGTTTATAAACCTTTTCTGTGTTTCCTGTCTAGGGAAGATCCTTTAGCATTTGTTGAAGAGCTGGTTTGGTGGTGCTGAATTCTCTCAGCTTTTGCTTGTCCATAAAGCTTCTGATTTCTCTTTCATATTTGAATGAGATCTTTGCTGGGTATAGTAATCTGGGTTGTAGGTTTGTCTCTTTCATCACTTTAAGTATGTCTTGCCATTCCATTCTGGCCTGAAGAGTTTCTATTGAAAGATCAGCTGTTATCCTTGTGGGGATCCCCTGGGGTGTTATTTGTTGCTTTTCCCTTGCTGCTTTTAACACTTGTTCTTTGTGTTTGATCTTTGTTAATTTGATTAATTACGTGTCTTGGGGTGTTTCACCTTGGGTTTATCCTGTTTGGGACTCTCTGGTTTTGGACTTGGGTGGCTATTTTTTTCCTCATTTTAGAGAAGTTTTCAACTATTATCTCCTCAAGTATTTTCACATGCCCTTTCTTTTTGTCTTCTTCTTCTGGGACTCCTATGATTTGAATGTTGGGATGTTTAACATTGTCTCAGAGGTCTCTGAGGTTGTCCTCATTTCTTTTAATTCTTTTTTCTCTTTTCCTCGCTGCTACATTTATTTCCACCATTCTACCTTCCACCTCACTTATCTTATCTTCTGCCTCAGTTATTCTACTGTTGGTTCCCTCCAGAGTGCTTTTGATCTCATTTACTGCATTATTGACTCTTCTTTATTTCTTCTAGGTCCTTGTTAAATATTTCTTGCATCTTATCAATCCTTGTCTCTAGTCTATTTATCTGTAACTCTATTTTGTTTTCAAGATTTTGGATCATCTGTACTATCATTATTATGAATTCTTTTTCAGGTAGACTCCCTATCTCCTCCTCTTTGGTTTGGTTTGGTGGGCATTTATCATGTTCCTTTACCTGATGAGTATTTCTCTGCCTTTTCATTTTGTTTAGATTGCTGCGTTTGGGGTGCCGTTTCTGTAGGCTGGAAGTTCGTGGTTCCTCTTTATGGTGGAGCCTGCTCCCTGTGGGTGGAGTTGGACTAGTGGTTTGTCAAGGTTTCCTGGTTAGGGAAGCTTGCATTGGTGTTCTGGTGGGTGGAGTTGGATCTCTTCTCTCTGGAGTGCAATGAAGTGTCCAGTAGTGAGTTTTGGGGTGTCTGTGGGTTTGGCATGGCTTTGGGCAGCCTGTCTTTTAGTGCTCAGGGCTGTGTTCCTGCTTTGTTGGAGAATTAGCATGGTACATCTTGCTCTGGAACTTGTTGGCTCTTGGGTGGAACTTGGTTTCAAGGTAGGTACAGAGGCTTTTGGGTGAGCTCTTGTCTATTAATATTCCCTGGAATCAGGAGTTCTCTGGTGTTCTCAAATTCTGGAGTTAAACCTCCTGCCTCTGGCTTTCAGTCTTATTCTTATAGTAGCCTTAAGACTTCTCCATCCATATAGCACAGATGATAAAACGTCTAGGTTAATGGTGAAAAGATTCTTCATAGTGAGGAACACCCAGAGAGTTTCACAGAGTTACATGGAGAAGAGAAGAGGAAGAGGGAGATAGAGGTGACCAAGAAAGAAGAGGGTGAGTCAAAAGGGGAGACAGCAATCTAGCCTATAATCAGTTCCTTATGTGTTCTCCAAGCCCAGAACACCCAGAGAGATCCACAGAGTTAAGTAGGGAAGAGACAGGGGAGCGAGAAGATAGAGGTGACCTGGAGGAGAAGAGGGAGGATCAAAAGGAGAGAGAGCAATGAAGCCAGTAATCACACCCCTAAGTGAAAATGAATACTGAAGATTAGATTCTTAAAGGTACAAAACTGATATACCAAAAAGCAGAGATTAAAAATCTAGATTAATGGTTAGACTCTCTAAAAAATATTCAAAATACAAAACAAAAACAACCACAAAAATTATAAAATGTATATATATATAATTTGCTTTAAAAATAGGGTCTTTTTTTGGCAAGGTAGTAGTAGGTTATAAAAATGAAATTTAAAGTAGTAAATAAATTAAATTTTTTAAAAATAAAAAGTGATAATAGTAAAAATATATCTAGGAATTTCTCTGGTGCTGTTGTGGGCAGTGTAGGGTCAGTTCAATTTCAGATAGTTCCTTGTTCCAGCTTGTACTTGTTCTCAAGGTCTATGCTGCTGCTGCTGCTGCTAAGTCGCGTCAGTCTGTGACCCCATAGACGGCAGTCCACTAGGCTCCGCCGTCACTGGGATTCTCCAGGCAAGAACACTGGAGAGGGTTGCCATTTCCTTCTCCAATGCATGAAAGTGAAAAGTGAAAGTAAAGTCGCTCAGTCATGTCCGACGCTTCGCGACCCCATGGACTGCGGCCCGCCAGGCTCCTCCATCCATAGAATTTTCCAGGCAAGAGTACTGGAGTGGGTTGCCACTGCCTTCTCCACTCAAGGTCTATAGGCCCCTTCCAATGCTTAGTCAATGTTAACTACCAGGTTTTAATCTGTTGCACCTGTCACTTTCAGAGCAATTCCCTCTTGTTTGTTTTGGCTTCCCCTGTTTGCAAGTCTCTTCAGTGTCTAATTTCTGCGTTGACACAAGTGGACGAAGGTGGTCACTTATTTAGGCTCACTTGTTCAGTTGTGTTCTGGGGAGGGAGGGACACTGCAAACAAATATCGTTGGTGCATGTGGGGAGTGCTCACAGTGTATGGAGCACACTGGGTTTGCCCCAGCTCAAGGCAGCATGTGCTTCCTGGGTCTCCACTGCTCAGGCTCCAGGGTGCTCTGCAGGGGCACTGTCCAAAACAGGGCCTGTGTTCTGTGCACTTCCTAGGTCTAAGCTGCTCAGGTTCTTGGGTACTCTGCAAGGGCACAGACTCAGCTGGGCGTGCATTTTTTGCCTTTCCCAGGTCTGAAGAGCTTAGGCGACCAGGTGCTTGGTAAGTGCACTGTCCCAGGTGGACCATGCATCTTAACCCCCCTCTCCCCCACCGGGTCCCGGCTGCTTGGTTTCCTGGGTGCACTAGGAAAGCACCATCTCAGATATGTCATGTGTCTCCTCTGGGGAGCTGATCTCAGGCTGTGACCCTCCTGGAAGATGTCAACCATCCAGGATCCAAGGGAGATGTGGTTAGCAACTAGGAGCCTGCTCACAGTTAGGTGGAGGATGTCAGTCTCTGGGGTTGACACTGGAGCAGCCCCTTTCAGCTCCTGCTGTGGCAAGCCTGCCCCACTGCCTCCAGCGGGGGTGGGGGGGGGGTGGGGGTTGGACTGTATGAAGCCGGCTAGCTTTCCTTTGGTATTCACTCAGTCCTTTGTTGAGGACTGAGGATTGAGGCCAGGCTGTACGTTAGAGCCTTCACAGGAAAGTTCTTTTTCTCTCTCTCTCTCTGGTGATTCCACAATTTGGGTTGCTATCTCATGTTAGCTCCCTCAGATTGTCCTCAGGGCATTCAGGCCCGGTTCTTAACCTAAACACCAATTATGCAGCCTGTGCCTCCCTGTCTAGCCCCCACTCACTGGTGGCAGACATGGGCATCTGGGCTACTTCTCTGCTGGCAGCAGTTAGGCGTGTAATCTGTGTTTTGTTTTGTTTTTTTCTCCCCCACTGATTATGTTGCCCCCTGAGATTCCAAAACTCCCCACGGATGCCTGTGAAAGGGTTTCCTACTGTCTGGAAACTTCTCTTCCTTCATGACTCCCTCCCATCCCTATGTATTTTGTCTTTTTTGTCTTTTATATTTTGTCCTACCTCCTTTAGAAAAGAATGGGCTGCCTTTCTGGGTGCCTGGCGTCCTCCGCCAGTGTTCAGAAGTTGTTTTCTGGAAGTTACTCAGCATTCAAATGATCTTTTGATGAATCTATGGGGGAGAAAGTGGTCTCCCTGTCCTATTCCTCCACCATCTTCGGACTGCCTCCTAAGGTAGAATCTATTATCCCCTCTAATTTACCAGTGAGGAAATGGAGGGTCAAACAACTAAGTGACCTGTCCTGGAGCATTTCAGAAGCTGTCAGGGCCCAATAGGGCCCCCAGGTCTGGGTGGCAAGGCAGAGCTAAACCAGTGACACCAGTAATATGCCAAGTGAAAGACTCACACCTTAGTTGTGTCCTTAAGGAAGGTATTATAGAACCTTAACATTTATATATCAGTCAGTCTGCAGGAAGGTGTTTATGTAGATACAGAACTCAGAAAACTGGAAAAGCCAACGAGGGTCCAAATTTGGAAATGTCCAGGGACTGGATTATGGATTTAATTTGATGAGTGCCACCTCCTACCCTCAATGTTTTTATACTTATACTTGGAGGAAAATTTTTAAATCAAACTGTGACAAATTTGTAAATCTAGGCAACTTTTACTTATTGGTTGGTTTCTTCTTTTGGCCTCGTTGAACACTCATCAAACCAGCCATTTCTAGTGGTGACATGCTTTCCAGTCTTCCCTGTGCTAGTGGAAAAAATTCTGATTTGTTAATTCACAATTTCCAGTGTGATCTGCTCCTGCCATCATATCACATGACTTATATGCTGCTTCTCTGTGGGCACAGTGTTATATCTTTCTGATTCATGAATATGTCTCTGTTTACATGTTTTTAATTTTACACAGTTTTATAGTCCTCTCCCCAAAATCCTACATGAGTTTTGTGAGATTTATACAGTGTTAAACCATTTAATATATTTTCTTACTGCTATATGGAAAGATAATTAGCTTTTTCATATTGAGTTTTTTAAAGTAACCTAGTTTTAAATCTTATCAATTTTGATATATTATTAAAGATTAATTTTTTTGATAAATAAACATTTCATCTAAGAATAATGACAGATTTTTCTTCCTTTCCAACCTTATACATATTATTTCTTTTTGTGGACACATAATTTTGTTCATATTAAAAAGAATATTTTTAACATTTCAGTATTAATTACGGTAACTATTTGTTACAGGTATTTGGTAAACCCCTTTATTAGGAAACAAAACTCTAGCCCTAAATTGTTGAGCTTTCATCACTAATTTGATGTTGAATTTTATCAAATATTCTTGGATAGACTGAGATAATCATACGATTTTTCTCCTTTAATATGGTCAGTTACTGGGGCTTCCCTGATGGTTCAGCTACTAAAGAACCCACCTGCCAATGCAGGACACTCAAAAGACATGGGTTTGATCCTTGGGTTGGGAAGATCCCCTGGAGAAGGAAATGGCAACCAACTTCAGTATTCTTGCCTGGAAAATTCCATCAACAGAGGAGCCTGTCAGGCTACAGTTCTTGGGGTTGCAAAGTTCCCATACATACATACACATGGACAATTATGTTGGTTGATTTCCTAATGATAAATTAAATTTGTAATCCTCTGATAAACTCAAATTAGTTATGATATATCTTTTTTACACATGAAATTGGATTCTGTTTGATAGTACTCTGTTTAGAATTCTAGCAGCTATGTGAGATCACTCTATAGCTATCCCCTCTCATGCTGTCCTTCATACTGTTCATGGGGTTCTCAAGGCAAGAATTCTGAAGTGGTTTGCCATTGTCTTCTGCAGTGGAAGTCCAGTGGAAGGACTGATGCTGAGGCTGAAACTCCAATGCTTTGGCCACGTGATGCAAAGAACTGACTCATTGGGAAAGACCCTGATGCTGGGAAAGATTGAAGGCAGGAGGACAAGGGGATGACAGAGGATGAGATGATTGGATGACATCACTGACTCAACGGACATGAGTTTCAGTAAGCTCCGGGAGTTGGTAATGGACAGGGAAGCCTGGCATGCTTCAGTCCATTGGGTCACAAAGAATCAGACATGACTGAGTGACCGAACTAAACTGATAGTGTCCTTCACAGAGTTTTATATCAGACTTATGCTATACTCAAAATATGAATAATAGAGTATTATATCTTTCTATGTATGTGGAAGAGTTTGTGTAAGATGGTAATTATTTCTCTTTAATTGGCCTGATGTGTCTCTGTGGGGAAATTTTGATAACTGATTCAACTGCCTTAATTCTTGTTGACATGTCCATGTGTTTTTTTAAATGTTATTAATTCAGTTTTTATAAGCTCTATTTCTTTAGGAATTCAATGATTTCTCTTAACCTTCCAATTTATTGCCATAAATATGCCATTAGAATCTGATTTTTTTTTAATATCCGCGGCATTTAATATATAGCATAATTAATTTTTTTCCTTGGAGAGTTGAATGCTGAAGCTTGGGCTTAACAGGCTTGACAAATAACCTCAAGGCAATATCTGGTTTTATCATTATATTTACTAAGCTTCTATTTCCTTTTTTTTTTTCACTTCATCCTTTTGTTGTTTCTATTATTATTTGTTTTGCCTCTTAATGTTCTTTCTCTCCAGATCATCAATTTATCTAAAAACGTGTTTTAAAATAATTTCTCCAACATTTCTACTTATTTTCATGCTGGAGATGGGATTAACCATGTTATCTAGTGTACTAGCTTATGGAAACTAAAGTCGACTATTTGATATATTTTAAAGAAAGGCTAATAGTTTTGCCAAGAGAATGCACTGGTCATAGCAAACACTCTCTTCCAACAACACAAGAGAAGACTCTACACATGGACATCACCAGATGGTCAACACCAAATTAGATTGGTTATATTCTTTGTAGCCAAAGATGGGAGAAGCACTATATAGTCAGCAAAAATAAGACTGGGAGCTGACTGTGGCTCAGATAATGAACTCCATATTACCAAGTTCAGACTGAAATTGAAGAAAGTAGAGAAAACCACTACACCATTCAGGTATGACCTAAATCAAATCCCTTATAACTATACAGTGGAAGTGAGAAATAGCTTCAAGGAACTAGATCTGAAAGACAGAGTGCCTGAGGAACTACGGACGGAAGTTCGTGACATTGTACAGGAGACAGGAATCAAGACCATCCCCAAGAAAAAAAAAATGCAAAAAAGAAAAATGGCTGTCCGAGGAGGCTTTACAAATAGCTGTGAAAAGAAGGGAAGCGAAAAGCAAAGGAGAAAAGGAAATATATACCCATTTGAATGCAGAGTTCCAAAGAGGAAGGAGAGATAAGAGAGCCTTCCTCAGTGATCAATGCAAAGAAATAGAGGAAAACAATAGGATGGGAAAGCCTAGAGAGCTCTTCAAGATAATTAGAGATACTAAGGGACATTCCATGCAAAGATGGGCTCAATAAAGGACAGAAATGGTAGGGACCTAACAGAAGCAGAAGATATTAAGAAGAGGTGGCAAGAATACACAGAAGAACTGTACAAAAAAGATCTTCACAACCGGGTGTGATCACTCACCTACAGCCAGACATCCTGGAATGTGAAGTCAAGTGGGCCTTAGGAAGCATCACTATGAACAAAGCTAGTGGAGGTGATGGAATTCCAGTTGAGCTTTTTCAAATCCTAAACGATGATGCTGTGAAAGTGCTATAGTCAATATGCCAGCAAATTTGGAAAACTCAGGAGTGGCCACAGGACTGGAAAAGGTCAGTTTTCATTCCAATCCCAAAGTTCAAACTATCACACAGTTGGACTCATCTCACACACTAGTAATGTTCAAAATTCTCCAAGCCAGGCTTCAGCAATATGTGAACCGTGAAATTCCAAATGTTCAAGCTGGTTTTAGAAAAGGCAGAGGAACCAGAGATCAAATTGCCAACATCCACTGTATCATCAAAAAAGCAAGAGAATTCCAGAAAAACATCTATATCTGCTTTATTGACTAGGCCAAAGCCTTTGTGTGGATCACAATGAACTGTGGAAAATTCTGCAAGAGATGGGAATACCAGACCACCTGACCTGCCTCTTGAGAAACCTGTATGCAGGTCAGGAAGCAACAGTTACAATTGGACATGGAACAACAGACTGGTTCCAAATAGGAAAAGGAGTACGTCAAGGCTCTATATTGTTACCCTGCTTATTTAACTCATATGCAGAGTACATCATGAGAAATGCTGGGCTGGAGGAAAAACAAGCTGGAATCAAGATTGCCAGGAGAAATATCAGTAACCTCAGATATGCAGATGACACCACCCTTATGGCAGAAAGTGAAGAAGAACTAAAGAGCCTTTTGATGCAAGTGAAAGAGAAAAGTGACAAAGTTGGATTAAAGCTCAATATTCAGAAAACTAAGATCATGGCATCTGGTCCCATCACTTCATGGCAAATAGATGGGGAAACAGTGAAAACAGTGGCTGACTTTATTTTCCTGGGCTCCAAAATCACTGCAGATGGTGACTGCAGCCATGAAATTAAAAGAGGCTTACTCCTTGGAAAGAAAGTGATGACCAACCTAGATAGCATATTAAAAAGCAGAGACATTACTTTACCAACAAAGATCTGTCTAGTCAAGGCTATGGTTTTTCCACTGGTCATGTATAGACATAAGAGTTGGACTATAAAGAAAGCTGAGTGCCGAAGAATCGATGCTTTTGAATTGTGATGTTGGAGAAGACTCTTGAGAGTCCCTTGGACTGCAAGGAGATCAAACCAGTCAATCCTAAAGGAAATCAGTCGTGAAAATCCATTGGAAGGATTGATGCTGAAGCTGAAGCTCCAATACTTTGGCCACCTGATGCGAAGGTCTGGCTCATTGGAAAAGACCCTGATGCTGGGAAAGATTGAAGGCAGAAGGAGAAGGGGACAACAGAGGATGAGATGGTTGGATGGCATCACCAAACAGATAGACATGAGTTTGAGCAAGCTCCGGGGGTTGGTGATGGACAAGGAATCCTGGCATGCTGCAGTCCATGGGGTTGCAAAGAGTCAGACAGGACTGAGCAACTGAACTGAACTGAATTCAGGAAATGTCTCAGTGTTGTTTTCCCTGTTGTCTAAGTTTCAACTGAGGCTTCAAAACTGAAAAAAATAGCTGTCATGTGTACCCACAAGTCTAAAAAGAGTTTATGGACAACAAAATGTCATTCTTCACCTACCAGAAGAAAGTAGTTTAAAAAAATGACAGTACCAAATGCGGGTGAGAATGTAAAATGGTACAGACACTTTGCAGTTTCTTATAAAATTAAAATATTGCTTCTTTTATAAATCTATGGATTCTGTAACTCAGCTAGTGCATCACTGTGATCCAAGTGTTTCACTTTACTGACCAGCCCATTCTACTTTCTTTTTCACCAGATTCCACTGGCCTGGTGCCAGTCAACCCAAAAGTTGTTAAACAGTGGTAAATATAAATATTAATCACTCTTTTTGGGTCCTACTTATGATCAATAGTCATAAAAATGATGGTCAAGAGTGAAGCTTGTGCAATTTGGAAGCCATCTGAATTTTTAGCTATTACTTATCTCAGGAAATTATCCCGTTTGAAACTGCCCCTTACACTGACCAGCCCTGAGGCTATTGGCCAGAACCTCAGTTATCAGTTATCCAAGAAGAGGGGTGTTGGTGTTTTCCTCTTATTAATAATTAACCTACACTGATTAGTAAAGTATCCTAAAAATGATTCACTGTCAGAATGACTTTGTATGAGTTACTGGAAAACATGGACCTTTCCTAATCCTCTACCTCAAAGTGAAAAATAGAGGAAATGTTTTGCAGCTAATTTAGTGGTGAAAGATATTATATGCTGGATCAGGGCCCTTTGATTTCCTATTTATGGCTTCTACCTGTCTCCACAGACAGGCATGCTCACATCAAAAAGGCATCAGAACTTTTAAGTACTCTACTTGAAATGTAAAAATTCAATGTACAAAATCATCATAATTCATCAATAAAGAGTATCAACTATCTATTCATGGTTTGAAAAGAGCAAAGTCATTTAAAAAAGATGTTCATCTGTCTTATCTATTAAAATATAATAGATCCATCCCTTATCTAAGAACACAGGGCTTTGAAATTCTTGAAAACATAGCTTTGAGTCAAGCTCAGGACTTCCTTGATGGTTAGTGGTTAATACCTCACATTCCCAATGAAGGGAGCACAAGTTCAATCCCTGGTCTGGGAAGTTCCACATGCCATGAGGTGCTGCCAAAAAAATAAAGAAAAAGCTCCCACACAGCAAATGTGGTACAGAAAAAAACCAACCCAAACCAAAGCCTTAGAGATGAAGATTAAACTGACCATCCTAAGACATAGTGCTACATGTTACTGATAGGGTTAGCTTGCTTTTCCTCTGAATCATAGCTTTGTACAAATCTACAAATGTGGATGTAATATCATTCCCTGGATATTTGAGACTTGTCTTATGGCCCAGTACATAGTAAATATTTGTAAATGCTTCACAGGGTTTTTTGATAAGAATGTGCATTGGGAAGTGCTATGTTCTTCACATTCATTATATCAAACCTGTGGATTGTGTTCTCTCAATTTTCTACATTTCTTACTGATTTCTGTCACTTTACTTATTAATAATGATTAATTACTGAATTCCTGATAATATCTCAGCCTACCCAGCTACCTCCTTGAAAGTTTTAAAGGCATCTCAACTCTGTCCTGAGCTCCACATCATCTCCAAAGAATTTGCTCCTCCCAAAATCTTCATCATTTTGGTTAATGGCAACGTCATCTAGTTTTTGAGGGTAAAAAGCTTGCAGTGATACTTGACACCTCTTTCTTCCCACATGTAATCTTTCAGCATAACTTGTCAACTCTTCCCTTAAAATAGCTTTGAAATCTGACCACCACTTCTTACTACTTCCACTGTTACTGCTCAGATCCAAGCCACCATCATCACATAACAGTACTATTGTAATCACTTCTTTGACAGGGAGACCTATTCACCCTTGCTTTTGTCACTCTTCTTTTCAGTGCAGTAACCAAAATGATACTGTTAAACTTAAGTCAGACCATGACACTCCTCTGTTCAAAACTTGCCAGTAATTTCGAATCTCACTCTAAGTCAAGGTCTTTATGATGGACTTTAGGGCCATCCATGTGTAGATAATTTCCCATGGGTCTCTTGGGTTTCTGCACAATTTTTGAGCATAGACTCTGCTGGCTTTGGTTTGAATTGCCCTTTCCAGTATACTGATGTAAAAAACATCCTTGGAAGAAAGAGATCAAACACAAATCTTCCTTCAGATCAAACACGGGCATGTCCACTGCGCATTATAAAAAATTTGAATCTCTAACCTCCGATTTCCTAAGTAAACAAAAATTCTGACAATTGGACTACTGTTAATACTGTGACTAACAAATTGCCCTTTGTTTCTTATCCAGTTAATAATTTCAAAAATGTTAATAATTTCAAGTGTGAAAGAGGATATGGATAAGCATATTCTGTCATCTGCTGCAGGTTGGGGTATAAACTGATGCAGACTACCTTTGGAGGAGACTTTGGCAGCATCTATTAACCCTAAAAATGCACGTGGACTGTGACACAGAGATCTCATTTTTCATGTTTATACATGAGAAACTTTCTCACATGTTTGTAACAGGCATAACCAAGTATGTTCACTGTAGCAGTATGAGCAACAACAAAATAGTATTAAGCAAACCAAGTGTCTATCAATATGAGAGTGGTTAAAATTAATCAAAGATAAACAATGGCATATCCAGAAGTAAAAGGAGGCCAGTACATCTGAATTTTAATGAACAAAGAGGAAAGTGGAAAGACAGGACCACCGTGAAGGTTGTTCACTGAACATCTCTAGGGAGCACTAATCACAGACTGAAGTGTGAATGGCATCCCAGGCAGCTGTGCAGTGCATCATCTGCACAATATTTGGAGGACCTGCAGAAGGGGATGATGTTGGGATCTGACAGGAAACCGAATCATGGAAAGCATCAAGGCCATGGTAAAGAATCTGCATTTTATTCTGTGTGTGTGCATGCTAAGTCACTTCAGTCATGTCTGACTATTTGTGACACTATGGAATGTAGCCCACCAGTCTCCTCTGCCCATGGGATTCTCCAGACAAGAACACTGGAGTGTGGGTTGTCATGCCCTCCCCCAGGGGATCTTCCCGACCCAGGGATCGAACCCATGTTTCTTATGTCTTCTGCACTTGGCAGGCAAGTTCTTTATCACTAGCACAAAATCTTTAAAGATTATGAACAGGGAAATGAATTCATATTTTTAAAAGATTCTTCTGACAGCTATGTGAAAACGAATTACAGAGAGTTGGGAGCACAGTTGCACTCATCTCACACGCTAGTAAAGTATTGCTCAAAATTCTCCAAGCCAGGCTTCAGCAATACGTGAATGGAGAACTTCCAGATGTTCAAGCTGGTTTTAGAAAAGGCAGAGGAAGCAGAGATCAAATTGCCAACATCCACTGGATCATCAAAAAATCAAGAGTTCCAGAAAAACATCTATATCTGCTTTATTGACTATGCCAAAGCCTTTGACTGTCTGGGTCACAATAAAATGTGGAAAATTCTGCAAGAGATGGGAACACCAGACCACCTGACCTGCCTCTTGAGAAACCTGAATGCAGGTCAGGAAGCAACAGTTACAAATGGACATGAAACAACAGACTGGTTCCAAGTAGGAAATGGAGTACGTCAAGGCTCTATATTGTTATCCTGCTTATCTAACTTATATGCAGAGTACATCATGAGAAATGCTGGGCTGGAAGAAGCACAAGCTGGAATCAAGATTGCCAGGAGAAATATCAATAACCTCAGATATGCAGATGACACCACCCTTATGGCAGAAAGCGAAGAAGAACTAAAAAGCCTCTTGATGAAAGTGAAAGAGGAGAGAGAAAAAGTTGGCTTAAAGCTCAACATTCAGAAAATGAAGGTCATGGCATCTGGTCCCATTACTTCACGGGAAATATATGGGGAAACAGTGAAAACAGTGGCTGACTTTATTTTCCTGGGCTCCAAAATCACTGCATATGGTGACTGCAGCCATGAAATTCAAAGAGATACTCCTTGGAAGCAAAGTTATGACTAACCTAAACAGCATATTAAAAAGCAGAGACATTACTTTACAAAGGTCCGTCTGGTCAAGGCTATGGTTTTTCCAGTGGTCATGTATGGATGTGAGAGTTGGACTGTGAAGAAAGCTGAGTGCCCAAGCACTGATACTTTTGAACTGTGGTGTTGCAGAAGACTCTTGAGAGTCCCTTGGACTGCAAGGAGATCAAACCAGTCCATCCTAAAGGAGATTTGTCCTGTGTGTTCATTGGAAGGACTGATGCTGATTCTGAAACTCCAATACTTTGGCCACCTCAGGCGAAGAGTTGACTCATTGGAAAAGACCCTGATGCTGGGGAGGATTAGGGGCAGGAGAAGAAGGGGACAACAGAGGATGAGATGGCTGAATGGCATCACCAACTCGATGGACACTAGTTTGGGTAAACTCCGGGAGTTGGTGATGGACAAGGAGGCCTGGTGTGCTGCGATTCATGGGGTTGTAGAGTCAGACACGACTGAGCGACTGAACTGAAGAAAAGCAAAAGATCAATTAGGAGTATATTGCGAGCTTTCCCGATGGTTCAGTAGAAAGGAATCTGCCTGAGAATGCAGGAGACACAGGTTTGATCCCTGATCCGGGAGGATCCCACATGCCTTGGAGCAACTAAGCCCATGAGCCACAACTATTCAAACTGTGCTTTAAAGTCTGGGGGCTGCAACTACCCAGGTGCTACAGCTACGGAAGCGCACACGACCTAGAGTCCGTGCTCCACAACAAAAGTGTCAGTCATTCAGTCGTGTCCTACTCTTTGCAACCCCATGGACTGTAGCCCGCCAGGCTCCTCTGTCCATGGGATTCTCCAGGCAAGGACACTGGACTGGGTTGCCATTTCCTTCTCCAGGCACAAGAAGAGAAGCCACAAAAATAAGAAGCCCACTCACTGCCAACTAGAGAAAAAGCCCCCACAGCAATGAAGACCCAGTACTGCCAAATAATATATTTTTTTAAAGGAGTGTATTACAATGGTCTAATCAAGAGACAACAGTGACCTCAATCTGAAGAACGGCAATGGAAAGTTGTGGACAAACATACATAGATCATCTAGATAGGATCTCCAAGATCTGCTGATGCCTTATACTGTCAAAGGTAGAGGAAACATTGGATGCAATTAGGATGTGCAATTAGGGGGACTAGTTTTCTGTATGAAGCTGTCAGAAGATGATGGATCTATTTACTTATCTGAGGAAGTCTGGGGGAGGAATATTTTTGAGCAGTACAATTTCAAACATGCTAAGTTTGATATGACTGAGACATCCAGGACAAGTTACCAGTGAGAAAGACGGCTGCATGAGACTGAGCTCAGAGAAAAGGTTTAGATGGATACAAGTTTTCAAGGAGCTGTGATGTGGTTTTTGAGTCCATAGAGCTTGATAAGGGATCACCAATAGAAAGAAAAAACAGGGAGGAACGAGGAAAGCACTGAGGAATTATAAAATTTAGAAGACAGAGGCACATGAAGCTAGAGATAGAATGGGAAGTCAGAAGAAATGGCTGAGATGTCCTTCAGTGAGGGAACAGCTAAGGAAATCAACCTATATCCATCCTGTAAGATATTGTGTGTGTGTGTGTACTCAGTCATGTCTGCCTCTTTGCGAGCCTATGAACTACAGCCCACCAGGCTCCTCTGTTAATGGAATTTTCCAGGCAAGAATACTGAAGCAGATTGCCATTTCTTTCTCCAAGGAATATTCAGGATGCAGCAATTGAACCCACATTTCTTGTATCTCCTGCGTTGGCAGGTGGATTCTTTACCACTAGCACCGCCTGGGAAACCCCTATAAAATAGTATGCCCACACAAATATAGTCAATTAATCTTTGACAGAAGAGTAAAAGGAATACAATGGAATAAAAGATAGTCTTTCAAATAATGGTGCTGAAAAAACTAGATGTGTATATGCAAAAAAAAAAAAAAAAAAGTCTACACAGACATTATCCTCTTCTCAAAAATTAACTCAAAATGGAATGCAGAGCTAAATATAAAAAGCAAAACTGTAAAACTCCTATTAGATATGACAAAAATCTAAATAACCTTGAGTTTGGTAATGACTTTAGATACAACACCACAGGCAGGATTCATGAGAGAAAAGAATTAAGCTGGACTTCATTAAAAACTTCTGCACTGCAAAGGACGCTTTCAAAACAATGAGAAGACAAGCCACAAGACTGTGGAGAAAATACTTGCAAAAAGATGTCTGAGAGAGGACTGTTATACAAAATATGCAAAGAACTTGTAAAACTCACCTACAAGAAAATGAAAAGCCCAATTTAAAAATGGGCAAAGGATGTGAACATAAGCTTCACTAAAGAAGACAGAGAGATGGAAAATAAGCATATGAAAATTATCCGCATCGTATGTCATTAAGGAACTGCAAATTACACCAAATTCTGGCAGAGGTGTAAAACAACAGGAACGATCATTCACTGCTATCGGGAATGCAAAATGCTACAGCTACTCTGGAAGACAGTGGGCGATTCTTACAAACCTAATCATGCTCTTATGATGATCCAGCAATAACACTCCTTAGTATTTAACCAAATGAGTTAAAAACTTGTGTATACACACACACACACACACATACAAATCTGTGCACACACATTTCTAAAAACTTCATTCAAAACTGCCCAAACTTGGAAGTAGTTAGGATGTCCTTAAGCCAGTAAATGGATAAATAAGCTGTGATTCATCCAGATAATTATATATTATTCATTGCTGAAATTGAACTATCAAGTCATGAACATATGGAGGAACCATAAATACCTATTACTAACCATTCAAGTATGACCTGAATCAAATCACTTACTATAGACTATAGAGTGGAAGTGAGAAATAGATTTAAGGAACTAGATCTGATAGACAGAGTGCCTGAGGAACTATGGACGGAGGTTCATGACACTGTACAGGAGACAGGAATCAAGACCATCCCCAAGAAAAAAAATGCAAAAAAGAAAAATGGCTGCCCGAGGAGGCTTTACAAATAGCTGTGAAAAGAAGGGAAGTGAAAAGCAAAGGAGAAAAAAGGAAATATATACCCATTTGAATGCAGAGTTTTGAAGAATAGCAAGGAGAGATAAGAAAGACTTCCTCAGCAATCAATGCAAAGAAACAGGAAAACAATAGAATGGGAAAGCCTAGAGAGCTCTTCAAGATAATTAGAGATACTAAGGGACATTCCATGCAAAGATGGGCTCAATAAAGGACAGAAATGGTAGGGACCTAACAGAAGCAGAAGATATTAAGAAGAGGTGGCAAGAATACACAGAAGAACTGTACAAAAAAGATCTTCACAACCGGGTGTGATCACTCACCTACAGCCAGACATCCTGGAATGTGAAGTCAAGTGGGCCTTAGGAAGCATCACTATGAACAAAGCTAGTGGAGGTGATGGAATTCCAGTTGAGCTTTTTCAAATCCTAAACGATGATGCTGTGAAAGTGCTACAGTCAATATGCCAGCAAATTTGGAAAACTCAGCAGTGGCCACAGGACTGGAAAAGGTCAGTTTTCATTCCAATCCTTAAGAAAAGTAATGCCAAAGAATGCTCAAACTACCACACAATTGCACTCATCTCACACAGTAGCAAAGTAATGTTCAAAATTCTCCAAGCCAGGCTTCAGCAATATGTGAACCGTGCAACTCCAGATGTTCAAGCTGGTTTTAGAAAAGGCAGAGGAACCAGAGATCAAATTGCCAACATCCACTGGATCATCAAAAAAGAGAGTTCCAGAAAAACATCTGTTTCTGCGTTATTGATTAGGCCAAAGCCTTTGACTGTGTGGATCACAATGAACTGTGGAAAAGTCTGCAAGAGATGGGAATACCAGACCACCTGACCTGCCTCTTGAGAAACCGGTATGCAGGTCAGGAAGCAACAGTTACAATTGGACATGGAACAACAGACTGGTTCCAAATAGGAAAAGGAGTACGTCAAGGCTGTATATTGTCACCCTGCTTATTTAACTAATATGCAGAGTGCATCATGAGAATCACTGGGCTGGAGGAAGCACAAGCCGGAATCAAGATTGCCAGGAGAAATATCAATAACCTCAGATATGCAGATGACACCACCTTTATGGCAGAAAGTGAAGAAGAACTAAAGAGCCTCTTGATGAAAGTGAGAAGAGAGTGAAAAAGTTGGCTTAAAGCTTAACATTCAGAAAATGAAGATCATGGCATCTGGTCCCATTTCTTCATGGGAAATATACGGGGAAACAGTGAAAACAGTGGCTGACTTTATTTTCCTGGGCTCCAAAATCACTGCAGATGGTGACTGCAGCCATGAAATTAAAAGAGGCTTACTCCTTGGAAGGGAAGTTATGACCAACCTAGACAGCGTATTAAAAAGCAGAGACATTACTTTGCCAACAAAGGTCCATCTAGTCAAGGCTATGGTTTTTCCACTGGTCATGTACAGATTTGAGAGTTGGATTATAAAGAAAGCTGAGTGCCGAAGAATCGATGCTTTTGAATTGTGGTGTTGGAGAAGACTCTTGAGAGTCCCGTGGACTGCAAGGAGATCAAACCAGTCAATCCTAAAGGAGATCAGCCCTGGGTATTCATTGGAAGGATTGATGCTGAAGCTGAAACTCCAATACTTTGGCCACCTGATGCCAACAGCTGAATCATTTGAAAAGACCCTGATGCTGGGAAAGATTGATGGCAGGAGGAGAAGGGGACGATGAAGGATGAGATGGATGGATGGCATCACCGACTCAATGGACATGGGTTTGGGTGGACTCTGGAAGTTCGTGATGGACAGGGAGGCCTGGCATCCTGCAGTCTATGGGGTTGCAAAGAGTTGGACATGGCTGAGGGACACAACTGAACTGAACTGAGAAAAGCAAACCTGAAAAGGCTACATACTGTGTGATTCCAATTCTATGGCATGCTGGAAAAAGCAAAACTATGAGGACAATAAAAATATCAGTAATTACCAAGAGACAAAGGAAAATAAGAAAAAGGTAAAAGGTATTAACCAAAGGAAAAATTAAAATTATTAAGAAAGAAAATATACTCTATTACATGGCTCAGCTATGAATAGTTACAATGGAAATAATGTGAAATCTGAATATGGATCTAAGTAAGCCAAAAATCACTGAGTTGACTGTGGGGAGGTGGAAAATGGAGGAAAGTTAAGTTGGCTGGTAAAGGTTAAATCCTTGTCTTCCACCCCAAGTTATCAAAAGATATTAGTTTTTTAAGTTAAAAAAAAAAAAAAAAAAGCATATACATGTCACTCACAAATATAAATATCCTAAAAAACATCTAACAGAGTTGAAAGCAGTTACCTCTGGAGAGCAGTGCTAGCACTGTTGGGTTTTGTTTATAAACCTTGTAGAATTTCTTGACCATTTTAAGCCATGTACTTATATAACTGATCAAATTTTTTAAGTTAAACTTCATTTACGTTTAACTATTCAATTCTACAGGTCTCCAAATTGAGGTTAAAACAGGCTCTGAATAATGTTATTGAAAATTTTTGTCCTGATATCTGTACCTTTAAAAGCATAACTGAGGAAGTCCATTTTGCCCAAACATCCATTACCAACATAATCGTGAACAACATTTGCACCCCCTTCCATTTAGACTGGGAGGTAGTTATCATTGCTGTTGTTACTTAACATTTTCAGTTTGGGATTTATGACAATTTTGCCACCAAAAAAACCACCTGACAACACATGACTGACAGAAAGTACTACAGGTAGAATAGGACAGTAAGGAGGAGAATAATCTTAGTAATAAGGAGCATGTGTAAAGTTGAAAAGAAAAAATCTGTAATTTAATCTATTAAATGGAGAAAAGATTTTACACACATAGGATTGATGCACATTTAACTTCCCAGTGCGATATGTCCAGATTCCAGTCTATACAAAGAAGCTAGGTGAACAGTTTATCACTGCAGAATCTGAGATTTTTTTTTTTTTTTTTACTTACTTTTGCCCCTGTACTGCAATCAGAAAGCTAGTTTAGAAAAGTTCCAGAGCCAAGTTAAGAACTTTCGTGTCATTTGATGAGATACAAATGCCCCCAAACACACTATTCCCATCAACATTACAAAGTGTGTGAGCAAAATACAATGTAAGGCAAAACTGCAGAATGTCTATGCATTGATTCAAAGGTTTTGTTTTTTAACAGAAACCACACAACTCCAACATATGCTGAAAAACTGCCTTAAATTTGCTTTAGTCCATACCATTTCATTAACTTTGGAGTTACTGAGATCACAAATGCTCTAAATACTTTTTGACAGCTGACTTTTAAAGGTACCCATTTTACACGTAAAGGCAAGAAAGTTGTTCTAGGAAGGTTATGAAGGCTTCGCCTAAACCACATACCCTTCACATTTGGCTTCTCTTTGAAGAGTCACTTCCCAAAGTGTAGTTGAAGGACCCCTGAGGACCCCTAGGTATTTTCAGGGGATCCACAAAGAGAATGATTTCTTTCTCAACAACAAATCCGTGGGAAGTCAGATTTCCTTCATATTTCAAACAAAAATGACATTACTACTAAACATTAAATGCAGAAGAGAGTCCAGCCATCTTAAGTCAGATATTAGAGATGTAAAAATATGAAAACCACCACTCCATTAACTAAATTGACTTAGCTTGAAAGTTATTTTATATAAAATGTTATTAACATAGAATGAGATTACTGTCAAACAAGTATTTATTTTTACAATTAGAGCACTCAAAGCTGGTGTTCTGGGACAACCCAGAGGGATGGGATGGGGAACTGATTCATGGCTGATTCATGTCAATGCATGGCAAAAACCACAACATTGTAAAGTAATTAGCCTCCAATATAAATTAGCCTCCAAGATAAATAATTTTTTTTAAAAAGTGCTCATGATAAAATTTTGATTTCTAATATGCTAAGTATAGACAATTCATAAAAAAAAAAAAAGCTCTTCAGAGGTCTCAATAATTGTTAAGAGTGTAAAGGGGTCTTGAAACTAGTTATCTTTGAGAACTGCTGCTTCTCACAGCTGGCATCTTACATTCAGATGCCTTCTACACCACACTGCAAGCACTGCTCACCACTGAATTCCAAGAACTGAGCAAATGCATGAAGAATAGGCACAAGACTGAAAATTGCAACCTAGAGTCTGTAGGTAAAATTCATAGGTCAAAATGGTAAAAATATTTTTTCACCTTAAAATGCAAAATTTCATGTGGTAAATTATCAACATTATAATTGTTTTTGCTATCCTAAAGTGATGACGGTGTTGAGGATGATTTCCTATGTGACATGCTTCCCCAGCACAAAATAAAAATAATTGATAAAAACCTTTCAGATAATTTTACTACAAATGGCATGATGCTTCTGTAACAAAAGTGTTGAATATAAACATGAGAACATTTTTTAAAGTAAGCTGAAATACCTTAGCCAAGAAATTGCACTTCTGGCTATTTATATAATTTTTGTGTTTCAACTCACACATTCATGTACCCTCTTGCTCTACACATGAGAATTATTGAAATTCTTTATGAAACAAATCAAAGAAATCAGGGTGTTTGGCACCTTCATAATAGCAGTAACCAATTTTACTCATGATTTGCTTTGGGAAACAAACTACTTGTTAACTGGTTAAGTCACATATAGCTGTTCTCAGTTTTTTTAACAGTGGCTGGGCATAAATCAAGTTTCGTGCATTCTAGGAGCTTGCTGATGAAGAACCAAGTCTTATTAAAGCAAATAGTTCAATGTATGAACACATCAGTTGCATTATATCCATCTCCTCAGATCCCTCTAAAACTTTAGGTCGGGTTGCCACTTACTAAAGACCACAAAGGGCAATAAACATAATCAACATCTGACTTTCATGTTATCACACATACAAAAACACGTTAATATTCAAGAAGCTTGTTACTCCATTTTCTTCTCTACTGTTTTTTTCCTTAACTTTTAAGCATTTACATGGCCTTAGATGTTTTATAATTCCAAAAGACTTGTAATTAAGATCTGGTTCACTACAATTTAAGCAAGTTAATAATGTAAATAATGGCCCTCAAAGTTGTAAATCTCAATCCCTGGAACTTGTAAATATGCTAGGTTACACAGGGAAAGGAGACTTAAGGTCACAGATGGAATTCAAGTTGCCAATCAGTGGAGCATAAAGTAGGACTGTCCTGGACTATCTCTATAGACCCACTGTGCTCACAAGGGTCATTAAAAGTGGAACAGTAAGTAAGAAGGGCCAGACATGGCAGAAAGTAAAACTCATGCTGCTGACTTGGAAGCTGGAGAGAGGGGCAATGAGGCAAGGCAGGCGGGTGGCCCACAGAAGATGGAAAATGAAAGGAAATGAGTTATTTTCAAAGCCTCCAGATAAGGAATGCACCCTCTGACACCAGAGATACCCATCAGACTTTACTTCATAGAAGTGTAAGATAAATCTGTGCGATTTCAAGCCACTAAGCTTGTAATAATTTGTCACAGCAGCAAAAGGAAACTAATAAAAGAGGACTGGCAAACGAGGATTTGAAATGAATACAAACTTTGCACACCTGTACAGAACCCACAGACTTTTGGCCATGTCTTCTTGCTCACTCTGAGGCATGGGTGGTCCACAGGTAGATAAGACGGCAGGAAAAAGGGCTGTGAAAGGCGAGTGCACTCATGAGTCCCTCTTCCTTTCTCCAGCCTCAGAGAACAACCACACCACTGGACGTTGGAGGAAAAGTAGAACTGAGCTAGGACTCCAGTTCTGACAACAGCAATATAAACTCAGGGCAGTACAGTTTCTGAGTAACAGTTTCCTCAGCTCTAAGGTAAGTCTTCATCTTGCAGGCTGACCAAGGTTCACATAAAGCACTCAGCATGAGGTCTGACCCACAGAGGGTACATGGAGGCTTTCTTACTGACACAAGGATTACAAGGAGTGGACTAGATAAGCACTGAGACATCCTCGTATTTTACTTAGCAAGTATTTAAACTATCATAAGATTCTTCTATATTTTTTAAAGCCTCAAACTGCTTTTAAAGAGCAGGCTTTTGTTAAAACAGGAGAAACAGAAAGATGACTTTCACTAGTTTGTGTAAGGATGGTTGGTAGGTGAGACAAAGCATGAGAATGGCTTTGGAGCTACTGCTCCTCACTGAAAACTTTTCTCATTTTCCATTTCTTTCCTCACAAAAGCCTCAAAATACTCAATATACCCATACTTACTCTCCACAGTAGCCAGTCCCTGGGGTTAAGAGACCTGGTTCCAGCATTCAGTAGCCCTGCAATCCCAGAGGATGGTCATTACTAACAGAGAGCTATATGAAATCTACCATGATTCTACTAGACATGAACAAAGAATTATATACATTTCCCAGCTATATGTATAAAAACTATTTGCTAAGAGTAATCAAAAACTGACTTAAAGGCTTTCCTCAGTTGGTTAACCCATTCTTCTTTACTTGTATCTTGCAGAAGAAACCTGTTGTCTGATCAGTTGGATCAGTGAAAGCACATTTACTGAGATACAAATAGTTGATTTTCTATACCTGTGGATTTTCATCTTTGAATTCAACATCAGATGGGGGAAAAAAGTTCCAGAAAATTCCAAAAACTAAAACCTGAGTTTACCGTACACTGCAAACTATTTACATAGCATTTGCCTCATATTTACAACTATTTATATAGTATTTACATTGTATTAGACTTACAAAATTTTAAGTAATCTAGATAGAGATGATTTAAAGTATGTAAGTATATAGGTTATATGCAAATTTATGCTCTTTTATATAAGGGACTTGAGCATCCATGGATTTTGGTATCGGTGGGAGTGTCCAGGAACCAGTTCCCCACTCATTACCAAGGGATGTATGTGAAATAAAAAACCTAGGGTTTCTTTGGTTTGGGGCTTTTTTTTTTTTTGGTAAAACCTTAATAACAATTTCTTCATAATGATGCAAAAGCTGACTGACCTTAGTTTTTTTAATCTGCACTGATTTGTTTTCTAACAAGCTAGTTTCCAAAAGAAAAGGTGCAAATTTTAAAAAAAAAAAAAAACAAACACTTTTATTGTTTCAGAACCTATGCTGTATGCTGTCCTTAGTCCCTCAGTTGTGTCCGACTCTTTGTGACCCCATGGACTGTAGCCCGCCAGGCTCCTCGGTCCATGGGGATTCTCCAAGCAAGAACACTAGAGTGGGTTGCCATGTCCTTCCCCAGGGGATCATCCCAACTCAGGGAATGAACCCAGGTCTCCTGCATTGCGGGCAGATTCTTTACCATCTGAGTCACCAGGGAAGCCTGTTTCAGACTCCACATGATGATAAATTTCAGAGGATAAGGAAAACAAAAAAAGGGATTTCAAGTTGCTACAAATTAGACAAAATGATTTGGTTTTGAATTTCCACTCATTTTCTCTCCAGTTAAAAACAGCAAGGCTGATTCAGTTTCAAAACCCATTATCTGTAAACTTTTTAGGAAAACAAAGTTATCTTCTTAATTTTGTGAAGTCATGTGTATTTTTCTTCACTAATACAGGTAAATAAAAATACTGGCTTTTCTTTCTCTCCTTTTGGTCTCAAGGATTAGCATCATTTGGTAGCTACTACTTTAAATTAAAGCAATCAATACAGCATTATGCAATTTAGGGTGGAAATAAATTTAGGTTTGGATTAACAATAGCCTCCCTGTGCTTTCAAGAAAAATGAGCATACAACATTATAGTTATTTACTCCCCAAACAAGCTAGGGCTAATTACACATTTTACAGAGAGATTCACATGTTTCTCTTAAATAAAAGTTCTATGGTCTTACAATTATTAGTCAGTGTATCAAATTTTTATGGTGCACCAGTTTTCAGAAACATACCTATAAATTGGATTACAGCTGCAGTTTTTCAGCAGTAGCTCTAAATTCTAGTCTTGTCAGAACTACATGATTTATCTCAATAGTCTATAATCTAAGATAAAGAAATCATTTTCCCCCTCATCTTACTCAGCCTATATGCTCTTGGTTGAGTAAGAGGAGAACAATGTCTAAAGGTATTTAAAGCCTCAAAGAAGAAACTCTTTTACTACTGAATTTCAAATCACACACACAAAATAGGTGAGAAATTCTTTTATCATATTTGGAATCAAAATATCCCTTAAAATATTTACATTTTACAGTAAAAAGGATAGCAAAACACAAGATCATGTACAAGCTTAAGTATTCAAGTTTCTGAAGAGCCAAAAAGAAAAGGAAAATAATGGACTAGCACAAAGCTGTAGCACAATAATAAACGCCATCAGTGAGTGCAGATTAAAAGCAATACATGTACTCCTTGGGCTTCCAATTCTTGGGTCAAAAACTGCCGAATGAAATGATTAATATAATCTGATTACAAAGTTGTTTGGCTTTTTGTTGCTCCTCTAGAGTTTCTTTAAAAACAGTGCAATTTAAAACAAACTTACAGAGTACACATTACTCTCAAATTAGTCATTATAGAAAGGACATTCACTAGAGGTGGTAAATATATTCCACAGTTAAGCATATTTACCAATTAAGGAATAAAACTAAAATTTCTAAGCCTTTATTGCATATTAATAAAACAAATCTTTGAATATACAGCAATGTAAATTTTTAAAAATATTAAATTCCTGTAACTAGGGCTGTTGGTATGAAGAAGGGATGATGAGCACTGGCACAGAGCACTCTGCACCAACACACACAATTTATTCTTCTGCAAACCACCAATATTAGAAACTGAAAGGACGGCACGGTCCGAGCAGGCAGTCACGCAGGTTCAGACGCGACAGGGACAGTCGCTGAGCGCCCCGCAGCCGCCTCACCTCTTGCTCCTGGCTCTCTCGGCGTGGTCCCTGTCTCTGTGATGCCGCTCCCGGTCCTTCTCGCCATCTCTGTGCTTGCTCTTCTCCCGCTCCTTCTCCGCGTCCTCGCCCTTCGGCTTGTCGGCCTTCCTGTCTGCACTCCTGCTCTCCCTGCCCGCCCTGCCGTCCGCCCCTCGCTCCCCGTGAGGCGGCCGCGCCCGCTCTTTATCCTTATGCCCCTCGTCCCTGCCCTTCCTGTCTCTGTCCTTGTCCTGGGCTCTGTCTCTGCGCCTGTGCCTTTCAGGTTCCTGCTCCCACTCCTTCTCGTGGCGCTCTCTTCTCAGGTGGTGTGAGTCACTGTAAAACCTCTGACGATCCCCCTTACCCCTGTTAAATGGTCTGTCCACTTGCTGCTGGTCTTGCCTACCCCAAGGGTCACTATGGCGCCGTTCCGGCCTCCGAATGTCTTTGACTTGGTAAAAATTCTGTGGGCCCAGATACCTTGACGCTTGTGAGAGGGGACCCATCACACGCTGCGGCTGGCCGGTCAGATGAACAACAGGTGGCCAGGGAACCAAGGGATTTGGGGCAAAGCCAAAGCCTGGAGGGGGAAGTAATGGGGGTGGCAAATGTGGCGGAAATCCAAACATGCTTTGTGGGGGGAAATTAGGAGGTCCTGGAAATGGAAACCCAGGTGGGCTAGACTTCAGATGCTGAAGGTTGGGTTGCTGCGGTCTTATGGGTGAAAAGTTTGCACCTGTTCTGGGGCTGGTGCTTCTGGAAGTGAAACTGATGCTTTTAGAAGGAAATTCGGATTGACATGTGTTTCCAGCCTCAAAATGAGATGCTGCTGCTGCTGATCCTCTTCGAAATGGGTGCACAGTTTCAATATTTTGCATTAAAATCTCCTGTAAGGGTTTTGCTTGCTCCACTTGAGAAGACTGTATGTTTTCTACCGATGGCGAGTCTTGTACAGCCCCTGAATCGTCACTCTGCTGAACACAAGAGCTTTTCTCTACAGATGGCATCTTCTCCTCCACGCTGCTCTGCTCAGTTAAGTGCGATGGGCCAGGAAGAGGCGGTTTCTCTCCATGACGGCAGCCTTCTCCTTCTCTGTTTTCCGGAGCAGTCACCTGCTGACTTCTTCCAGCTGCTTGCCGAGGATCCCTTTTCAGGTTGATAAACTGCGGGGCCCTTGTTGTGTTAGTAACAGCATTTTCACTGCAACTCACATTACCATCTACGTTTCCTCTCCCTACACTAGACCTACAGGGAGGACTAGTATTTGAAGTCCTGTTATCTTGCACATTATTCTCTTGATCTTGTAGCAGCTGTTTTTTTAACACTCTCTCTTTACTCTCCACAGTATCCTCCTGTTTTGACTGAATCGATAGATTTGTTAGGAATGCTTCTGTAGAAACGTCTGGTGGTTTACCTCTGAGACTAAGACTTGTCACAGGCCCAGCAGAAGCGGAAGAGACCCCCAGGGCGGACGCCTCTTCTCCTCCCACCACATTATCTGTCAGTTCTGAAGGGTTATCTCCTTTAACTTTCACTTCCTTCGCTTCACCATCAGTTGCTTCTCCTGTATCTATCGTCCCTGCTTTTGGATTAGCTTGCTCATTTATAAATGGAATTTCTTTAAGAGTATTTTGTTCTGTCCCTAACTGAGCTTGTTCGTATGTTTGACCAGTGGTGCCCAAAAGGCTCTGAAGAATATCATCCACAGGAAGAGGTTTATTTGCCAATTCCAGAGTAGAAGGTTGATTTTCCCAGCCAATTAAGACCCCAGGAAGGAATCTTAAAGGTTTTGGTGGTTCCTGTTTGGTGACTTCCAATAAAGGTTCAATGACTGTTGGAAAGTCTTCCTGAAGAGTCTGCTGAGGCTTATTTCTCTGTTTATGCAATACGGTTGTAAAAGAATTAAAAAAGTCATTTTCTTCCTCTGCTGCTCCCTCTGTGGAAACTTCTATCTTACTTTTTTTATCAGGCGGCAATGTTACTGGTACGCTTTCAGACATCTCAGCTGTGTGACCAGCACCACCACTGGCACTATGCTGCCGCTTCAGTTTTTGACGAATAATTAAGCCCAACAACAGATTAGGTCTATGCAATTCAAGGCCTGTACAAAATCAAAAACATCAATCAAGAGTCATTTTCAATCACTATAATAAACAGTAAAATTTTGCTTACTACAGTCTCCTAAACAAGTGCCTGTTCCTGTCTGGGCAGATTCTGAGGGCCAAGTCCCAAGAAGGAAAGCAGGCTCAGCTTTCCCACTCGGGCCGTCTCACCCCATTTCATTCATATTCTACTAATTAAACAGATACCTACCAGGTCCATCAAAGGGCACGAGAGGGTGTGGGATTTTATCCGTGGCACCCAGAGGGATGAGGTACATGTCTTTGACCTGCTTCATGTTGTTAGCGGCCACTCCATAGCGCTTCCTGCTACTGAAGTATGCAAACAGCAAAGTATAAGAAATTTGATCTTCTTCAGTCACAGGTGTGAAGCGAACCACACAAATCTCCTATTCAAGAAAATAACAAATAATAAAAATAATAACCTTAAACAGTAGCTTGGTTTTAAATACCATTCTCAATTATAATAATCTATTGAGTTTTCTGACACTTACCAAGTAATAACATGGCTTACCAACTTAAATGCAGATGTGAATACTATAAGGAAACAACTTTTAGGGAAAGATCTTTGCTGATCCACAGGTGGATCTTTTTTATCTGAAAGTGTTTCACAGAAACTCAGTCCTAAAGTAATCAATTTGTTCAAGGTGACACACTTATCAGTGGCAAAGAAGATATTTAAAGCCACATGTCTTGATATCTATACTATGTCCTGATTTCCAATGTTATAACTTCTACAGAGAGCTGTCTATATTCTCAGCACACTGCAAATTAATAGCAGCCACCACTGCCCCACTATGTACAAACACAGAGAAATGCACAAGTTCACTGATAATCCAACTTAGAGGAACTGAATCTATGAATAAAGGGGGCTGAGTGAAATGACCTCAAATACACATAGGCCATAAATTTTATAAAATCATTTGGCTTACTCAGAAACTTACTTGCTTGCCTCTGAGTTCTTGGCTTTGTTTCAGATTAAAAAAAAAAAAAGTCCCAATTTGGTGTTAATTTGGTAGAATGAAAAACAGATATTTTTTCATGAAAGTATACAATCAAGAAGTGGAGAGCCAGGTGAACCACAAAGCCTAAACTGATGCAAGACCCCAGGAGGAGAGCCAGTGAGCTGGACTAAAACTCCACCTCTTAGATCTGTCACCTCGAATGCTTTTATCTGGAGGCAACAACTGTGACAGTGTCTTGGTCAGTTCTAGATGGAGGCACACTATGCCATATTTGTGGTAATAAATACCACATCTGGGGGGCAGATGAAGAGCAATTCCTCAAATGTCCAAGAGTAATACTTCCCAACACTTTCCTGATTTCCACTATCATAAGAAAGTGAAAGCAAATAAATAAAACTTTTCTTACAGTACTTCAAAGTTTTATCTGTATTCTAACACTGTATTAGTTTAAATTCTACAATCTATATTGGGAAAAAAAAATATTTTCAGCTGAAGAAAATCCATCTTGAATTTTTACTAACCTTACTAAAGACTTCTGATCATAAGAGAAAAAAATTAATGTTCGTTTATTCAAGATATATTTTTTGAATGTCTGTAACATGCTGAGTATTAACATCCTTGGAGAGAAAAATGATTTCTTCTAATGATTAAATATTCCTGTGTAGCAGTGTTCTATGAGTTAAAGAAATGATAGAAGATACAGAGATAAAAGAAAAAGAGAAATATTGCTATAAAGGCTATTAACTATATCCCAATATCTATCCTCCTCATTTCCTACTAGAGAGCCCTCTTAACCTTCAGTTGGGCACATGGCCATCCAACAGAGATCACAATTCCCAGCCTCCTAACAGTGTATAAGCAGTTGGAGGAAGTGAAAAGAAAACCACACATTCCAGCTCTTGCTTTTAAAACAACTCAACAGCCATTTCTCTTGTTTTCCCCACTTGGAGCTGATAAATCAGCTTTGACTTTGACTGACTGCTAAGGGCCACAGTCTTAAAAACAGTAAGACAGAAGAGCCCAATCCATGAATAATCTAACAACTGCAAGACTGAACTACAGACCTACCTAATGTAACAGGAAAAGTTTATTTTTTGAGCCACTGTATTTTAGGATCTCTGTCCCAACAGCTTAGCCTGTGCCCCAACCAAAACAAATGTCTATAATCAAAGCAAGGCAACATTCCAGAATGAATCTCAATACTTATTCTATAACATTCCTTTTAAAACAATGATAGAAATCAGAGACAGCATATCAAAAGCAGGAAAAGATAAAAAACTAAAGGAATAATGGCTTTGAGCCTTAGCCAATGGCATATTATGTCAATTTAGGTCCACCCTAGGGGACCTTGCATAGAAATCTCAGTGGTTTACTTTTCAAATATTTTTACATACTGGTAGAGAGAAAAAAGTTCTCCTCACCTTGGTTCCTGAGGCTTTAATTTTTTCCACATAATCCCAAACTGTCTGAGGTGATATCCTACCACCTACTTGAATACTATCTGGTAGGTCCTGTGGTAAAAAATGAAGGTGATCAATGTATACAGTTTATCTTCATTATAATATCTATACCTCATACAAATTTAGCTCTAAGACTAATTTGAAAAAGTGACTTTAAAAAAGATTATAAAATACATCAACGAATATAAGAAAATATAGGGATAGCAGTTAGGCTTTACCTCAAATGTCAACTCCAAATGACTGAAGTGGATGCTCAAATACAATTAAGAAAGACTCTCAGGTCAAGAAAAAGAAGCAGCGCCAGCATCCCATTCTGACAACCCAGGAAGAGTACAGCAGGCTTCAGAGTATTAGGGGGTACTGTTTTCCCCATCCTTTTTTTTTTGGTCATAGTGAACTGGGGTATGCCTTAATCACTAACAGCTGGATTTCAGAAGTTATCAAGTTTAACTATACAGTATACTTTTGCACTGTATACTGTGCAAAAGAGAATAACATTGTAATAATGCAAGGTTCATTTTTTTTTTAAAGGTTCAATCTTTCTGAGAACAGAGGACTATACATAAAATCAATTATGAGGTGTGTAGTTAAGAATATTTGAAATTTTTTTTTTTTAGAATATTTGAAATTTTAATCAGTATATTTGTTTTTCAATGAAGACAGAAAAATCGTAATCAATATTAATTCAATTAAATTTAAATAATTAATTGATTTAAATAGTTTAATTGGAATTTTAGTCCAAATCAAACTAGAAATAAGTAGGAAGCAGAGGTGGAGTTCTGAGAAACAACCACATATAACCTGGCTCAGAAAAAAGAATATTTTTGTTTAAAATCAAAAGGTTTCCATAGTTTAGGACTTAATTACTCATTTCAAAGAAAAGTTATTTTCACTGTGGACTGATCTAGAAATTTAGAAGACTAATTATGCTATAAGAAAATCATAATGGGTCTATTGAATTTTTTTCTTATAAAATCAATGTGGTCTAAAATATTACTTCCCAAGCAAACTATATGCAAAAGTAACAATTAAGTTGTTTATTAATTAAAAACACAACTGGACAAATAAGCTGATAGAGATTAGATAAGCAATATTACACGGACTTAAATTAATTTCATTCTAACACAAAGAAGAGTTTATCTTAGTCTTAAAAGAAAACTGGCATATGTAAGATTTGTGTCTTATAAAATACTGAAAACTTTGCCTTTATGGTCAGCAGCCTGAGAATGGATAGAAAACTTAATGTTAAATAGCATAATAGCAAAATATAATCTCAACAAAAATAGAGTACACATATACTGATTTATTTTCCTTTTTGCATAAACACAGAAAAGTACAACTATTCAAATGATATTTAAAAAGTCGACTTTCTCATTTATCACATTACTAATATCGTATATACCATAGTACTGCTGCTGCTGCTAAGTCACTTCAGTCGTGTCCGACGCTGTGTGACCCCATAGACTGCAGCCCACCAGGCTCCCCTGTCCCTGGGATTCTCTAAGCAAGAAGTACTACAGCTGCTTATTTCCCATAAATGCTGCTTAACAGTCCTTTCCTATTGTCTCAGGTATAAAACCAACCAAGGGCACCACCGCAGCAACCATGGTCACTGATCTCAGGACTGTCAACTAGCTGGAAAGTTTCAACTAGGCAGTTGACCCTTGAACAACATGGGGATTAAAGGTGCAGTTGATCATATCAGTGTTACACATAGTCAGCCCTCTGTATTCACAGTTTCATATCTGAGGATTCAACCAACTGAAGATAATGTGGTACTGTGGTATTCACTATTGAAAAAATTCATGTATAAGTGGACCCAAGTAGTGCAAACTCATGTTACTCAAGGCTCAACTGTGGTCTTTATCTCATTCACTGAAATGGGCAGGTAAGAACCACAGTCGTGAAGTTGTGGAAATACAAGCAATGGGGGAATCAGAAGACCTGTTAACAACGAAAAGTCTTCGCAACAGACTAGCACTGGAGGCCATAAACATGTTAATCTTTCATGTAAGTCTGTATTTCAAGAAAAACTTAGATATCCATGCAAAATATCCATTAATTTTTAATTGATATAGTGAGTACATCTTGGACAGAGTACAAAGCGTGGATTTAAAACTTTCAGAGCACAATTTTCGATAGTTCTAAAACTCCATTTGTGAACTCGTAATTACATTAATTCAATGTTTAAGAGTCACTGTCAATAAATACTTTTACCAAGAACGAAAATAAATATTTTTACTATTGTATTATGCTGTTTCCTTGCCTTTTGCCTTCAAAAACATATATGCCAACTCAGGCATAGAAGAGCAGAAAAGTTCACAGTACCTCTGTCAAGTATTCAGGGGAACCAGATACTGGGTAGGCTTTGGTAACAAATTTTGCTACAGACGGCATGTTGATAAAACCTTTCCAGATGAAGTTCAATCGAGCCAGGAAGGTACACTCAACTTCAACAGTTCCAGGCATCTCTGGACTAAAAAAATGACATTAAGAAATTTTCAGCCTAAAGATCTGCTCATGATAAATGCATATTCTACTTGCTCATCAATTGTTTCTACTTTAGCATGTCAAGAAGGCCAAAGCAGGACTTCTCTGGTGGTCCAGTGGTTGGGAATCCATCTGCCAATGCAGGAGACACACATTTGATCCCTGGTCTGGGAAGACCCCACATGCCACAGAGCAGCTGAGACCATGCACCACAAACACTAAGCCAGCACCCTACAATTACTGAAGCCTGCATGCCTAGAGCCCATGCTCCCCAAAAAGAGAAGCCCCACAATGAGAAGCCCATGCATCGCAGCTAGAGAAAGCCTACATGCAGCAAGAGACCCAGCACAGCCAAAAGTAAGTAAATGAACCAAAGGCCAAAGTACGTAAAGCTATGATTAAAGAGTTTATATTTTCACTTCATGAAACATACTCATATTAACATAGTCATGTTTTACATGATTTTCTTCTAGACTGGCTTAGGTAGACTAAAATGGGGTCCAGAAAATGCAAGCAATTTTTCTTTAATGACTTATTTCTTGCCTCTTAGGACTAATATAATGAAAGATAGCTTTAAAGTCAAAGATAGCTTTAATACTCAATTCTAACTTTTAGAGTCTTTAAAAATCTCAATTAGTTGAAAATATAGGGAGGTACAGTTACCATCTCAAAAGAAAGGTTCCTTTCTTAAGAAACATGTCACTTTTCTGTTTCTGAAGACTTCCAAGTAAAATCTAGCAAAGAGGTATAAAGATTAGAATTTATAACTAAGGGAAATTACCGTGGAGCAGGAGAGAATGTTGACTTCGGAGATTCTTGTTTCTCCTCTTCAAAGAATTCAGAGGCCAAAATATTTGAGGTCGAAGACAAAGCATCTGCTATACTTTCTGCTTCATTGTCTGAATGTTTACGAGATACACCAACAACAACTTTCACTTTTTTTGGAGAAAGATCATCTACAGGTGGTGCCATTCGACCTAAAGCCAGAAAACACCAAAATAGACCATTTTTGTAAACTGAAATTTCTGTAACTTTATCCATCTTCATTTCTAGAGTTATTCACTTTCCCTGACTGCATTACTGCATAGCAGGGGTAGTTTTTAACTATCATCATTTTCACAATGATTTATGGAACTTACCTCTCTTATTGATGTGGAAAAGGAGAACATTAAACAACTCAGACAAGCTTTTGAAAAGGAAACATTATAACCATACCCTAAAACAGGTAGTCTAATACCCTAGAAAACATTTTTTAAACTAAACTACACCAAATTCCAACAGTCTTGAGAGGTAATGTGACCAAGTAAAACAAATCTGTATCCTACATCATATTACATACAACAGCAATTCATGACATATGCAAACTGCAAAGTGACTTAGTTATTTCAGTTCAGTTCAGTTGCTCAGTCATCTCCGACTCTCTGCGATCCCATGAATCGCAGCACGCCAGGCCTGCCTGTCCATCACCAACTCCCAGAGTTTACTCAAACTCATGTCCATCGAGTCGGTGATGCCATCCAGCCATCTCATCCTCTGTCATCCCTTTTTCCTCCTGTCATCAATCCCTCCCAGCATCAGGGTCTTTTCCAATGAGTCAACTCTTCGCCATCAGGTGGCCAAAGTATTGGAGTTTCAGTTTCAGCTTAAGTCCTTCCAATGAATACCCAGGACTGAGCTCCTTTGGGATAGACTGGTTGGATCTCCTTGCAGTCCAAGGGACCCTCAAGAGTCTTCTCCAACACCACAGTTCAAAACCATCAATTCTTCGGTGCTCAGCTTTCTTCACAGTCCAACTCTCACATCCATACATGACCAGTGGAAAAACCATAGCCTTGACTAGATGGACCTATGGACCTTTGTTGGCAAAGTAGTGTCTCTGCTTTTTAATATGCTGTTTAGGTTGGTCGTAACTTTCCTTCCAAGGACTAAGTGTCTTTTAATTTCATGGTTGCAGTCACCATCTGCAGTGATTTTGGAGCCCCCCAAAATAAAGTCTGACACTGTTTCCACTGTTTCACCATCTATTTCCCATGAAGTGATGGGACCAGTTATCATGATCTTAGTTTTCTGAATGTTGAGCTTTAAGCCAACTTTTTCACTCTCCTCTTTCACTTTCATCATGAGGCTTTTTAGTTCCTCTTCGCTTTCTGACATAAGGGTGATGTCATCTGCATATCTGAGGTTACTGATATTTCTCCCGGCAATCTTGATTCCAGCTTGTGCTTCTTCCAGCCCAAAGTTTCTCATGATGTACTCTGCATATAAGTTAAATAAGCAGGGTGACAATATACAGCCTTGACGTACTCCTTTTCCTATTTGGAACCAGTCTGTTGCTCCATGCCCAGTTCTAACTGTTGCTTCCTGACCTGCATATAGGTTTCTCAAGAAACATACTTTCTTGAGATAACTAAGGTAAAAACCTTAGTTCTTTTTTACAGTTTTACCTACAGAACTAGTTTTACCTACAGAACCACAAGAAAAAAATCATTCCACCTTTCTAAAAATAGGTCAAGTCTAGTAGGGTTTAACAATTGTATTGTGGGCTACCATTAAATCTGAGATATTACAATATTAAATATTATATTAATTATAAGTGTTACACTGTTAATCATTAAAATTAATAGGTTCAAATCAATAGAAAAATTACTAAGATTTTTCCCAGACAAAACAAACTAATGAGTATACTAAAAATACTATGACACTATAGGTAGCTTTCTTCAGAGATAACAATATCTAAAAACACCCTGTCTTTAAGTCTTTACCATTGTATACATTGTAAAAATGTGATCACACCATTCTGAGAAGACATGTTATTCCTATTATCAGAAAGTTACCAAATTTATAATACATTTCAGTCAGTCTCTAATACAGTGGAGGGTAGCATACTGATTAACCTGAAGAATCTTTCATCTTACTGAACAAAGTACGTTCAGTATTCCTTTAGCATACCACAGTAAAAAAATTAAAACTGAGAGCAACTCTAGAGTTAATTTAAAGAACTCTTAATCCCCCATCTCTACCAATAAACTGAATATAAACTCTTTGTCAACACATTCCATTTTCTTTTCTTCACATCCCCATTTCTTATGCCCTAAATCCAGCATTCTGTCAGTATTACCTGAGTATCTCAAAGCTTACTGACCTCCACCTCCAATGCTTCCACTTTGAATAAAACCATTTCATCTCTGTCTTGTACCAGTGCATAAAGGTCTACCACTTAGCTTCCTTCACCATAATCTCTACTCAAAGTTAGAGAAATCTTCAAAAATTCCAATCTGATCATGTCATTCCCCTGCTAAACACCCTTCAATCACTATCTACTGCTCTTAGATAAAAGACTAAAATCCTTAACATGGCCTACCAAAGTAGCCTTTCAGTAGTTTTCATTGTAATTTGTAAAGTATATTTTATATCATGATCCATAACTCACATACATACACACTCCACATACCCCTGTGTGTTTATGATGTGTGTAATACATGTATGTATGCATGTGTGGAGGGAGTTTTTTGGAATATGGCAAATAGATAGGAAAACAATGGAAACAGTGACAGACTTTATTTTCTTGGGCTACAAAATCAATGCAGATGGTGACTGCAGCCATGAAATTAAGACACTTGCTCCGTGGAAGATAAACCATGACAAACCCAACACAGCATATTAAAAAGCAGAGGCATAACTTTGCCAGCAAAGCTGCACTTTTTTTCATTAGTCCTGTATGGATATGAGGGTTGGACCATAAAGGCCAAGCGCCTTCATTGGAAGGACTGATGCTGAAATTCAATACTTTGGCCACCTGATGGGAAGAGCTGACTCATTGGAAAAGACCCCGATTCTGGGAAAGATTGAAAGCAGGAGGAGAAGGGGACGACACAGGATGAGATGGTTGGATGGCATCATTGACTCAATGGACATGAGTTTGAGCAAGCTCCGGGAGATGGTGAAGGACAGGGAAGCCTGGCATGCTGCAGTTCATGGGGTCGCAAAGCGTCAGACACAACTGAGCGACTGAACAACATAGTCTCTCAAAATTGTACTTATCTTTATCAGTGCATTCACTGCAATGCTTCCCATTTTCTGTTTTTGTTTGTTCTGAAATGCTAGTCATTACTCACTAAACTTGTTTCAGTACTACCCTTTAAGTCATAGACTGACTCACACCAACACCAGGGAAACAAAACCAACTTAAATCACAAGTGTCCAGATTTCAAAATAAAAGCAACATTTTAGAAAGAAATAATTCCAATTACCTATGCAAATTTTGCAGTTAAGATCAAAAAGATGCTGTCTGTGTTGACCAGTGGTATCTTTAGACATCGAGTCAATCTCTCCTTTTTGTTTTTCAGATCCTTCTGTCTTCTCCATTGACTTACTAGCTGTAGGTTCCTAACAAAAGTGAAAGTAAAAATTAGGTTAACAGAAAAAAGTTGGCCTCAGTTATTTATGAACTTGTATTTCATACTGTTATTTTTTTCCCAAAATTAAACTATACCATTCATAGGTTGTTTCTCACTATTTCTTTAAAAAGTAAGTGCTAGATGTTAATTATAACATAAAATGGAGTAAAAACTCAAACAATCCTATTCTCCAAGGCCTCAAATAAGATTTCATATTATTACCTCACTGATATTTGAAAATAAGAAAAGTCACACCACATCTCGAAATACAGTCGGCCTAAGAAGCACCTACAGAGTTTAAGGACTAAAATTTCTAAGTCATAAAGACCCTAGGAATCTACATTATCAAATGTTTAACTGTCTGTGTCTGTGATGCAGGTGGTCTGTATGCTTCATAGAGAGAAACAATACTTTAAACACTCTCAAAAAACCATCAAACTACATAATAAACACACAGTTTAAAAAATTATTTTTTCTACTTTAAGAATATTAGCCAAATAAACCTTTTCTGAATCCTCATGTTTTGGGCACTATAAAACATGCTATTTTTATCATCATAATTTACCTGAATCTCCATGGCTGCCTCCTGTTCTTTCATTGGAGCATCACTCTCAATTTCTATCTCACCTTTATGTGTTATTTTTGTGATAGGTCGTCTTTCCACTTCTCTCTGCTCTTTCTCAATCATCTCTATGGTCTAACAGGAAATATTTTAAAGAAATACTTTACAATTAAAATCATAGATGATTTTTAACCTTTAGTTTGTCAAAAAACAAATATATACTGAGTACTTGCAAATGTCAGAGACTGTTTTAAGTGCTAGGGTTTTAAGAATGAGACCTCATATCTCAGCCCAGAAAAGTTTCAATGTATAATGTGTGTCTTTGTGTGTGTGTCACTCAGTCGTGTCTGACTCTTGCGACCCCATGGACTGTAGCCCACTAGGCTCCTCTGTCCAAGGGATTCTCCAGGCAAGAGTACTGGAGAGGATTGCCATTTCCTTCTCCAGGTCAACGTATAGTAACTAGAGGCAACTGAAGTGCAATGTTATTTGCAAAGTGATAAAACATGATATTTACATTTAAAATCTGCTTTCTGATCTACTATTTTAGCAGCTGCCACAGAGAAATAAATGAGAACAAGTTCCTCTTAGATTCTTAACCTGATGTTCTAACATTCCCCAGAACAGTAATTTACTCAAATAACAAAAAAAGGCAGTCTTCCGTCAGTGGTCTATTGATGGAACATACTTGGTTACAGTGAACAACCTCAGCAATAAAACCTAATAAACAAGTAAGCACAAAAAGAACAAGTAAAAGGAAGTTGACAGTGGAAAGATAGGTCCAGTCACTTGTCCTGCCATTGTTAAGCGCAAATTTTCCTTAAAGAAAGAAGTCTCCATGCAGATGATACTTGCAGGCATAGATTCAAAGCAGAAGCAAGGCATGTGCATATTTGGGATTCAGAGGGAAAAAAAGAAATGGTGATACTATTTGCAAAATAAGGGAAATTACACAGAGTGAAAGTGAAGAAATATGTGAATGATGTGAATGAGTGCAATCTATCAAATTAAGGCCTCTTGCACTTCGAACCAAATTTGGTAGAAAATCAATTTGGAGGCTTAAGATCAAGTATATCATGGACAATTAATATGAACTATAAGGAACCAGTATTTTCTAGAATAAAGGGCTACCACTCTAAGTTTGTTGTAATAAAAACATGGGATAATGTGGCCATCTTGCTGTCACAGTAACTCAAAGATGCATATTCACCTCACCTTCAAAGGTATATCAAATTCACAAACCCCAAATGAAAACTCTTGGCATGGTGACTTTCAGGATTTTTCAGTTTCAAAATGCAATACGGTGTACATACTACATATGTTATATAATACACTAGTTAGGTCTCGAACTTCGCCATTTAACAAAAAGTATTTCTGTGAATATGAACTTTCATATATGACACTTCAGGATCACATTTATCAATAAATTTGTAACAGGGGAAAAAGAAGCTCTTATTTTTCAAAGCTTTTGGTATTTGAAACTGAGTATTATGAGGTTATAAACATAAACTTTTTCATTCTGACTTAATTTGGCTCCACAAATTACCAAAATTCATAATCTTCAAACTGTGCTTCTGAAATGTGCAAATATGAGAATAGATTGACCAATTTTTCCATCCTTCTGATTTACAAAATATAAGGTTATGAAAGCTGATAACTGGAGGAAATGAGGAAAAAGCAGAACAGAAAAAGAAAAAATTTAAGAATAGGCTAGTGGAGGATGAGGAGAAGGCAATGGCACCCTACTCCAGTACTCTTGCCTGGAGAATCCCACAGATGGAGGAGCCTGGTGGGCTGCAGTCCATGGGATCGCTAAGAGTTGGACACGACTGAGCAGCTTCACTTTCATTTTTCACTTTCATGCATTCGAGAAGGAAATGACAACCCACTCCAGTGTTCTTGCCTGGAGAATCCCAGAGACGGGAGAGCCTGGTGGGCTACCGTCTATGAGGTCGCACAGAGTCGGACACGACTGAAGCGACTTAGTAGCAGCAGCAGCAATGGAGGATGAGTAATGAGAAGTACAGAACAAAAGGTCTATAACTGTGTACTCTGAGTTGAATTTCCTCTGTGGATATACCTTTTCTCTGTGGCTAAAAAATGTAAGTTTTAATACAGACAAACACATATTCATAGATAATCTTACATGTCTGTTTTCTCTTCGTCTCCAAGCAGCTAACTCTTTAGAAGCTAGCTCTTCTGGACTCATTCTGATAAGGTGATCAGGGGTTACTTCTCCTTTCAGCACTTTTTTAAATAATATCTGGAGGTATTTAAAAATGGGAAGGAGAGAAAAACATTTTTTAAAGAAGGAGAAGCTGCTGTATAGAAACTTATCATAAAGATGCAGTTTTGAAATCTGATTTATAATGTTTAATGATTCACATATCACCTACTGCAAAGAGAATAAATGACAGCCTTGTTCTAGAAACATCATATAAGGCAGCAAAATAAACATTTTGTATAAAAATCAACACATAATGGAGAAGCATGTATAGTGGTGAAGTTATTACAACACCTATCCAAAATTGTATTAAGTCTTCCCAGGAACACATACTATCACAACAGCCAACCCATGACTACATAAAAGCTACTGCCTAAAGGAACTTTACTGAATATGGTCTTTCATATTCTTAAAACTTCATATCTTTAAATCCTAACATGCTTGGAGGGAACTCCCAGGCAAAGAACCAATTGCAAGAAAAAACCTAAAGGAAATAAATATTTACTTGAAGAAAAGTTTTCAGATTATATAATTCAAAAAGTATCTGATCCACTGGACTGTGACAGCAGAATTTACATGAAGATTTTTCTTAAGTAATTGTTAGAAGACTTCAAGAAAATATCTCATATCACACTTACAGCAAGTATCATTACACAAACTGTTGCACTGATGTGAAAACCTTGTAAAACTTAATATTTAAGGAGTTTGAATCTACACCCACAGACTCTAAGTCCCAAATAAAAAACCCTAGGAAAAGATTAGGTATTCAATTAAAGTTTACTCCATTGCTAAAAGATTTTTAAAATTAAAGTCATTTTTAATTAATAACTATTTTAAAAGCTATCTTTTTATCAAAATGTAAATTATTTTCTTAAGCAGCATAGCTCTACTTTCAAATTTAAATCAGAAAGTATTAATTATAGTGTTATGAATTTTGCCTTAACAGATTTTTGAAGATTACACAGGAATGAATTTTTTAATAAACTGGATTAGACAAAAGACATTAAGCAAAGAATTTACATAAATCAGGTTAAGATTTATTTAGTATTTTATATTTTAAAAGAGACTGTATAACACTAGTCACCACTGTACAGAATTTGTAACTCAATTCAGTAGCAAGAGACTTTATTAAAATTACTGGTCTCACTTCAAGAAATAAATTATAGATCTATTGTGTTAAATTATAAACCCCTACGTATTGTGTATGTTCTCAGTAGGAAAGCTGGGAACATAAATGTCCAGACATGAACAAAATATACTTACATTGTTCTTAGGATCTTTCAAATTGAACATCAAACTTCTATATTTGTTCTTATATTTAGCATCTGTGTCCCGAAAAAAAGAGAAAAGCTCTTTTTCAATTTTTGTGGCAACTTTTGCTGCCTTTTCCTCTGGTACCTTCAAATTTGAGTCTGTAAGTCTTAAAATTAGAATAATTCAATTATTTTTCAAATACATGAAGTGTATACTATTCAATCTTCTACAGTAGCAATGTGTGTTACCTTTTCATAAGAATGTCTTTTAGAGAATGCCGGACACTCTGTCGGATCTGGTCTGTGGAAGGCTTGGAAGCAGGAACGGCTATAGGATGCACACCAGGCAGTCCCTTTTCAGTTTTCTTCTTCTTTATCTCTTGCTTCTCATGAGCACCTAATTTAAATAAATATCAAAACTCACTAAGCTGCTTTTAAAAATATATTTTCCTTTTTAATGTACAATATAACAGAGCTAACTGATTAAGTATCACTACTTTTAGGGACTTCCCTGGTGGTCCAGTGGTTAAGACTCTGGGCTTCCACTGCAGGGGGTGCAGGATCGACCCCTGGTTGGCAAACTAAGATCCCATGTGCCATGAGAAAAAAAAAAATCACTATTTTCAAATCATTAGATCAGAATCCATATCCCACATTGAAATATTCTTGACAAGGAAATTCTAACCTATGTATGGTGACAGATGTTAACTAAACTTATTGCAGTGGACCATTTTGCAATATATACATATATCAAAACATTATACGGTACAACTGAAACTGTTATATGTCAATTACACCTAAAAAAAAAAAGTTCTAAATGAATTTTACTTAAAAACTAAGTTCCCGTGGAGAAGGGAATATCTATGTCGTTGTTTAGTCACTCAGTCGTGTCCGACTCTTCTGTGACCCCATGGACTGCAGCCCACCAGGTTCCTCTGTCCATGGGATTTTCCAGGCAAGAATACTGGAGTGGGTTGCCATTTCCTTCTCCAGGGGAGCTTCTTGACACAGGGATCAAAACCATGTCTCTTGCAGTGGCGAGCAGATTTGCTACATTGGCAAAAGCAATAACCTGGAGAAAGCTAACTTTTATCCTTCACCCAAATACCCTACAAACAGCTAAAGATAACTGGAGAAAACAAGCACTGGTGCTAACAGACCTCACTTTAAATTTATAACCAAAAATCTCAAGTGGATACTTCAATCTACTGCCCTAATCCTATTAAAACATCCTAGAATTTTTTTTGCTCTCCCACTTTCCAAAACATGTATTTTAGGCTTTTTCTTCTTTCTTCTCAAACCAATAATACCTGCCTCTCCAACTTCAACCTCGCCTGACTTTCTCACTTCATATTTCACTAAGGAAACAAAAACAATGTCACCTATTTTCTCATCACGAAACCTACTAACTTCACTCACGCATCCCTGCTCCTTCTGCATGCAGCCTTCCTACCATTACAGGGCATCAGCTGTCCTTTCCTATGACCAACCCCTCCGGGGGAATCCCATCCCCTCTGATCTCTTCAAGGACTTTGAACCTCAACCATCACCTCTCTCCTACGTCATCAAATTCTCTCACTACTGGATCATTCCCATTAACCTTACAAACATGTTATCTCCTTAAAGAGAAATCCTGACCTCAAATCCACCTCAAGTCACTCAGGTCATGACACCATTCCTACCTCCTTTAACAGCAAACGTCCTAGGAAGAGTTATGCACAATCACCATCTCCACTTCCTCACCCTCCATTCTTCCTTCTGCCACTACAACTGGCTTTTGTCCCCACTGGTTGGTTGGATGGTACAGTCGCTAAGTCATGTCCGACTCCTGAGACCCCATGAACTGTAGCCTGCCGGGCTCTTCTGCCCATGGGATTCTCCAGGCAAGAATACTGGAGTCGGTTGCCATTTCCTTCTACAGGGGATCTTCCCAACTCAGGAATCGAACCCAGGTCGCCTGCATTGCAGGCAGACTCTTTACCAACTGAGGTATGAGGGAAGCCCAAATAGCTATCTAGATTGCATCTGACAGTTGATCATTACCTTCTTCTCAGAACTTAACCTGGCCTCCAGGTCGCCATGGTCTCTCAGTTCTCTTACATCAAAGGCCATCTCTTGATCTCCTCTGCTGGAGCCTCTCTCCCGCCCAAGTTCTAAATGCTGACATGCCTGAGGACTCTGCTTCTGTCTCTTCATCCTCAAACTTGCTATGTAGCTCTTCACATTTAAGTGCATGCTTTAAAGTAATGACTACGCACCAATAAATCCCAAATTTATACTCCATGGCCCAAAGTCCAGACTCATCAGCCAAAGATTTACTCTAAATATCTCCTTGTCTCTTAGTAAGCATCTCAAAATACCCAAAACATAATTTTTCAATTTTTCCTCCCCAAATCTCTCTCATCTCCACAAAGAACACCAACACTGATCTAATCATCTGCTAAGACTCTTTTTTCTTTCACCTACCTGTATCTAACCAGTCAGCAAGTTCTTCCAAGCCTACTATAAAACTATCTGAACCAGACCACCTTCACCACCCTCACTGTGCTGTTTTCAGGCTACCATCCTTTCTCCTAGATCCTGGTAGACTCCTAACCAGTCCACTTTCCTTCTCTCCTATTCCCTGACAGTCCAGTCTCCACAAAAAAAAAAAACCCAGTGAGCCAGCATTCCCTTGTACAAATTCCTCTAAAGGCTCCCCACTCTATTCAGAATAAACTCCTGTCATGGCCTCAGAGTTTCTACATAATTTTCTCTCAACTCACCTTCTGCCACCATTTTACCCTTCATGTATCTGTAACATTCTAAGCATTCCACAGGGACCTTCTTGCTCCTCAAATGCAGACTGCTTCCATTTCAAAGCCTTCAGCTTGGCTGTGCCCTCTGTGGATTCCTGCCTCCAAAACAATTCTGCTTTCCTTCAGATCCCACAGCCTCCATTTTCTTCAAAACAAATTCCTCCCATTCTCCTTACCCTTGACTCTCTATTCCATTATTCAAGCTTTTCTTCAGTGCCTAAATTCTCTAAAATAGCACACCATTTTATTTGTCTCCCTATTATCTGCCATTTCCCATTAATATTTAAAAGCCATGAGGGCAGGGGTCTTATCTTACTGAGGTCATTAGTACTTCCCAAAAATTCCGAACAATAACAGCTTATTTCAAGTAAAGTCAATCACCTAAACTATTTTTCTTGCCATTAAAATATAAAAACATTAGTATACAATAATTTCTACTGTTCTTACTACCTGGTTTTGAAGCTTTTTCTCCTGTGCAAATAACAGTTGTAGACTCTTTTGTCATTTTTTCACTTTTTTCCTCTGAGGATCTCCGAGGTAACACTGGTTGTCCCATCTTTCGAAAAGGTGCTAGCTGCCATTTTTTAATTTCACTATCCCTACATTCTGATGAGTTTTTGCCTTCACCAGATTCCTAGGAAAAATAGTATTTAATTCATTAGAATGAAAACTACTAAACTATCTTTAAAATACAAAGCAAGCTTCATGACTATGTAGATGAAACAAATTAAACCTAATTAGTATGACAACTTTTTAAGATATCAAGCATACCCCATTCTTTGGCCCAGTAACTGTTCTGTGAAGACATACATTAACTCTGAACAGCAAAAAGGACCTCCATCCTTTCATCCAAAATTCACCTGTTAAGGACCTATTTTCTGCAGAACACACAGTAGTCTATAAAGGGAACTAAAAAACACTAAGATTATATTCCCAGTAATTGTACTAGAAAGACAAATATAAGATTTCCTTTCGTCAGCTGTGGATATGAAAAAAAGAAGGGCAGGGAGAAATTGTAAAGATATCAATTATCTATATTTTTCTTTACTACTATGTAGAACAAACAAAGTCATATTTACCTATAAAAGTATCAAATGTTCAGTGTAGTTATAATTATAACCCACAAAGAACTACAAATGAAACCAGAATTTGGAAAGCCTTGGAAACAAGTAATATCATATTAATAAGAACATCATGTACAGAAATAAAATCATAGTTTCTAGGAAGACAGTATATGCCAAAAAAAACTGATGTTCTCTGGACTGGGAATCCTCTTCTTTATTTACTTGTGTTTATTTTCTACCTCTCCAACTAGAGTTGAGAGCAGGAACATATTTCAATCAGTGATACATACTCAAATCTGGTATCATGCTTGGCACACAACAGGAACCCAATAAATAGTTCAACATAAAATCATAAGAAGTGATCTTTAAAAAGCATATTCCATAAACTAAACTCAGACCAGTTCAAAGATTCAACAATTCAACATGAAAAAGAAAAGGAAGCAGTAATCACTTCATTCATGTATTTATTTACAAAATCAGACTAACCTCAGTTCCTTAACTGGTTAAGACTGGCTAGAGGGTTTCTCAAAACAGTCAGTGTCAATGCTTTATAGTATCTTTTTAGATAAGATGGAGATTATCCACAAAACAATAAGCTCTATTTCTGAGTGGCCAAGAAACTGTACCCAAGAAATGATGATTAAACATTAAAAGAACCTTCCCAAAGGCTTGTTATAAACTGTTTGCGACAGCACTCTCAGTTCTATATTATCGATTACTTTGGTGCTAATCAAATCAACAGAAAAAAACAGCAAATATTAGAAGGACATAATCTAATTCTCAGAAAGTCTTGGCAGACAGAAAATGTTGGATGCCACAAGGATTTGGCAAACTGGAACTTAATACAGATTTGTCACATAAGGTGGTTCTGGAAGAACTGTATTTGTAAATAACAAAGTTTTAGAGAAAACATGCTTATGTTCTTCAATCTGAATGGTCAGACTAAAAGATTTCCAAGGTTCCTTTCAACTCTATAACTTGTGTTCACTGTATCTTGGAATTATTATATTTGACCATCCATATATGTTTGTTACCAGTGTTTCCTCCCTAGAGCTACCTACAAGAATAACCAATGATTAAAAAAAATCATAGTAAAAAAAAGGTAGACAATGAAAATAAAACTTAATTAGATAAAGTTTAATTAGATAAACTTAATTAGATAAAGTGTCCTTTATACACTTCTCCTGTAACTGACTAAATATCTTAAAATTTCTATTTAGAAAATACAGTAGTTGAAAATGAAAGATGAGGGGAAACTAACTTTTTAAGACACCACATTATAAGGGAGGAATTATGAAGTAAGGCTTCCAAGCAAATACTGGGAACAAAAATCAAAAGAAATTAAGATTACATTTCCTCAGAGAGAACTCTTGCACTTGAAAATAATAATTCTAAATGTGGTTTTAAGGATTCACAGATATTTATGGACTGAACAGCATTTTAGAAAAACTTCTCAACAAGCACAATTTATCTCTAGCCCCAAAAGATCACATACACATTCTATCCCTGAAAATCCAAATACCAAACTAGAGACTAGACAAAGACTTAAGGAATAAGTCTGCATATTTCAAAGATGTCACTAACCAGTTTCACCAAAACTAACAAAACATTTTAAGTAAACCATTTTTGTGGAAAAATAAATGTGCAAATGTACACTACAACACTGAAATCTAAAAAATTTCAAATTCTCAGTCAGTCCACACAAGTTCTTAAATAAAAAGAATGCATAATGAGCTCACCCGTTTTAAAATTTTGACCTTGTGTTTCACTGTATCATCTACATACTTGGTTTTGTCATTTGCTGTAGTGTGCTTTGGTAACCCAAGCTTTTCATATTCCATTGCTTTATCTTCACTATGGATTTCAACTTTAGCCTGGTTTCCCAAAATATCTGGATCAGCTATTTCAGTCTTTTTATCTTCTTCAGCACAACATTTTACACACACATATTCTTTGTCTTCCTCTCCCATTTGCTGTGCTTGAGAAAGACTTAACCCAACACAATCACCATGAAACCAGTCATCACATCTCCCACAGCCAACCATAAACCTGGAGAGAAAAAAGAACACTCTGATTTGATACATTTTCTTAAAAACCAATGCCAAGTGGGCCTAAACTGAACTTTTTGTATTGTGGTACTGTGCATGTTTTCTGTCCTTACACGTTCTATCAGTTCAATATTGTCAAAATTCTCCAAGAAAAGAATATTTTAGGAAAATGAAACTTTTAAAAAAAATCAGTATTCCCCCTCTAATATAAGTGAGAAAATACTGGCGGGGAGTGGGGAGGGTGCGGGGGGGCACATATAAACAAAGGGCAACTGGTCTGTCTGCACACTGTATGGAATAATTAACATATAGAATAAGGGTATTTCTCCACTGAGAAGGGTGATAAGCTTTGACATTCAACCTATCCAAGTTACATTTACCACATAGACCTGAATTTATACATAAAATTGGAGTCACTTAGCCAACTAATTTAAATGACAAAAAGAAAAACCAGACGCAACAAAAATGCAACTCAAAAACTAGTTTAATGGAGCCTCACTGACTGTTCCTTATTAACCACCTTAACTACATAACTATTCTTAGAGCTCAAAATATTCTGGTTCATCATGTCACACTTATTTAGCTTAAGAACTTATGTACTTTTGAGTGTGAGCTTACTACTTGACCTTGTACTTTAAATAATAAACTTGTTTCCCCAAATAATGGCCAATAGTGTATCAATATGAAGATATTACTATTCAGGCTGAGTTTTCTTTAATTGCTAAACAATCTCTTTATATTTCCCCTTTACTGCATTTTATCTAAGAAATAATTTCACTGGCCAATTAAAGTCTAAGGGCATATTTACCACTCTAAAAAGTTTGTTTTTCTAACTTAGAATATCTGGAATTATTTTAGAATAAAATAGCAAAACAGATGCATTAACAGCAATTTGAGGGTGAAATTATCTTTTTCACATACTTTTCAACCCACTGTTAAGAAAATGATAAAAGCTCACTTAATTATGTTTAACATTTTCTTTTTTTCTTCTTCAGGTTAGTAATTCATGGTATATCTGAAAGATGTAGGAGAATTTAAATACATTCTTTAATGATCTAAAAACTTTGGGCTGATTTTGGTAAGAATAGTGCCACCACCACCAATGACAAAACTTTGTTACTGCACTTAATTATAGAAGAGGTTATATTAGATCAAATGCCTATTTACAAAAGTCCTACAAACATAATTACAGACATTACAAACACAATATACTCGCATATTAAACCATAATCCACGAGTAAAAACTGAAATGGTAAAATAAAGCAGCTGGTGGCGACAGACACCAGTGTAAAACTTTTAAAAACCTACTGTCCAGTAAGATGCTGAAGGTAATATACTGAGTGATATAGCCAACTCTCTCTAAATACATCAGAAGTCCTATTTTCACACAGAGACTATAAAACTCAGAACAGAGTTTCAAATCTTGCAGGATGTCTTGAAATCAAGTCCCTGACTGCAGACCACTCCACTCTTCCGCCTCATGTGCCCTTGTCTATATTGTGGACCAACCACTGCTGTGCACTAAGTAAACTTCTTTCATGTCTGTAATTCACCGTTCTTGAAGTGGTAATGCTTATGCTAGCTTTTTAGGGTTAAGTCACCATTTCTTCCACCGCTCATTAAGATTCACTGAAAAAATTCACTGAAAAATACAAATTAAAAAAAAAAAAACACAAAAAACTCATGCCTTAAGTAAAAATAAGTAAAAAAACAGAATATTTTGGATTCATAGCCCTAGTGAGAAAATTTTCTAACAATGTGGTATTTGTCTGCAAGATAGAAATAGTTTCTAGGTATGGAAGATTTTAGATAGGTCTATAGCATGTTTCAATGATATAGATCATATAGCAAACAGAAAAATACAAAGTTTAAAAAAGTTCTTCTATTTCAGACTGTACAGTTGTAAGAACTCCCATTTCTTGAAAATAACTATTGAGGTTGATTCTTTTGAAATACCAAAGGAAAGCTAATGTGTTCCCCATCACAGCTATATTACCAATTTCTTCAAAGCGAGCCTGGAATAGTTTCAACTATGACGATGGCTGTGCTTTTGTCCCAAATCCAAACCTAACTAACATATTATAAAGCACATATTAGGAAATTTCAAATCTTTATTTGACCAGGGAAGAGTCACTTTATGATGCAGAATGTATTCACTGTATCACCATACCCCAAGTTTATTCTGGAAATATCTCCTCAAACTTGAGAAGCTCTGAAAAACAAATCTCAAAACTATAGTGCCAACCACAGATGTAATCTTAATGGTTTATATTTTATGTAAGTAATACACTTAAATATAATTCTGAAAAACTAAAAAAGTACACTGATGAAAATTATTACCACATCCTAGGGTAAAATGTAATTGACTTGAAAATGAAACTGGAGAATTTAAAAAAATTTCAAAATAATTAACAGTATTACACAGTTTTATTAACCATATATGTATTTTTAAATGGCTTTTCAAAAAAGAGAAGATACACTCTCTTCCCTTTTCATGATATTCCTCATGGCTTAAAAAAGGAGATGGAGTATGGATCAAATAGCTAACATATTCTCCCTCTCCCATTTTCTGCTCTGCCCTTGAAATTCTCATTACCAACAGGCAAAATCACTCAAAGAAAAGACTATAACCCGGGTGTTAAATATTTCACCAAAAACAACATGAGAAGTTTAGCTCTGAATTAATTGGACCAAGTCAGCATGAAATCAGTTAAATGGAAAAGTTTAGAAACATTTGTTGTGTTCTACCACTGTTATATGTTCATACACAAAATTTTAAATCCTACTAAAATTTAAACAATTTAAAATGTAATCCTAATTCTAATGTTTTTTGGCACAAATTAAAACATATTCTTAGAAAATTTTCATGTTTCTTCACAGCAAACCACAAAGGCAACATTGAGAATTCTGTTTTTAAAAAGTCACAAACTCACTACCAGGGCTATTTTATAAAAAATGAGCCATCAAGTTCTAAGTATAAAAGTAACAATTGAGACTGTATTACTATGAATGTACATGTACTCACTCTTCCCTAGGATAAAATGATTTCCACATAAACACTAAATCATTGTTGTTGTCGCTAACAATCTAATCTGCAGAGAAAAGTATTTATCAAACTTGTAAACTCCTGAGAAAAACCAGAATCACTAAAGAGAAAATTTCCTTTTAAGAAAAAGGTTTCTTGCTTAAAGATATGACTCAGTTATGCTAAGGAGACTTTTTTGTTTCTAAATTTCATCCAATGAACTAATCTTTTAAAACTGGACAAGAAAGCGTAATACAAACTGAAGATGCAAATGTCACCTGGAGAAGGAGGGAATACTAGAAACTACAACATACGTATTATGAAAAGACTGAGTAATTTCCTCCTTTCAAAATGCCAACTAGCTTATGTTTAAAAGAAGTTCAAAGGTGACTTTTAAAAAAAGGATTAAATAGTCTGGTTTTTACAATAACGAATATGCCTTAGCTGTAAGGAGAATCCAGAAAATAAATGGTAGCCAAAACAGGATGAAGTGTAAACAGTAAGGCAGTCGATGCCTACTGCCTTTAGGACATGTACAGAAGTTTCTTAAGGTCAAATATTACATTTGGCCATGCCATGAACAAATCTGTGTTTAAAAATATTATTTCCAAACGGAAGCATAAACAGGAACATAACCTAAGTTGCATTATATGTAAAATGCTGAAGTAATAAAATAACCTTTATAGGAATAAATATGTCACAAGTGCTAAAAAAAAAAAGGTCACATTAACAAATAGTTTTCAATGAATGTAGCTAGTGCATGAGATCAAAGAAATGGATGAAAATTATTCCCACATATGTCCTTCCTAATAAATTCATATACTTACACATGGATTAAACTAGGAAAATTACATGCTGCACGGCAGTTGCATTTTTTTTTGAGTAACCTCAGTGTATACAACCAGAATGCATCAAAGTAGTAGTGAAGGCTAATTATAACATGTAAAGAAAAAAACAATCAATAACTTAGGCTTCTTTATTCACATAATTGAAGTAATGAGAAATGCTGCTTCCAAAATTGATAGTTTCCAATGTTATAATATTCATTTCAGTTACATAGGGTAAACTCAAAATCCCTACACATCTAATATTAGAATATTAGGTCATTTTCCAGATGGAGGTAAAGAAACTCTAGGTTTTATAGGATAGACCCAAAAGGCAGCTTTAGGTAAAAGAATGGGACTTAACACTAAATCTTCATTTTAGGAAAATAACTGATGTTGGTGAAGTGACAGTCTTCATTCAAAAGCCTGGGCAAACTCCTGAGGACCAGGCCATCATAACAGAAGTTGTCTCAGAAAAGCTACTTTATACCATGGCTTCCAACTCTAGGCCAAAGTTTCATTTCAGAAACTCATTCACTTTAAGGTTTCTATTGGTTATTCTGACAACACATCAGTGTGATTGTTTTTAGAAGACGCTTGCAAAGAAACAAGGTCTTCCTTAAAAGACACAAGGACCATCCAGCCCTTAATTCTCTTAGGCCCACTTTAGAATATTTTAATAAGGAACTTTAAACAAGCAAACAACAAAACATAAAGAGGACAAAAGTGAGGGCAAATGTAGCACTATATTCAAATAAGTCAGAAGTTTTAAAAACTGGGAATATGCTGTTATAAAGTAACCGCTGACACTAAAAACAGGCTACAGGGTGAATCACAAATGAAGAAACTTGACATAAAAGTTATTTTTTACAGAATAGCCCCAGCAACTCCCAACGACCACCGTCCACACCAAATAATGTATTACAGCACACTGCACTAAACTGTCCCTCCCTAAAGAGTTTCATTTTCATACTAACATTCACTTTCATGAGTAAGGATAATATTACAATGTACAAGTTACAATGTTCTTTTATTATATCAATGTTGATAGAAGTTCCAACAGCAATTGCAACACTTGAACAGGATAATTTTGTAGCTGAAAACTCCACTTCATCTCTTGTTCTCTTTTTCTGAAAAAGTTAGCAAATAAAAAATACAGGGGAGCAGAGGGGGAGCAGAGAGCATGGCAGTGTCATAAAACTAAGGATAACACTGAGTCCTATAGAAAGAATGCCAAGGGCAGCGCTATAAAAGCACCTCCTAAAAGAGGAGAATTCACAGGAGATCCAAACCACTAAAATAGCAACAAACAAAATAAATGTTTCACTCCATCCCATGTTACATACAAAACTCCCCTGGGTAATTTAACAGTTGTTTTAGTTATCAAATTTCATTCTAAAGTCAAGTTTGACAGTTATAAAGTAGCAGTATTAAGAGTAATTGCTTCATTAAAAATAAACAAACAAAAGTGTGCATGTGTATATATATAAAAATTTTCCACTATGCCCTTCACATTTTATTACTAGTTCTTCTCAAGCCAAACAAAATAATATATAACTTACAGGCCCAAAGCACTATAAAAAAAAAATTTTTTTTTTTTTTTTAAGATGCAATGACTAAGTTACAGTCTCTAACTGATTACAATGACAAAACAATTCCATATATACCAGTTTTTGGTCAGACTTATGTATTTTACAGTGTTCTAGAATACTGATGTACTCAGTGGCTCCATCTTTCTATCTTCCAGGACTGAGGAGGGGTTTTTTTTTTTTTTTGGCAGAAGTCTTTGCATATTAAATAATCTTTCTATAAAAAGTTCTCACACTAATCTCACTCTTAAAAATGGCAATTTCTCTGTAATATACATATCACATACACATACACACACACACACACCTGTTGCCATGTGGTTTTTTGCAAAACCCACACTGCTTGCTGGGAGTCCAGATATATTTGCATTCGAATGAAGAGCTATGATCTAAGCCTTCCCTTTTTACAGTAGCTATGTTGTCTGGAATGAACAACGGTGGCTCATCCAAAGAAAAACTTTTGCTGCTTCTTCTTTGGCGGGGTTGTAGGTTCTTCTCAGGTTTTTTTAATTTCAATTTATCCTCTTCCTTTAAGTGTTCTCCACCACCTGCATGCTCCAGCTCTTCCTTCACATGACTGTTGGTTCTCCCGGCTAGAGTCGGCTGCTGGGGCTTATGGCACTGTTTCTGGCTGGACTGAAATGAGTGTCCAGTTTGTACAGGATGGTGAGGTTCTTTAGAGCAACTAGGGAGACCATGAGGTTTATCACTCATAGAATGAGCTAAGGGTTTGGAAATCTGTACTAAATTTTGATCCTGTGATGTTTTTTTGAACATAGAATGAGCTTGATTTTTCACAGATTTAACCCCAGAAATGCAACTCTGAATCTTCAAATCCTTATCAACTTGTTTTTTTCTCACTTTGACTGGCCTATGAAAATTCTGCTTAAATTCTGATTCATCAGCATTCCGCTTCACACTTTTGACATTAGCTTTAGTTTTGTTATGCATTAATTCATGCTTTGCTGTAGCAACTTTTTTCGGAGTATCCGTGGTCAAGGTTTGCTTGGGATGAATTACAGGTTTTGTGTGTTTAGATTTTATGTTTTTTGATTCTAAGGAAGAAACACTACTGGACTGGCTATCTCTATCATCCTGAAGGGTTGCTGTTTCATGAAATTCCATTTTAATACCTTCAACAACATTCAACTGTTCTGAATTTTGGTCAGGTGCATCACAAATAGCATCTTCTAAAATATTACTTTCTGGTTCAAAAGTATTAACCATCTCCAAGTTTGATTTATTAAATCTGGTGCCCTCCAACTGCTTATCATTAGACTCTGTGCCTTTACAATAAGCCATTTCTATTTCATTTCTTTGAAACAGAGGGGAGTTCTTAGCTTTATCAGAAACTTCCATGCTATCTTCCAATTCCAAACCACATTCATTTACTTTATCCACAGAACCAGACAAACTGACAAAGTTCTTTTCTGTCTTGTTTGGGTTTGTACAAGCAGCACTGCCAGAGAAAGCATCAGAAGATGCAGGTTCCTTAATGACATTGTCATCTTCGTGGGGTAATTTAACTGTCTCCTTTGATTTTTGTTCAACTTCTTCTGCCTTCATTTCTTCAACAATAGTCTCATTCATTTTACCTGAAATGGAATCATTCCGTTCATTTTCTTCTTTATCTGAAAACTTAAATAATGGGCTAACAGACTTGATTTTACACTCCAGAGTTTCACTTTTCTTTTCTTCAATATTAATACAAGTCTCTGAAAGGAGTGGACAATTTAACTCATGAGATGGCACGTTTGCTGCTCCCTGATTATTACACTTCTGCTCAGAATCTAATCCAGCTTCATCCTTCATTTCAAGACAAGATGAAACTGCTGCTTCAACCTGTCCGCTGTGTCGGCTGCTCCTTCTGCTCTCTTTTTGGTGTTCGGGTTTCGGTGATGTACCAGCTTCTTCTTTAATCTGACACCTTTCTGGTTGTTTCACGCCTACTTTAGGGGCAGACACAGTCTTCCCAGATGCCTTTTTTGTGCTATTTAAAGGTGCTGCATTTGAACGCTTGGCAATAGTGCTTTGTCGCAAATTTCTTACTTGTTCTATCACAAAGGAAAAAAATAAATAAAAATAACTTAGTTATGTTGCCATGTGTTTTTATTTCAGTGCAATTTATTCTGAGCTATAAATTTTTTTTCCCATTTCAATGAAAATGTACTAAATATCTACTCGTAATGGACCATATTTTAGATATGTTAAATTTTATACTTATCAAAGTTCTATCAACTCTGAGGCAGGAAAAAAACCTCTATAAAATTCAGACTGATATTATACTTTACAATAAGACAAATATTTTTATCAAGTTTCCTTTTTATAAAAATAAGCTGGGACTAAAATTGATTAAGATCCTTTATATTACTACCCACCTCAAACAAGGTTATCATACAGTTTAAATATTAAATACCTTTAAATATATAAAACCAAACAAATTCAAGTGCCAATTAAATCTGAACTAAACCATCTATCACAATAGGATCTGTATGAGTTTCATTACAGTCTCAAAAGAAGTCTAATGCCCTTATAAATGTACTTCCATTGTATCTCCATTTTAGCATTCAATCTATTCCTCGACTAGTTTAAATATTCCAAGAAGTCAAATAAACACTGAAGTACTAGACACAGATCAACCAAAAAAAGAAATTATATTTAAAAAGATTGAAACCAAGAAAATATCTCAGAAGGAAAAATGAGGAAAGTATGAAAATAATTTACTGGATACATCCTCCAAGGAAAACAGAAACACAAAGTGAAAACAAATTGGAAAGAAAGCTAAATAATTCACTAAGAAAAAAATACAACAATTCACTAAGCAGAAAAACAACCCACAAACTGAAATACAAAATAAGGAGCTATAATATATCCAAGCCTACGCATATCAATACCTTTGGATCAATTCTGTGTGAAAACTAAAAGTCACCAATTTAAAAAAGCCTCCTTCCTTTTTAACGCAAAACCCTACAATGCACTGATATTTAGAAGATTCTCCTAATTTGCCACGTATCACTGACCCTGAGCTGTGACTGTCTTACAGAAGGCGTTACACGTCCTCCTCCGTCTCGAACATCCCTAGGAAACGCCTGCAGTCACCACACTCAAGTGTCCCCATTTGGATTATAAATTATATGGTCACCCTAACCTTAAAGACCCTTCCTAATACCCCCAAGACTTGGTACAGTATCTAGTCTTCAGGTAGGTACCCAACAACTTTAAAAAATTACTTACTGGATTATGAACCACTCAAGCTCAGATACATGAACATTTTTAAATAACTAAAATTTTTATGATTTGTTATCATATTTTTGATGATTTTTAAAGTTTTGAAGGCAGTCTGTAATAATTTATAACTCTACTATATTTATTTGCCTTGAAATAAATGAAAAACTTTTAAAACCCATTATCTAAGTGGTCAATAAATGAACAGCACATTCAACTGTGAAGGAATTTAAACAAAAAGCTATTTTCCAATAGTAATTGATTAATTAGCAAAGGATAATTTAACTATCTCCTCTAACTATAAACTGCCTTAGTTTAAAGCCGGACTACATAGGCCAAACACTTATCATTATTTGTCTGTGATGTTCATTCTATTCTTTCATTTCTCAAAGTCACAAATATCTACCAAATAACTGATTAAAAAAAAAGTGAGGAAAAGATAAGTAAATATATACATCTCAGTTAATTCACTTCTTAAATCCCACATCAAAACTATCCAAAAGCTACAAATCTAAAAGGAAAGGAAGAATAAGAGAAAACAGGGACGATTTAGAAAGCCAAACAACAGATGATCAAACACTGATGCAGAAAATCCCCCCAAGATGAACACTAACTGGCAGTGCTGGCCAAACCAACACCACTGGCATCTCCAAAGGTTTAGAAACTGGTGACCCCGGATGATCCTAAAGCAGGGAGGAAGACAGGCAGTTCACACGAGCAGTTGAAAGCTAAGCTGTTTAAGAAGCAGTTGGACCTCAAGCTCCCTCTCCTCTGCTCCATCTATTGGGCAACTGCTCTTCCCAATTTCTTATCTAAGACCAGAGGCTTACTCTTTAAGGAGTATAAAAACAGTTTCAAGACTAAGGAACACTGAGCACAAATAAGAGCGGCAGTAAAGTACACTGAAATTTTTAAGATTATGTGAATCTCTATGTGCTGAAAGCTGACATGCCCCCATCACCTTCCCTAAAGGATTTCCATGTATGCTAGTAATCTAACAAGCCTAAATTCTAACATCAGGGATCCTTCCAAAAAGTAACACAGCCAGATTACCATAAAGAATGCTCACAGTTGACAAAACATTAAACACTGAGCAAGCTACCAATAATCAGACATTTTAGGAAAGTCTCTTAACATGAAAGACAGAAGCAAAAAAAAAAAAAAGAAAAAGGAAAAGAAATTTTAAAAAGTTTAAAACATCGTTAAGTACTTTATGAAAGACAACATAAGATACCACATGCGTGAAACAAGGCCAAAATGCTACAAAAAGCATTATACCCAAAACAAAAAAACAACATTCAGAATTTGATGAAAAAGTTGATGGATAAACATGAGAAAAATTCAGTAAGAAGAGGAAGAAGATAGAGGTGGATAAGTGAAGAAAACAGAAGAGCCAATCCCTACTATCTAATACTTGAATGATAGGAGTTCCAGGAAACAAGGGCTGAGAAAATAAAGGGGAAAATAATCTGTGAAATAATTCAAGGGATTTTCCCAGACTGAAAATAGAGCATCACTTTCAAGTTTCTGAGGAAAAACAATTTGCAACCTTGAATTCTATGTTTAATCAGACCATGATTCCAAAGTGAGACTAAATTATAAATACATTTGCAAACATACAAGGTTTGAAAATATATATATACATACTCCTTTTCCTCACAAAACTACTAGAAGAGGTGTGTCACCACAACGAAGGAGCTAAACCAAAGAAAAGTAAATAGGAACTGCAATACAGAACAGAATACTCAGAAGACTAGTAAAGGGAGCTCTGTGGACAAGAGCCACATCTCTAGCTTACACAGGGCTAACACAGCACCGCACACAGAAGCAGATCAGAAGGTCCCCAAAGATGCTTCCCTCAACAAGACGAAAATGACAGAATGCCTGATATGCACAAATATATTCAGAAAATATTCAGACCACTGGCAGAGTAGTTGGGGTGTAATTACTGATATGTACATTAAAAGCTGTGTCTGCAAACGTGTAAACTAATAAGCAAATGATCAATTATTAAATCAGAAAGACAAAGTTGTATAGAACAGTTTATTAAAAGGATCATCACTAACAGCATACTGACTCATAATAACATAAGTAATTACTACTGATCTTATGAAATTATCTATTAGAAAGATAAGAAAATATACTTTTGTTTCATGGGGCAACAAGAGGAGAAAAGAGTGCTAAATTCACCATCTGGAATGGGAAATCAATAAATACAATCATCAGAATAATCAAGAAGTAGCAACATACATGTGTTACTTAAGAGACATGGAATACCAAAAAAGTAACAATAATTAATAAAATCAAAGTTTCCTCTGAGAAAAGGGAAAAAAGTAGTAGGATGGCAAGTACTAGAAACTCATAGGACTAGTCAACTCTCTGAATCATGTGTAATTTCAACAAGAACTTTTAAAAAATCATACCAGCAGATTGACATAATCTCAAAACTGATTATCAAAATGCCTCAGGTTAGCAAACGACCAAGAAAATACTATCACTGCTCAGCAAGTTTACCTCTATTACATCTGTCCCTACATTTGATTTTCTAGCTAGTTCTCTTTGGTAGAGTTACCTTGTGCCATTAAACGAGGTGATTTTCTTGGTGATCTCACTGAATTTTCTTCTACTTTGTCCCTCAAATTCCTGTTAGGTAAAATCAGTTCTTCGTCATCAATGGTATCATTGCCACTTTCTTTAACAACTCCTTCATCCATAATATCGTCAAGACCAACAACTAGGGAAAAAAAAAAACAAAACAAATTTTTTTTTAAATATTGGTGATGTTAAGTGTTTAAAGGCAGTACAGAAAACACTGTGAGACAGCTTCCTAAAATGGGATAATGCCACTAACAAGCTCCCAGTTCAGTTTACAAACTTCTACCTTACGAGGCAACTGGTCAAAAGAAGACTGGCTGTGATTCTTCTTGGTTTGCCCTCCACTGTCACACACTCTCACTTATCACTTCCTGTACCTCTGTGAACATCGTACGCAGCTACACCTGGAGTACTTAAATAATCCCAATTTTGGTTAAAGAAGTACAAAAAAGAGTAAATACCCTGAAAAGCTTGTGATTCTAGGATCATGCTAGAACCAAAAGATTCAAGTTCTAGCTGTAATCTATTCCTTGAAGACTTCTATGCTACATGTGTGAGACTAAGTAATGGAGATATACTTTTGAGTTACATCAAGTGCATGCGCACACAAACACACACACACACAGAATGATAAACACAATGTAACTTCCCCCTCCCCCCACAAGTTGGGGAAAACAGTAGATGTTTAATGTAACTATATAATTAAGTTACCTTCCCCTAATCAAAAGAGTCATTCATTTAATGGCAGGGGAGGAAGCATGGAAAAGGAATGGAAGACACTGTATTCATATTATCAACAGGTTTATTTCTGTACCGAACAAATGTCATTTTACTAGCTGATATTATAGCAATTCTAAATGTGCAGTTGTATAATATCTTGTGAAAAGAATGTGATTATTGCAGTCTTATGGCCTGGATTCAAGTTCCTGCTAAAACACTTAAATAAAACCTGACAAAATCCTTAACCTCTCTACCAGTTTATCTCTAAAACGAGAACAACAATACCTGTCCTACCTACCTCACAGGGCTGTTGTGAGGATCAAGTGAGATGATGTATGAGAACTCACTTTGTAACTTTAGAGCACTACACAAATGTTAGTTATTATCTTCATCCTAGGGGTTAGAAGGAACCTCAAGAAGTTATCTAGTCCTCATCTTTGTATCCAAGTAGAACTTCATTTAAGAGTTCAACAAGAAAGTGGTCTATCCTAAAAATTTAAAGAGAACAAAATTCTTTATAAATATACTTTCAAATGGTACAATCCTTTTGAAGAGCAATTTGACAACAAAACAGAATTATGAAACTCCTTATATACTTCAACCAAAATATTATATTAAGTATAGAAGAGAGAATAAATTATGAAAAAATGCTGGCTAGAAAACATAGTGTGATCCTTGTTAGTAATAGACAAATGAAATGTTGTACATGCACATTTAGACAAACCAAAAAAAAACCAAAAAAGATTAGCAAGAAATGGATGAAAATTATAACAACAATTACTCTGTAAAATATTTTTTCCCTATTTTCCACACTTCCTGCTATATGCATGGATTACTCTCAAAAACAGAGTCCATGTTTTTTATCACTATGCTATATGTACTAAAGGCTTAGACAAGAATTTATCTTAGGAAAATTCATCATGACTCATTTAAGATATAACTGGGGGAAACATGGGGAGTTCTGTTAGAAGGTTACTCCACCATGATGGATGCTGCCACACATTCATACACATTCTCAGAGAATCTTTAACATTAGATAATTAGTTCTATCATGTTTACTTTAAAAAGCAAAAGTTAAACATTATATGCATACATGTATGAAGAAATGGATGAAGGAAGGAAGGTTATCTGTGACTATCTGGTGGTATGGTGGGGTAAGGAATTGGGGAAGTGGGGTTTAAATCACTGTATATTTTCTATAACAAACATGCATTTTGTATTGTAATCAGGAGAGAAAGTAATAATTCAAAAAACAGGAGAAAAGTGATTAAAACCTGATTAACAGCGCTCATTGGCAGGATTATAAAAAGGCAATCTGAATTTTAGGGCTATACTGCACAGCAGGATCATAGGTTTAGCAAAGACAAATCCAGAGGTCAATTATTAGATTTTACCTTATTCCCTTTCCTGGCAGCTACAGTTGACCCCTCTCCCCATCCTGAGCCCCTTTTTCTCACTTAATTTCTGAACATCACACACTCCTCCCTGACTACTTCTCAACATGCTTTATAGATCTCTTCTTGCAGATATCACACACCAAAGGACTTAAAAGCACTTTATGTGCACTCTATGCACATAAAGTGCATTTTATGTGCACTCACTCCTCCCTAAATGATTTTATCCAGTCCATATATACTCGTTTGACTCCCAAAGTTATCCTCCCCAGCCCCAAGCTCACATATGACCTCCTAAGAGTGTGATCTGACATATCTACTAGGTTGTCAAACAAGTATCTCAAGGTTAACATAGAAAAGAAACATTGATTCTACCCATTTCCCCTCCCCTCAGTAAAACTGTCCTAAGACGGTCCCAGTAATGGAACCCAGCTGCTCAATGCTAAAGCTCTAGAACTATCCCCAGCGCCTCTCTCCTCATATCCCATATTCAAGGGTCAGCTCAACCTGCTAGCTAGCTCTATCTATAAAACACATCACCTGTCTGATCACCACTGACCACTCCCACAACTCACCTTCTCCCCACACCACCATCATCTCCCATCAAGTCCCCTAGTGTCCTAGGATCCTCCACAGCCACCTGCCACACACACACACTCATACTCACAGTTTGTTTTCCAGACGCCATAACTATATCTTAGATTCTTCCAAAATATAAAGTTATATCATGTTACCATTCTTCTATCCTCCAAACCCTTACCAATACAAATGTATGTTCACACACTTGAGATACATTTTCAAAATCCCAGCCAGGGCCTCCGCGATCCATCGAAGAGCAGCCCCCACCTACTTTCCTGACTTCTCAACCACTGACTCACAGTGCTCCAATCACACTGGTCTCTCCATAACACGGGGAAGCAAAAAAAAATCAAGTTCTAGGTTGTCTCCAACATTTCCACGGCTCTCAAGCAGTAGGCCCCCCAAAACCAATGCACCTGCTTAACCTCGCTGTGCCTCAAGCTGCTCTATGAAGCAGAAATCATGCTAGTGGTCAGCAGTGCACTGTGATGATTATGTCAGTGTGAGTGCAGGGCTTAGAACAGAACCTGGCACGTAGAAACTGTGGACTTTGGTTCAGTCTCCCCTATCATGGACCCCACCATCACAATTTATGTATTCTTTTTCCCCTCAACTCCCCCTAGAACAAATATTCCATTAAAAATATACCTGAAATTTCTTTCTTCTAATCCATGTCTGATCAAAGTAAATCAGAGTACAGAACGAACAATCTCTTGTAAAACCCATCCAATTAGATATTTAAGTTTTGGAAAGTTCAGTCCAACAGCTTCCACTAAGAAAATGAATAGAAAGCAGTAACGTAGAAAGTAGAATCTGTACTCTTTTCACATCTCTATTTATTCTCAGAGACCTCCAACGTCTGCCCCTCCCATTGCCAAAGGCAAACCAAGATTCAGTATTTGATAATCAATGTTTCTAAAGTTCTCAATATATCCACTAAAAAAGGAATCTGGGGTTATCAAAAAATTAAGGAATCTGGGGTTATCAAAAAAATAGCAATGACCTGAATTCTGTATGAGGCAGTGGACAGCCATGCATAATGTAGGAAAACAATATGACTTTCCTCCCTCCCATACTTCAGTCATTCTTATTTTGAAATTCTGGCATAAAGCCTATAATCATACTCAAAATCTCCCTAAGCCTGAATTCAGATCACTGAAATTCTTCCCATCCTCACCTACAAACAGCCCTCATTAAATCTGCTGAGTCACGCCTCCATGAAATCCTCCTGACACTAATTCCTGCTGTTGTTGTTCAGTCACCCAGTCATGTTCCACTGTTTGCGACCCCAAGGACTGTAGCAGGCCAGGAAGAAACTCCCGAAGTTTGCCCAAGTTCCTGTTCACTGCATCAGTGATGACATCCAGCCATCTCATTCTCTGATGCCCTCTTCTCCTTCTGCACTCAATCTTTCCCAGCATCAGAGACTTTTCCAATGAATCGGCTATTCACATCGGGTGGCCAAAATACTGGAGCTTCAGGCTTCAGTGGCAGTCCTTCCAACCAGTATTCAGAGTTGATCTCCCTTAATATTTTGATTGGTTTGATCTCCTTGCTGTAAAAGGGACATTCAGGAGTCTTCTGCAGCACCACAGCTCGAAGACATCAATTCTTTTGACACTCTGCCTCCTTTATGGTCCAGCTCTCACAACCGTAAGTAATCACTGGGAAGACCATAGGTGACTATATGGACCTTTGTCAGCAGTCACATCTCAGCTTTTCAACACACTTTGTAGATCTGTCATAGCTTTCCTGCCAAGAAGCAATAATCTTCTGATTTCATGGCTACAGTCACCATTTGCAGTGATATTAGAGCTGAAGAAGAGGAAATCTGTCACTACCTTCCACGTTTTCTCCTATTTGCCATGAAGTAATGGGACTGGATGCCATGATCTTAGTTTTCTTAATATTTAGTTTTAAGCCAGCTCTTTCACTCTCCTCCTTCACCCTTATCAAGAGGCTCTTTAGTTCCTCTTCGCTTTCTGCCATTACAGTGGTATCATTCACATATCTGAGGTTGCTGATGTTTCTCCTGCCTACCTTGATTCCAGCTTGTAACTCATCCAGCCCGGCATTTCTCATGATGTGCTCAGCATATAGGTTAAATAAACAGGGTGACAGCAGACAGCTCTGTCATATTCCTTTCTCAATCCTGAACCAATCTGTTGCTCTATACATGGTTCTGTTTCTTGACCCAAATACAGGTTTCTCAGGAGACAAGTAAGATGGTCTGGTATTCCCATCTCTTTAAGAGCTTTCCACAATTTGTATGGTCCACACAGTCAAAGGCTTTAACGTGGTCTATGAAACAGAGGTAGATGCTTTTTCTGGAATTCCTTTGCTTTCTCTATGATCCACGGAATATTGGCAATTTGTCTCTGGATCCTCTGACTTTTCTAAACCCAACTCGGACGTCTCCAAGTTCTTGATTCAGGTAATGCTTAAGCCTAGCGTGCAAGATTTTAAGCATGATCTTACTAGTGTAGGAGATGAGTGCAACTATCCGATGGTATGAACATTCTTTAGTACTACCCTTCTTGGGAATTGGGATGAGGACTGACCTTTTCCAGTCCTGTGGCCACTGCTGGGTCTTCCAAATTTGCTGACATGTTGAATGCAACAATTTGACAGCATCATCCTTTAGGATTTTGAATAGCTCTACTGGAATTCCTACAACTGGAAAAGTTCAGTTTTCATTCCAATCCCAAAGAAAGGCAATGCCAAAGAATGCTCAAACTACCACATAATTGCACTCATCTCAGGCTAGCAAAGTAATGCTCAGAATTCTCCAAGCCAGGCTTCAACAGTATGTGAACCGTGAACTTCCATATGTTCAAGCTGGATTTAGAAAAGGCAGAGGAACCAGAGGATCAAATGGCCAACACCCGCTGGATCATCAAAAAAGCAAGAGAGTTCCAGAAAAACATCTACTTCTCCTTTATTGACTATGCCAAAGCCTTTGACTGTCTGGATCACAACAAACTGTGGAAAATTCTTTAGGAGATGGGAATACCAGACCACTTTACCTGCCTCCTGAGAAATCTGTATGGAGGTCAAGAAGCAACAGTTACAACTGGACATGCAACAACAGAGTGGTTCCAAATTGGGAAAGGACTATGTCAAGGCTGTATACTGTCACCCTGCTTATTTAACTTATATGCAGAGTATATTATGGGAAATGTTGGGGTGGATAAAGCATAAGCTGGAATCAAGACTGCTGAGAGAAATATCAATAACCGCAGATATGCAGATGACACCACCCTTATGGTAGAAAGCGAAGAACTAAATAGATGGGGAAAAATGGAAACAGTGACAGACTTTATTTTGGGGGGCTCCAAAATCACTGCAGATGGTGACTGCAGCCATGAAATTAAAAGATGCTTACTCCTTGGAAGCAAAGTTATGACCAACTTAGACAGGATATTAAAAAGCAGAGACATTACTTTGTCAACAAAGATCCATCTAGTCAAAGCTGCAGTTTTTCCAGTAGTCATGTATGGATGTGAGAGCTGGACTATAAAGAAAGCTGAGCACCAAAGAATTGATGCTTTTGAACAGTGGTGTTGGAGAAGCCTCTTGAGAGTCTCTTGGACTGCAAGGATATCCAACCAGTCCATCCTAAAGGAAATCAGTCCTGAATATTCATTGGAAGGACTTGCTGAAGCTGAAACTCCAATATGTTGGCCAGCTGCAAAGAACTGACTCACTGGAAGAGACTCTGATGTTGGGAAAGATTGGGGGCAGGAGGAGAAGGGGACTACAGAGGATGAGATGGTTGGATGGCATCACCGACTCAATGGACCTGAGTTTCAGTAAGCTCCAGGAGTTGGTGATGGAGAGGGAGGCCTGGCATGCCGCAGCCCAGAGGGTCACAAAGAGTCGGACACGACTAAGCGACTGAACTGAACTAGAATTCCATTGCATCCACTAGCTTCACAGCAGTGATCCCTGAGGCTCACTTGACTTCACACTCCAGAATCACACCACCGTAGTTAGCCAGTTCATTAATATCTTTTTTGTACAGTTCTTCTGTGTATTCCTTCCATCTCTTATTGATCTTCAGTGTCGACTAGGTCTCTACTGTTTCTGTCCGTTATTATGCCCATCTCTAGGTGAAATGTTCCCTTGTTAAGGTAAAATTTATTAAATTTCTCAAAACTGGCATAAGTTTAAGTCACTTTACACCATACAGAAGGGAGAACCACAGTACTGCAGAGACTTCACATCTGACAAGCCTTAATTCAACTCACGCTGGCAGTACAAAGGCCAAACTCCACTGCTTCTTAGGATATTATCTCCTCTATTATGAAACTTGGCCCTAATTATCAGACTTGAGAAAAACCGAAAGAGCATGGTCTCTTTGCAAAGTCATGACAATAAAGGTTACTTATCTATTTCAGAGTTCGTGATCTGAAGTAACATAAAATGTTCCACAGATACATCCTCTTAACAGAGCCCCCTCAGGTTTCTCCTCTAACACAGCAGCAGACTACCACCCAGCCTCTAAGGGCCTCCCTTCAGAAAGTGTTTCCTTTATGGATGATTCACACATTCCTTCCAAAGAGAGTCCACGTCATTATACACATCATCAATTTGTGTGTTACATGTACAATGAGTCATTTGGGGGTGAATTTATCATTTTAAATATTGGTATGTTTCTAATTTTAAAAATACAAATAATGCTACTATCTTTTTCCCTCTAAAATTTCTTCTTTACGATAAATTTAAAAACACAAGTTTACTGAGTCACAGAAGGCAAATTTACATATTCTACTATTTTTCAATCTCATCACATGACTTTTGATAGAGTATAAACAATTTACAGTGCAAAAAGTTTCATATTAAGTCTCAATTAAGAACTTGCTAGCACTGAGTTGCAGATTTTTAAAAGAAACACAGTTACTATAAGCCTGACATACATACTGCCTTTCTGTGTTTTTTTTAGCTCGGCCTTCTCTTCTAGGCTGGTCTTAATGCGTTTTTTCCTCAAGAACTTATACAAACTCTTTGTAATACCTTCATTACCTATTTAATGGAAGTATTTTCCCCCTCGTTTAACTTATTTTAGTATTATCTCATAATCTAAGTTAATTTTTCTTCAGAATACTGTCTTCAGTTATTCCAACAGGATTAAATTATCCATCCTTTCTGTTGAAATTTAACATATTCTAAAGTCTTATGTTTAAACATGCACAAGTATTTCGACTTTTGTCAAACAATTCATACTTTGGGAAAAACTGATTAATATTTCACAGAAAGAGAGTTTCTATCAAACAAATCTAAAAGACACTAGGTTAAATGAAGTTAAAACAGTTTCTTCACTGCAAATCTTTAGAGCCTTCAATATGTTAAAGGCATGTTATGAGGGAAAGAAGTGCACATGGTAAAACTGCTTCCCGAACTTTATGTTCTCACACACATACCAATAAAACATACACCAAAATGCAATGATAGTTATTTCAGGAAGCAGCTTTCTCCTTCTTCTTATTCATACTTTCTAATCCATCTCATATTAAAAACACTTTGTCAAAAAGAATTTCCCCAAAAAATACACAATCACTGGCGCCACTTTTAAAATTTTTCCTTTTTAAAGTTATACATGTACCTGATTTTAAAGAGTTGTGCCTAATTCTATAAAATTTATGAAGAAAAACATTAATGCTCACTTTCCTTCTGCTTCCCCCAGTGAACCTCAATTCACTGAGAAAATGTAGGTATTATCTCCCTCCACTGAAAGGCTACTGTAAAAACTATCCTAACAAGTGCTTGACTGCACGCTTGACTGAAAACATAAGAGAGTAGCCATTATAATATCTTAGCAGATACTATATTTTTCAAACCATTTTCTGTAGCCCTAAGTACCCTTCACCGTGACCCCTCCCCAACTGTCAAAATAATTTCTCTTATTGCCAAAATGATTCTATCACGTTATTATAAAAGTGAGATGGTAATCATTCCCTAAATCTGAGCATTTTAATTTCATCCTAAAATACCATGAATTATGTACCTTTATAGTAATTCATTCAAAAATACTGAGCACCTACTATGCGTCACATGCTGGCATAGATTATTCCAGATACCAATGATACAGAATTCTCTCAAGACAAACAACCTGGTTTCTTCACTAAATGTGAAGAAGGAGTTAGAAATAGAAACGTGTGTACATGCTCAGTCGCTCAGTTCTGTCTGACTCCTTGAGACCCTATGGGCGATAGCCCTCCAGGCTCGTCTGTACATAGGATTTCCCAGGCAAGAACACTGGAGTGAGTTGCATTTCCTTCTCCAGGGGAACATCCTGAACCAGAGATTGAACCCATTTATCCTGCACTTCCTGCACTGGCAGGAGGATTCTTTACCACTGAGTCAGCTGGGAGGCCATTTAGTACTAGTAAGGGGGATAAGCGTTTACACAGACTGATAAGCAACCAAATGAACATATGAATATATTGACCTATTTCAATTCTAATTCAAACCGTAAAAAGAAAAATGTGTGGGAATTGGGTAAATAAATGAACACTGACTACATACTTGGAAATATTAAAAGGTATCTATTTTAGATAGGATAATAATGATACTATTTTTTTAAATAAATCTTTTATTTTAGAGATACATACTGAAATATTTACAAATGAAATTATATGATTTCTGAGCTCTTCTTCAAAATAATCTTGGTTGAGGGGAGGTAAGTTCCAAATAGGAAAAGGAGTATGTCAAGGCTGTATATTGTCACCCTGCTTATTTAACTTACATGCAGAGTACATCATGAGAAACGTTGGGCTGGAAGAAGCACAAGGTGGAATCAAGATTGCCGGGAGAAATATCAACAACCTCAGATGTGCAGATGACACCACCCTTATGGCAGAAAGTGAAGAGGAACTAAAAAGCCTCTTGATGAAAGTGAAAGAGTAGAGTGAAAAAGTTGGCTTAAAGCTTAACATTCAGAAAAATAAGACCATGGCATCTGGTCCCATCACCTCATGGGAAATAGATGGGAAATAGTGGAAACAGTGGCTGACTTTATTTTGGGGGGCTCCAAAATCACTGCAGATGGTGACTGCAGCCATGAAATTAAAAGACGCTTACTCCTTGGAAGGAACGTTATGACCCACCTAGACAGCATATGAAAAAGCTGAGACATTACTTTGTCAACAAAGGTCCATCTGGTCAAGGCTAAGGTTTTTCCAGTGGTCATGTATGGATGTGAGAGTTGGACTGTGAAGAAAGCTGAGCGCCAAAAAATTGACGCTTTTGAACTGTGGTGTTGGAGAAGACTCTTGAGAGTCCCTTGGACTGCAAGGAGATCCAACCAGTCCATCCTAAAGGAGATCAATCCTGGGTGTTCATTGGAAGGACTGATGCTGAAGCTGAAACTCCAATACTCTGGCCACCTCATGTGAAGAGTTGACTCACTGGAAAAGACCCTGATGCTGGGAGGGACTGGGGGCAGGAGAAGAAGGGGACGACAGGGGATGAGATGGCTGGATGCTACCACCGACTCGATGAACATGAGTTTGAGTAAACTCCGGGAGTTGGTGATGGACAGGGAGGCCTGGCATGCTGCGATTCATGGGGTATCAAAGAGACGGACACGACTGAGCGACTGAACTGAACTGAAGGAGGACTGAAGCCTGGCGTGCTGCAGTCCATAGGGTCAAAAAGAGTTGGACAAGACTGAGTGACTGAACTGTACTGAAGGAGAAGTGAGTGGGGTTTAAATGGAAAAAGAAGAACTATTAACTAACTGTATAAGTAACAGGTAGGTAGATGAGGGTTCATTTATTATACTAGTCTCACTGCTTTGATGTTTTCCATAAAACAGAAAAAATTTTAAAAACTGTTGCCATGAAACTTCCTTTTAACTAGAATGAGACAAATAAAAAGATATATAGCGTATAAACAAAAGGGAAGAATAATAGGGAGTACAAAGAAGGGAACAAACAGTGGCCTATAATTTTAAACTGAGAGGCCAGGGAGAGCCGGGGATACTGGTACTGGTTGTCTCCTGCGCAAGACCTTCCAGGCCAGGAGAAAGCTCACAGCTCAGGCCAGAAAAAGCCTGGGGATGGCAATGCCAAGGTGAATTTTCAGCAAAACAGAACAAGTTGAGGGAGTAGCTTTCTAGTTAGAAGGCACATCAAGTACCTAGACTCTGAGGCAGGAGCATGCCCAGGATGGTGGAAGAACAGAAGAATGGGGGCAAGTCTACGTGGCCAGATTAGCAAAACCGGGGAGAAGAGCAGGTAAAAATAGAAAGGTACAGGGGCAAGCTAGGCTCAGTCTCATAGGCCAGGAGAACTTTAGTTTTTTCCTTTGTGTGAAATGGAAAGTGACCAGAGCACTGTGAATAAAAGGGTGATAGGATCTGACTCTCCAAGATTACTCTAGATGCTCTTTTGAGAACATATGGGACAGAATCCTCAGAGGCAGAAGCAGGGAAACCACTTCCAGGCTAATGTAATAATCCAGATGAGAAATGGTAGTGACTAAAACCACAGTGGCAGTGAAGAAAGTGCAATGAGTGTATGAGATACCAGGGTCTGGATATATTCTGAAAACAATGCCAACAGGATCTGCTGATCAAGTGAATACAGAACATCAAAGAAACAAAAATGACTTCAATGTTTTTTTGTTAAGCAACTCAAAAGAAGTTCACATTTCTAGAATGAGGGAGACTGTAGGCATAAAGTGGTACAAGGACAACTGGGAGGTGGGGAAGCAGGTACCACGAGTTCAGTGTTAGACATTAAGCTTAAAATGCCTAACAGACAGCCAAAGAAGTAAATACAGGAGTCTGGAGTATATATATTTAAGAGCTGAATTATAAAGCGTGTTGTAAGTCATAAAATTAGGGCTTCCCCAGTGACTCAGAGGGTAAAGAATCCACCTGCAATGAGGGAGACCTGGGTTCAATCCCTGGGTTGGGAAGATCACCTGGAAAAGGGAATGGCTACCCACTCCAGTATTCTGGCCTGGAGAATTCCATGGACAGAGGAGCCTGGCAGGGTCCATGAGGTCACAAAGAGTTGGACACAACTGAGCACCCTTCACTTTCATTTTCACTTTTCAATTCATAAAATTATACAACATCACTGTAAAAGTGAGTAGAAAGAGAGAAGATGCTTAAAATCTGAACCCTGAAATACTCCAGCGCCTAGAGGTCAAGAAGATGAAGAGGAGAATCAGAAGAAACGGAGAGGAAGACAGGAAGGTGAGAGAATAACCAAGAATGGTGAACCAAAAATCACATCTGGCAGAGTGACACTGCTTGCAACCCAGAGCAGCTGATGAGAGCGAAATCGGAATGTGGAGGAGAGAGACGGGGCGAGAGCACCGAAATTCCTTCCAGGAGTTTGTTGTCAACAGACAAAAAGAACGGGGCAAGGCAACTATACTGAAGAATAAATATAAACGATGATATGTGGCTAACACTGAAATTCAACTGTTAAGGAACCTGACAAGAGACTCTTTCAGATTTCTACCAAGCACAGAGAAAAAGAGATACTCCATCATGTTAATTACAGATCATATGCATGAAATACGGAAAATAGAAACCTAATCAGATGGGACTTTCCTGGTGGTCCAGTGGCTAAAACTCATGCTCCCCATGTAGGGGCCCAGGTTTGTTTCCTGGTGAAGGAAATAGATTCCATGTGCCACAATAAGACCCAGCATAGTCAAATTAATTAATTAATTAAGTTTTTTAAAAGGAAACCTAATCAGAAAACATGAAAACCTAATATCATAAATACCTAAGTATCTGATTTCATGAATATCCAAATATGTACCTAAGTATAGGATATAAGGGCAAAAAAATGTACCAAAGGTTTTTGTTTTTGTTTATTTTTAAACTACCAGGCAACATGTATTATGAAATTAAGGAAAATATCAAAATGTACATAACAATTTTTCAGTTGAATTAGCGCCACTCCATAATTCTAAGAAGCACAGAGAAGAGGCACTTGGCCACCAACCCAGCCAACTCCAGAAAACTTAAAGAGTAGCCAGGTAAACACCATTAATACAAACTGGAGTGTTAAATGGGTACTGGGGAGTATTCAGTTGCTTCAGAATCTGCTCCTTGGCTGTTTGGAAATCACTGTCTTACAGTTTATTTACATAATCCACTAATTACAGACTCAACTTGGCTGAAAAACTAAATATTAAGGTATTCCTATAATCACAACGCAAGGAGATACTATAATTGATCCTTGAATAATATAGGTTTGAACTGTGGGAGTCCACTTATTCACAACTTTTTTTTCAACTGTAAATGCTCAGTATCACATGACCCATGTTTGGCTGAATCTCTGTACTTGAAATCGCAGATACGGAGGAACTGTGGACAGCAAGGAACCTCTGATATGGAAGGCAATGCTGAAGGCTGACATCCCTAAATCACACTGTTCAAGTCAACTGTAGAACTACTTATTAACATTGGATTACTTTAATCTGACAAAAGGATTAACTAACAACCACTTAAATTAATGTATACTTTTCATTTGCTATTTCTCTACTAGGAATGTTCTTCCCTTACCCAGGAACCCACAATCTTCAAAAGGCTGGCCACTACATGTGTCCAAGCACACTGCTTCTCTTGGGTCACCTCCACACACAGACCTGCCCTGATCAGCCCAATTCTTTGAGATGGCCCTGGCCACCAAACAAAACCAGACAGTCTCTATCACCTTACATTCTACTTGGAAGCTCCAGGACAGGGATTTTGTCTCGAACACAACTGTATCCTCCAGCACATGATGGGTACCCAACAACAGTTTCTTAAATGAACAAAGAGCACCAACCACTTGTTGCCAAATCATTACACCTTACAACTGTGGAATCACATGCTGTAAGCTGCTGGTGCTTGGAATGCATTTTAATGAGAATGTTACCATAAAACAGGATCTGGGTGAAAAGAAGGTGACTAATTCTCCTATAATATGGATCTTACCTTTATTTATTTTCACACTGCAATGAACCATATCCCAACAAGGCACTTCATTCTATAATATTTTGTTTGCTTTTATTCAAACATAAAAGAAAACCAGAGGCAAATGAGACTAAGCAAAAAGTTCTTGGAGGATTACATATTTTTCAGTATGTAAGAGTGATTAACATCCTTAATCCATAGCACCCCGTGACAAGACTCTACTGATAGCATACACAAAACTAAATAGAATATAAACTCCACAAGAGCAAGAATTTGTCACTGTTTTCTGGTATGTATGTAACTCCTAGAGCAACCAATTTAATTCCCATTAACATCAGCAGATTGAAGACATAACCTAACTGCACCAAAACTCAAATATAATTCCCGGGTATTTTATTCTTTTTGGTGCATTGTTTTCAATCTCTATTTAATGTCAAAGTTTCTTTTACACAGTAACATTCATCTGTTGTAATGCGGCTTTAGCTCTGATGCATTACTGCATTACTAATTATATCTTTCTGAGCAGGTAGCTTTTCTGTTGTTTGGCTGTTTGATGTTGGGATACCTCCTTCTAATCTCTGGTTTTTAAAAACTATTAAGCATTCTTACTGAGTTCTGGAAGGAGTTAGCCAATGTTACCGTGATATGGAGTTCCGTTCAGTTCAGTTCAATTGCTCAGTCATGTCCGACTCTTTGAGACCCCATGGACTGCAGGATGCCAGGCATCCCTCTCCATCACCAACTCCCGGAGTTTACTCAAACCCATGACCACTGAGTCAGTGATGCCATCCAAATCTCTCATTCTCTGTCATCCCCTTCTCCTCCTGCCCTCAATCTTTCCCAGGATCAGGGTCTTTACCAATGAGTCAGTTTTTCACATCAAGTGGCCAAAGTATTGGAATTTCAGCTTCAGCATCAGTCCCTCCAAAGAATATTCAGGACTGATTTCCTTTAGGATGGACTGGTTGGGTCTCCTTGCAGTCCAAGGGACCCTCAAGAGTCTTCTCCAACACCACAGTTCAAAAGCATCAATTCTTCGGTGCTCAGCTTTCTTGATACTCCAACTCTCACAACCACACATGACTACTGGAAAAATCATAGCCTTGACTAGACGGACCTTCCTTGGGAAAGTAATGACTCTGCTTTTTAATATCCTGTCTAGGTTGGTCATAACTTTGCTTCCAAGGAGTAAGCGTCTTTTAATTTCATGGTTGCAATCACCATCTGCAGTGATTTTGGAGCCCCCCAAAATAAAGTCTGACACTGTTTCCACTGTTTCCCTATTTGCCATGAAGAGATGGGACTGGATGCCATGATCTTAGTTTTCTCAATGTTGAGCTTTAAGCCAACTTTTTCACTCTCCTCTTTCACTTTCATCATGAGGCTCTTTAGTTCTTCTTCACTTTCTGTCATAAGCGTGGTGTCATCTGCATATCTGAGGTTATTGATATTTCTGCCGGCAATCATGATTCCAGCTTGTGCTTCCTCCAGCCCAGCATTTCTCATGATGTACTCTGCATGCAAGTTAAATAAGCAGGGTGACAATATACAGCCTTGAAGTACTCCTTTTCCTATTTGGAACCAGTCTGTTGCTCCATGTCCACTTCTAACTGTTGATTCCTGACATGTATACAGGTTTCTTAAGAGGCAGGTCAGGTGGTCTGGGATTCCCATCTCTTCAAGAATTTTCCACAGTTTATTGTGATCCACGCAAAGGCTTTGTCATAGTCAATAAAGCAGAAACAGATGTTTTTCTGGAACTCTCTTGCTTTTTTGATGATCCAGAGGATGTTGGCAATTTGATCTCTGGTTCCTTTGCCTTTTCGAAAACCAGCTTGAACATCTGGAAGTTCAGGGTTCATGTACTGTTAAAGCCTGGCTTGGAGAATTTTGAGGATTACTTTCCTAGTGTGTGCAAAGAGGACAACCATGTCATGGTTTGAACATTCTTTGGCATTGCCTTTCTTAGGGACTGGAATGAAAACTGACCTTTTCCAGTCCTGTGGCCACTGCTGAGTATTTTCCAAATTTGCTGGCATATTGAGTGCAGCACTTTCACAGCATCATCGTTTAGGATTTGAAATAGCTCAACTAGAATTCCATCACCTCCACTAGCTTTGTTCGTAGTGATGCTTCCTAAGGCCCACTTGACTTCACATTCCATGATGTATGGCTCTAGGTGTGAGTGATCACACCATCGTGATTATCATGGATTGTGAAGATCTATTTTGTACTTCTGTGTATTCTTGCCACCTCTTCTTAATATCTTCTGCTTCTGTTAGGTCCATAGCATTTCTGTCCTTTATTGTGCCCATCTCTGCATGAAATGCTCCCTTGGTACTTCTAATTTTCTTGAAGAGATCTCTAGTCTTTCCTATTCTGTTATTTTCCTCTATTTCTTCGCATTGATCGCTGAAGAAGGCTTTCTTGTCTCTCCTTGCTATTCGTTGTAACTCTGCTTTCAAGTGGGTATATCTTTCCTTTTCTCCTTTGCTTTTCACTTTTCTTCTTTTTATAGCTATTTGTAAGGCCTCCTCAGACAGCCATTTTGCTTTTTTGCATTTCTTTTTCTTGGGGATGGTTGATCCCTGTCTCCTGTACAATGTCACGAACCTCCGTCCATAGTTCATCAGGCACTCTGTCTATCTAAATCTATTTCTCACTTCCACTGTATAATCAAGGGACTTGATTTAGGTCAAACCTGAATGGTGCTATGGAGTAGAGGTTTGTTATTCTGTTTCTTTTGTTTACTCATGGTAACTTCCTGATTGGAGTCAGATTTATAATAAGGTGGTTCTAATCTCTTAAGATAAAAATTTGGAAACCTTGAATTTTTTTATATATTCATGCATTTGTTTATCCAAGCTGTGCTTAGGACTGAACACTCACTGTATGTTTCAGCTGCTGTTACAGGAATTACAGATATATCAGAAAACAGTGACAAATTCCTGCCCTCATGGGTTTATATTCTACTTAATGTTGTGTATACTACTATCAATAAAAGTCTTCTGGGCAGCTATGGATTGCAGCTGACATACATTTGTGCTCAACATCAGTTAATTCACTTGTAAGCAAATAATTTGAGCCTGAAATCAAGTATAAAATGGGCAGAGAAGAATCTTCACAGCCTCACTAGCAAGGCTCTTGGCAAAGATAATCTGGCTGTCCATATTTCTAGCTTGAACAGTCAAGTTCTGATACTTGACAAACAAATCATTCACATAAAAGACAAAATTTTGCCTGCTATGGTAAAATAAAATCCAGTTATTGAAGATGCCAGTTGGAAAGGGAAATTTGATCTGCAGAGTAAACAAGACTATTACACAGCAAGACAAAAGTTATTTTTAAATCAGCTGATAAAGCAAAAGGCATCATTTGAACATGTACAATTATCACATGAAACTGAATTGAGAAAGCATTAGGACATGAATTGTCTGCTTGAAAACTTGGTTCAAGTATTTAAGCAAAGCAATTTGAGGCCCCAGCAGTGACTGAAAATACTAACAGATTCATCAGTATCTCAGCAGATAAATCCTAGGAATACCAGTGATAGCAAGGATTATTCTACTCACTGGCTTTATCGACTTTAGAAGGAGAAAATAGGAGAAAAGGAAATCTGGAAATCTGGAGAAGTGGCTGAGAAACTAAAACAGGATGTTTCTTTGGTCCAACAACAGTTGGCAGAATCGCCTCAGGAATATTCTTTCTGTCCAAACTAAATAATGATGTGGACATGCTCTGTGATGCTTTGTATCAAGAAGAAAATCAACTTTTACTTAGTGATCAGACACTTGAGTTGTTTACAACTTTTGGCTGTTGGGTACAATACTGCTGTGAACATTGTTGTACAAGTGTTCAAGTCCCTGTTTTCATTCCTTTTGGATATATACCTGTAAGTGGATGCTGGAACAGAGTTAACGGAGCAGTTTCACTAGGTTGAATTTAACTAAACAAGCTAAATCATATTCTTATTGATATTCTTGCTGATGTGAAGACTAAAAGAAACTGCATCAAGTGGAAAGAGAATTATATGTATATTTTTTAAAAGATGAAGATTATCTGAAAGAGACTGTCAAGAATTTAGAAAACCAAAGATTAAAGCTAATGGTTTTGAAGACTGAAATTTACCAAAAATGAAATTTTCACTGCATGTGCTACATTTTAATGTTTTATGTATTTTGAGAACATAGCTAATAATGGAAAAGGAAATGGCAACCTACTCCAGTATTCTTGCTTGGGAAATTACATGGGCAGAGGAGGCTGGTGGTCTACAGTCCATGGGGGTCACAAAGAGTCAGACATGACTGAGCAACTGAACAACAAAATGTCTATTAATAACATGCCCAAAACAATCTACAGATTCAATGCAGTCCCTAACAAAATTCCAATGGCTCTTTCACAGAAATAGAATAGGCAATCCTAAATTTGTATGGAACCACAAAAGACCCTGAATAGCCAAAGCAATCTTGAGAAAGAAGAACAAAACTGGAGACATCATACTTCTTGTTTTCAAGCTATACCATTTTCAAACTATATCATACATACCATATAACCATCATACCATAAAACAGTCAAAACAAGCACACTGATCAACAGAACAGAACTGAGAACCCAGAAACAAATTTACGCATACATAGTCATTAATTATCAAGAATACACAAAATAGTAGTCTCTTCAATAAATGGTGTTGGGAAAACTGAATAGCTCATGTAAAGGATGAAACTAGACCACTATCTTATACCACACACAAAAAGCACCACAAAATGAGTTAAAGACATGAACGTAAGACATGAAACCATAAAACCTCCTGGAAGAAAACATAAGAGAAAAAGCTCCCTGATACTGGTCTTGGCAGTAATTTTTTGGATTTGACACCAAAAGCAAAAGCAACAAAAGCAAAAATAAACAAGTGTGACTACATGAAACTAAAAAGCTTCTGCACAACAAAGGAAACCATCAATAAAATGAAAAGGCAACCTACAGAACATATCCTACAGCTGCTAAGAGGTTAGTATCAAAAACATATGAAGAATTCATTCAACTGAACAGCAAGAAAACAATCCAATTAAAAAATGAGTGAAGCACTAAACAGACATTTTACCAAAGGAGACATACAAATAAATGGCCAATAAATACATGACAAGGTGCCAACAATTCCTAATCATCTGGGAAATGCAACTAAAAACCACAATGAAATATCACCTCATAACTGTCAGAAAGGTTATCTTCAAAAAAAAACAAGAGGGGAAAAAAAAACAACAACAAGAGAAATATAAGTGTTGTAAAGGATGTGAAGAAAAAGTACATTTGTACTGTTGGCAGGAATGTAAACTGCTGCAATCGCTATGGAAGTTCCCCAAAATACTAAAAATAGAAATACCATGTTGTTATTTTAGTCACTAAGGCGTGCCTGACTCTTTGGCGACCCCATGGACTCTAGCTTGCCAGACTCCTTTATCCATGGGATCTTCCAGGCAAGAATATTTATGTGGATTGCATTTCCTTCTCCAGGGGATCTTCCCAATTCAGGGATAGAATCCACGGCTTCTGCCACAACTCCTGCATTGCAGGCAGATTCTTTACCGGCTCAGCAGTAAAGAATCCACCTGACAATGCAGGAGACGCGGGTTCTATCCCTGGGTCATGAGAAAGAAGAAACCCTGCCATTAGGGATGACACGGATGGACCCTGAAGGCATTGTGGTAAGTGAAATAATCCAGACAAAGAAAATACAAATATTACACAGCTATCACTTACATGTGGAATCTAAAAAAAGGTCAAACTTAAGACAAAAAGAGTAAAAAGGTAGTTTCCCAGGGGAAATAATGAGACTGAGGTTGGCAAAAGGGTACAAACTTTCAGCTTTAATGATTAGGGTCTAAGGAGCTAATGTAAAAGCATGGATGGTGACTATATTCAATACCACTCTATTGTATAACTGAAACTGCTTTCAATTATATAGTATGAAACAAACTTAAATGTTCTTACCATACACACACAGTAAGTATATGAGATGATGGATGTACTAATTAACTAGAGGGAGAGAATTCTTTAATAATGTATATCAAATCACCAAGATATGCATTTAAAATGCCATACAATTTTATATGTCACTTGTACTGAAAAATTGAAAATTTTTAAAAACTTAAAGAAAGAGTATTAATTTGCAGTAAATTTAGAACACATAAGAGAATTGTTATAACCTGGAAAATATAAGAAATGAATTCTAATAAACATAACTGTAGTAGATAAACTTACATATACCTAGGTTAAGAGTCATGAGTAAAAAATGAATTAATATTTTACATATTTAGCCTCAAGCAACTATACAGCATAAAATATATATCTCATTCCATTCTACAATATAGGTTTGCATCAGTAAATACTTTGTTATCTTCAATAGCCCCTCTGGGCTCCTGTGAGTAGTAATGGACTGAGAGATACTTTACCAAGTTCATTTTAGCTAAAATTCTAATTCTAGAACCTTTCTAAGGAAAATCAAGTAAACAGAAGTCCTTAGAGGAAAACTACTAAAGTTTATTTCTGCCACGTTACATTTATAAGACACCTTTATTCATAAGCATGCACAATCTTACATTTATTTCATATATTTCTAGTAATCTGTTTCCTGGACTCTCAAATTAGATGGACAGAATACACCGTATGTCTGAGAAAGATATACTGAGGTCCAAAGACATTATATAAAAAAAGAGAAGTAAACCATTAAAAAAAAAATGTTCCAGGTGTATTTGTCTCAGATTCAATTAATGTAGGAACTGAAAGCCCCACCTACTAACACAATGCCTAAGGATAACACTAATGATGGTGTCAGTCACTAAGTTGTGTTTGACTCTTTTGTGACCCAATGAACTGCAGCCCGCCAGTCTCCTCTGTCCATGGGATTTCTCAGGCAAGAATACTAGAATGGGTTGCATTTCCTTCTCCAGAGGATCTTCCCGACCCGGGGATCAAACTGCAGAGTCTCCTGCATTGGCAGGTGGAGTCTTTACCACTGAGCCACCTGGGAAGCCCCCAAAAATGAATGATGTAATAATTTATTTCCTAGGATAATGCAATCAACAGTTAAATTATACACATTCTATTGTCTTTTAAAAAGGAAGAGCTATTAATTATTTTAGAAAATGACCCATCCAAAATAGTTAAAAAATGGCTTTAAAACTATCTGCTCTGTTGGAAATTTTTTACAAGCAATAACTATTTTCCTAAAATATCATATGAATATTTCCATATTAAAGACAACATTGCTTGCCCATTAGTCAAAGTCATTTGTTTGACAATTTTTCTGTGACTTGTGTCAAACTTGATTAAAAACATTTCTATCAATGTTAAGCCTTAAACCTAGAAAAAATAGGGGAGAAACTTATCTTAACCAGAAGAATGGCAATAACAACAAAAAATGTAAAAGAACTAGAAAATCATCATTTGCTATAACTGATTCCACCAAATACCATCAACGGATGCACAAAACCATAAAGGCTATTTGAGGAACTAAATAGTCCCATAATGCAAAGTTATACCCCTACAAATTACTTGCTAATAACTCAAATATTTAGGATGGAAAGCTTTGGCTGCCACCACCTTAATCCAGCAACAACACTTAACATCAAAACTAAACAGTGTAAACCTTCTATTGTGATGTAATATCAACTACATAGTTTCATCCATGAGTCCTGCCAAATTACATTTAACCTGAATCTCAATAAGCTTATTTAAAACCTAACTTACAATTTACAGGAAATTGAAGAAATAGAGGAACAAGCCAACTGATATCTCTCTCTCTCTCTCTCACACACACACACACACACACAATCCAAAACTTGGGATAATCCATATAGACATTTTTGGTCTTATCTCTTCAAAGTCAGTATCACTGGAAAAGTGTGTGGGAGGCCTCAGAAATGGGAACTAAAGACTAGGACCTTGACTGTATATTGATGTGAACAAATCAAATGAAAATGGTATTCTGGGGACAAATGGCAAATTTGAATATGGGTACATATGAGATTTTTGTAAACTATTTTTTCACTGTAGTTATGACATTGCTATGTGGAAATCCTTTTTCTGGAAATACATGGTGAAGTTAAACTAATTGGGTAGAAAAACTGGATAAATAAGTAAATTGATAAATGGATGCAGAAAATACAACAGAACATTAAGAGGTGAATCTTGGTGATGGGTAAACATATATATATTCTACTATTCTTCACTTCAGTATGTCTTCAGTTTTCAAAATACAAAGTTTCAGGAAAAAAAAAGACCAAGATGAAAGTATGTCCTTAATTAGATATCTAAACAGCATGTAAGTGATTTATAGTCCATCTTTTTTCAAAAAAGATATAAAGTGGCTTTTAAAAAGATATACAATAGAAGGTAACATCTTAAAGAAAAAAGGTAAGAAAAATTAAGCAAAAGAAAAATACATGTAAGACACCAAGGTGAGGTCAAGGATTATGACCTGAATGAGCTACAAATATTGACATTTTACTAGGAGTTCCTCGATTCTTAATGAAGTTTAAAGTTTGTCAAGCAAAGAAAACACTTAACAAAACATTTGGTAAAACACTTCGGGGGAAAGGTATGAAGAAATAGTCATTATATATTCAAACAGTACTGCCTCTAAATAAAATGCATTACTATTTCTTTCAACAGATATCTGTATAACAGCTTTCATTAGACTTAAGTATACATTTGCCAGTGGTGTCCTAAGAAAACCTAAAAGGGTGCATACAAAATCAATCTGTGTCCAGAGAGAAAATATTACTATGTATTGTGAGCTAAAAACTAAAAAGAAATTAAACTTAACCAAACTTTAATCAAACTGACATGATTCCTTGCTAGCTTCATGAGAGAATTTCATAAAATGAAAACAGTTGATACCTTTCATGGCATTTGTTTGCCTTCAGCATTCTGCAATACTTAAGGATGTCATCAATGTAGCTCTTTCTACATATATTTTAAAAAACTTTTAAACAGACTGCTTGCAGTAATTTTAATGAAATGGGAAATGACTATTAAAATTTTTACAGTGTCTCACAACCCCATGGCCTGTAGCCCACCAGGCTCCTCTATCTATGGAATCCTCTAGGCAAAAATACTGGAGTGGGTTGCTATTCCCTTCTCCAGGGGATCTTCCTGACCCAGGGATCGAACCCAGGTCTCCTGCATTGCAGGTGGATTCTTTACCAGCTGAGCCACCAGGACACCCATATGGAAACACTAAAGAACCCAAGTAGCAAAAACAAACTTGAGAAAGAAAAATGGAGCTGTAGCAATCAACTTTCCTGACTTTACACTATATGACAAAGCTACAGTCATCAAGACAGTATGCTACTGAACACAAAAACAGAAATACGGAAGAATGGAACAAGACAGAAAGCCCAGAGATAAACCTACACACCTATGTGCACCTTATCTTTGAAAAAGGAGGCAAGAATATACAATGAAGAAAAGAAAACCTCTTCAATAAGAACTGTGGGAAAACTAGACAGCTACATGTAAAAAAATGAAGAGAACACTTCCTAACACCATAAACAAAAATAAACTCAAAATGGATTAAAGAATTAAACATAAGACCAGAAACTATACAGCTCTTAGAGGAAATCATAGACAATACACTCTGACATAGACCACAGCAAGGGCCTCTGTGACCCACTTTCTAGAGAAGAGGGGGAAAAAAAAAATCAACATAACCTAATAAACGTAGACATTTTTCACAGCAAAGGAAACAATACACAAGACAACCCTCAGAATGGGAGAAAATAACTGCAAAGGAAGCAAATGACAAAGTATTACTCTCCAAAATATACAAGCAGCTCATACAGCTTAATATCAGTAAAACAAACAGCCCAATCAAAAAATGGGCAGAAGACTTAGACATTTCTTCAAAGACATGCACATGGCCAATAAACACATGAAAAGATGTTCAATATCACTAACTACTAGAGAAATGCAAATCAACATCAGTCAGAATGGCAATCATCAAAAAACCTACAAACAATAAATGCTGGAGAGGATAAGAAGAAAAGGGAACCTTCTTGCACTGTTAGTGTGAACGTAAATTGATACAACCATTATGGAAAACAGTATAGAAATTTCTTAAAAAACTAGAACTTAATCTACCATATGACCCAGCAACCCCAATACTGGGCATATACCCTAAGAAAACCACAAACCTAAAAGACACATGTACCCCAAAATTCACTGCAGCCCTATTTACAATAGCCAGGACATGGAAGCAATCTAGATATCCACTGATAGTCAGTGGTAGTGAGGTGAATGAAACAGAGCCTGTTATACACAGTGAACTAAGTCAGAAAGAGAAAAATAAAGATCATATATTAACACATACACATGGAATCTAGAAAAATGGTACTGATGAACTTAGGCATGCATGGAAGGAATGGAAATACAGATGTAAAGTCCAGACATGTGGGACAGCAGAGGAAGGAGAGGGTGAACTGAAAGGAGAAAGTAGCACTGACTTTGTACACAGACAGCTGGGAGTAAACTGTTATACAAAACAAGCAGTCCAGCCTGATGCTGTGATGACCTAGAGGGTTAGGATGAGGGGAGAGGAGGCTCAAGGCAGAGGGGATGTATGTACAATTAAGGCTGATTAGTGTTGCTGTATGTCAGAAACCAATACAGCATTGTAAAGCAATTTTCCCCATTTAAAAAATAAATTTAAAATAAATAAAACTGTGCTCATTTCCATGCTCAAAACCCTTCAAGCTAGGCTTCAGCACTATGTGAGCCGAGAAATTCCAGACATACAAGCTGGGTTTCCAAAGAGGCAGAGGACCCAGAGATCAAATTGCCAACATCTGTTGGATCATGGAGAAATCAAAAGTTCCAGAAAAAAACATCTACTTCTGCTCCACTGACTACACTAAGGCCTTTGACTGCGTGGATCACAACAAACTGGAACTCTTAAAAGAGATAGGAGTTCTAGATCACCTGACCTAAGAAATGTGTATGCAAGTCAAGAAACAACAGTTAGAACTGGACATGGAACACAGACCGGTTCACAATTGGGGAAAGAGTACGACCAAGTTCCTGCTTATTTAATTTATATGCAGAGTACATCAAGTGAAATGCCAGGCTGGATGAATCACAAGTTGGAACCGAGACTGTCAAAGAAATATCAACAACCTCAGATACACAGATGACACCACTCTAATGGCAGAAAGTGAAGAAGAACTAAAGAGCCTTTGGGGGTGAAAAGAGAAGAGTGAAAAAGCAGGCTTAAAATTCAACATTCAAAAAACGAAGATCATGGCATCTGGTCCCATCACTTCATGGCAAATAGATGGGGAAAAGGCGGAAGCAATGACAGATTTTATCTTCTTGGTCTCCAAAATCACTCTAGATAGTGACTACAGGAATGAAATAAAAGATGCTTGCTCCTTGGAAGGAAAGCTATGACAAACCTAGATAGCATATTAAAAAGCAGAGACATACTTTGCCAACAGAAGTCTGTATAGTCAAAGCTATGGTTTCTCCAGTAGTCATATATGGATGTGAGTGTTCATCCATAAAGATAGAGTGCTGAAGAACTGATGCTTTCGAACTGTGATTCTGGACAAGATTCTTGAGAGTCCCCTGGATGGCAAAGAGATCAAACCAGGCAATCCTAAAGAAAATCAACCCTGAATATTCATTGGAAGGACAGCTGCTGAAGTTGAAGCTCCAATAGTTGGCCACTTGATGAGAAGAGCTGACTCACTGGAAAAGATCTTGATGCCGAGAAAGACTGAAGGCGAAAGGAGAAGGCAGCGGTAGAGGATTCGATGGCTGGATGGCATCACTGGCTCAATGGACATGAATCTGATCAAACTCTGGGAGATAGTGAAGGACAGAGGAGTCTGGAATGCTGCAGTTCATCGGGTCGCAAAGAGTCTGACACAACTGAGCGACTGAACAACAACAAAGTAGGACAAGTATATAAACACACATGAAAGGAAGAATGAGCACTTTTAAATGTTTTACTGTAAACATTTACAGTCAGAAGGTTTGGATACCATCCCTTAATGAAATGAAGCCTCCAGTACAGAAGCAGCAATTCTGACACCCACCCCCTCTTCAGGGTGCAATAATACAAGAATCATCCTTGGGCTAAAACTTTTTATATGAGCAGGTGATGATGATCTATGAACAAAGACCTAAACTTCACAAACTAAGTGTATTAAGTCGCTCATTTGTGTCCGACTCTTTGCAACCCCATGGACTGTAGCCCACCGGGCTCCTCTGTCTATGGGATTCTCCAGGCAAGAACACTGGAGTGGGTTTCCATTTCCTTCCCCAGGGGATCTTCCTGACCCAAGGATCATACCCAGGTCTCCCACATTGCAGGCAAATTCTTAACCATTTGAGCTACCTGGAAAGTCGTTTTACAAACTGAGACCCATGTTCTATTAGTTAGGAGTGAAAAACATACACTCACCCTAGAAAAATCTTTGAAGAGTGTAGCAGGCTCAGTTCTGAAAACAGGTCAAGTATTTAAACCCAGGTTGATCTGAGAGCTGGCACAGACCTATCATGAAAAATAGGTCCTGATCTCAGCGCCTGCACAGAGTAAACTAAAGAAACTGTACCTGAGCCCACTGGCTAGCTGCTCAATGTCCATTCAGCCTGCCTTCCTCATTCATGAATTCCTGTTATTTCACATGGTCATCCAAATTAAGACTACACTTTTCAATCTCCCCTACTATCAGATCTGGCCACTGTCTAAGTGACAACCACCAGAATGAAAGGACAAGTGGTACATGCAATTCTCAGGAGGTGACCGTAAAGGAAGGGGGCATGCCTTCACCTTTCCTTTAACTGGCCAGGCACCAACCTGACAGCTGGAAGAGCCATCACAAACTATGAGGTGACTCTCGAGCCAGGGATCACACCTGATAGTGCAAGGAAGAGAGAACTTAAGTCCCTGACACTGTAGAGTCCCATCAGCTCTCAGCTACTTTCTTCTGGGTTATTTCATAACAAAATAAATTATTTTTTTTCAAGATGCACTTATCTAACGCAGGTGGTGGTGTTTAACTCTATCCCAGTAAGCCAGACAGAGGGAGGATCAGCATGCCGTGCCAAAGATTTAGTGGGGAGTGCTCTTGGTACAGACATCTGCAGAAGGAAAGGGAGGAAGCAGGACTGGAGCGAACGGAAAGTTGGGATATGGTACAGCAGGAATAAAGGCCTCAGCCAGCCCTGGGGGGAGCTCAGAAGCTGAGGGGGATCTTCCTGAGTTCAGTCATCTTGAGCTGAGGCATCACTTCTTGAGGTGAGCCATCGTGAGTTGTGATGACGGCACCAGGCTTTTGTACCCCCAGAGCACCCAGTCACTGGATGCAGACTGCCCTACGAAGAGGGGCTGGCTCAGGGTGTGGCAACTCCATCACAAAGGCAACAGTGAAGTGGGTTCTCTGCTGGCAGCACTCCTTTATTACTACTGTTACCTAGAAGTTTTTTGTCACTCCCAGTGGAACCTAAACCTAGGCCAAAAGGCCAAAACTTTTTCATCAAGATGACCCAGTGACTTACAATCCATTAGAATCAGATCTATGACAGCAACAGACTAGGAAAAGAACAGAAAGCCTTGAACAGATAAAGCATTTCTAGGGTCAGCCAGGAGACTGAGGATGCCTAGATCTATGATATGGGAAAATCCAGGTAACCAGATTTTCCTAATTTTTTAATAGCAGGGATTTGCCATTTTCACTTTTCACTTTCATGCACTGGAGAAGGAAATGGCAACCCACTCCAGTGTTCTTGCCTGGAGAACCCCAGGGAGCCTGGTGGGCTGCCGTCTATGGAGTCGCACAGAGTCGGACACGACTGAAGCGACGTAGCAGCAGCAGCAGCCACTACCACGGAATTATGAAATTGAACTCCTCTGGCTGGCAGGTACACTCATCTCCAGGACAGGAAGGGCAGGCCAGGGGTAGGGCCCTAAAACAAGCTAACCCCTCTCTTTGACCAATAAAAGTCAAACAGTCCTGTCAAGATCTCATAAGAACTGCAGGTGCAGCTCTTTTATCAGAATTCCTTTTTCACTATCAAAAGATAGCAAAGAGTTTAGAGATTTCATAATTCAATTTTCTCCCTGATGGGGAAAAAAATTAGAATAAAATTATCGGAGTAATTAGATAAAGGAACAGAAAATCAAAATCAAGATGAAGAAAGCAAGGATCTTTAGTTTTCTTTATACCCAAATTATTTTCAAACTACAAAGCAGAATAATTCATTACTTTAAAGATTAACAAGCTGTTTATAAGCCATTCATGTTGATTAATAAGTAAGCTAAGTACCAACTTTCGCTCATCTAGTGTGGAACAATATTCGACAATTACAAGTATATTCTATCATTTGGTACCACATTAAACAATTATCAAATTAAGAATCCTAGTCTATCAAGTTGCAAAATTATAGACTACTAGCCTTTCTGCCCAAAGAATATTACCCATTACCCACATGCAGTGCCATAAAAGTTTTTTATTCCACTATGTTAATATGTACCAACATAAATACTTGCAAAATCACCTACATATGAAAAAATTTAATAATGCAAATAGTTGTGGAACTGTTAAGGAGTTAACGATCTTATTTAAATTAGCTACATACTTATGGCAACTAGAAGCATGGTACTGACAAATTTGTTAACAGCAGCAATTGAGATGCAGACATAGAGGACAGACTTACAAACAAGGGTGGGGAACAACAGGGAAAGGGTGAGATGAATGAAGAGCAGCATGGACGCGTATACACTAACATATGCACACAGCCAGCCAGTGGGAGTGCTGCAGGCCTCAGGGAGCTCACACGGGGCTCTCTAACAATCTAGAGGCGGGAGCGAGATTCAGGAGGGAGGGCACGTATGTGCAGCTGCAGTTAACTCATGTTGATGTATGACAGGAATCAAAACAATACTGTAAACCAATAATCAATTAAAAGTAAATATTGAAAAAAAGGAAAAAAATTAGCTATGTACTAATGTGATATGCTTACATGCTTTAATTCTGAGCTATGATCACAGATAAGGTATAAAAACTAATTTTCATTATAGATAGAATAAGCAATTAATTTTGGAGGGAAATAAAACACATTCTGCAAATAAAGAATGAGGCTGAAAGGAATTCAGCTGAGAAGGAAGAGGTAGAAAGGTAAAAGAATTCAGAATATGAAAGATGGTCAGCAAGAAGCGTAACATATTATTTTCAAAATACTGTAGGATAAAGGATTTAAAAACACTTCTCTTTCATACCTCTGCACAAAACTAGGACTCACAGGTCAGGCTCACTGCATTAGTATTCTAAAACAAGAGTTATGGGCTTAAAAAACTTATGAAAAGCCAATCTGAAAATATGACCATTCTAAACCTTGTTAAAGAGAAACTTCAAATTTATATATCTTCAAAACTGACTCATGTCTGTTATGTCCTTCTTGTATTTTAAATACAACTTAAGATATCTTTAAAATCTGACAAGTATTTTCTTCAAAATATTGTACCAGCCATATTTTATGAATTCTACATCTTTAAATAACAACGACAAAAAATTTCCAGATTGTGACAAAAGTGATAAAATAATCAAATTATTTTTGCTCTGGCAAGAGAAAAAATACCTTGCCTTTCTGACTTAAAATACAAGTGATGGTTTTCTCTTTTTGCACACCACCAGCAGGAGGCAGTAGTTCAATAATCACAGACAGAAATCAAATTTTAAACTACATTTCCAAACCAGTGGTCTTACAATGAGATTTCTCAGATGTGCCTTTTCTCCCATTAAAGAAAGTATAAAACTATTTAAATTACCACACTGCAATCAAATAATTATCAGACATCATTTTAAGTTAAGATATCTAAATAGAAATTAATGTTCACTCCTTTTAACTACCCCAGGCTGCTATCCACTCAAAGGGGCATCATTCACACTGTATTCTCTGACTGGTACTCACTGGAGTTGTACAAGCCAACCAGTAAATTGCTCTCATCCTAATCTTGAACTCTAGTTACAGGAAAACAACTTTACCATGCAAAAGGAATAAAATTGTGTTTAGAACAATGTCATCATTTTAGATTCCTTGATTTCAGTAAACTTCTAAATAATCATACCATGACAATTTACCTCTTTGCTATGTAAATATAAACTGAGTAATCAATTATCATTCAAGATGACCTAGAGACATAGACAAAAGTTAATGATAAAAGATTCAAAATTAAGGAAAAGCAGTATTTTAGGGAAGAAGAGATCACAAAGGACAGTACCAACAACAGTAGCTCCAGTCCAGAAATCATCTCAGAACATTCTCAACTAAAGCAAACAACATAAGTATGAAAAAGTACAAGTGGCAGAAGTACAAAGTACAGGGCTAAAGCGATTCAAACAGAATCCAGGCAATGCTCATGGTGACAATGGCCACAAAGGATTCTGCAATCCTGCCTGACTGGAAGAAAACTGCAGGAATAATAACTGAAACTAAAGGGGTTAGAAGTCTATGAATTTTACTCAACAAGTTGCCAGTTTAACCATGGACTATAAAGTGATCTTCACTTACGTCTGAAATTAGGCTTCTCCTATTTACGTGTTAAGAGAATCCAAAATCATTTTCTGAGAAAAATCTTGACTCTGTCCTCCTCTCCACAGGGAGGGCAGAGCAGCCTCCTACTATTCACAAAGATGTCACTACCAGTGCCTTTAAATTTTCACATGCACTTAGCTGGCAAAAAAGAAGGGGTAAGGTGAGAGATAACTGCATTCCCAACAGTTCTCAGAGAAGATGAGTTATCAATATACTCAGAAATATGATGTTGAGAATGATATCCAAGATGAGCTGTCTGAAAAATAACCTAATACCTAACCTAGGACTAGGTCAGACCACTCTATTAGTCCCTATAATTCTACTGGGATACACATTGAGGGATACCACAAGAAAAGGTCCTATGTTCACTGAAAATATGTTAAGGATTTTCTTTTATTATATCACATCACAATAGAACTGTGAATTAAATGTCTAATTTTAATATCAGAAATAACTTCCCTTTCCCTGGGCACTGGATTTGTTTTTACCTACACTGTTCTCCTCTTCAACAACTTTGCAAAATCTGAGAGCCAAAGCAGTGTCCCACCTACTTGATTTACTACTTTAATCTCTGGTCTCACAACAGAGCCCTACTTCTCTCCTTTCTTTGTACTCTTTTTCTTTTTTTCCAGTTAAAAAATTTACTGAATATCTACTACCACCTCCTTTGATCTTTTAACAGAACCTTAAAAAACAAAAAAGAAAATGTCTTCTAATTTTTCTAGTCTTAATCTTAACAGCACTCATGTACTTGAAGGCAGGAAGAAAATCTATTCCAGTTCAAGTACTATGCCTTATTATAAATTTGGGAAATTACTTAACTACCTCAAAATCTCAGTTTATTCAGCTATAAAATGGGGTTAATTCTACTTTTCTAAAGCAAAGACATAACACTGGCAAAGTACTTTTATACAGTACCTAGCACATTAACATCCACAAGATATTAACAATTTTATCAACTTCCTTTATATATAATCCCAGAGAGAAAACACCTGGGGACCATATAAGCAGACTGCCTGCAAACTCCCTATGAAACTACATTCCCAAAAATCTTGAGATTAAAACTAGCTTCATGACAACACATATAAACTAACTATAAAAGTTCAAAGAATATCATGTTCTGAATCAAATTGATTATGCCACAGTACTCAGACATTTAGTGAAGTGCCAGGCTAAATGTTACCATGAAGGTATTTTCACATGAGATTTAAAACAACAGAGTTTCAGTGAAGCAGATTATTGTATACAATGTGGGTTCAGTTCGGTTGCTCAGTCTTGTCCGACAACTTCCGACCCCATGAACCGCAGCACGCCACGCCTCCCTGTCCTTCACCAACTCCCGTAGTTTACTCAAACTCATGCCATCCAAACAACTCATCCTCTGTCGTCCCTTCTCCTGCCTTCAGTCTTTCCCAGCATCAGTGTCTTTTCAAACAAGTCAGTTCTTTCCATCAGGTGGCCAAAGTATTGGAGTTTCAGCTTCAGCATCAGTCTCTCCAATGAACACCCAGGACTCATTTCCTTTAGGATGGACTGGATGGATCTCCTTGCAGTCCAAGGGACTCTCAAGAGTCCTCTCCAATACCACAGTTCAAAAGCATTAATTCTTCAACGCTCAGCTTTCTTTATAGTCCAACACTCATATCCATACATGACTATTGGAAAAACCATAGCTTTGACGGACCTTTGATGGCAAAGTAATGTCTCTGCTTTTTAATATGCTGTCTAGGTTCGTTGTAGCTTTTCTTCCAAGGAAGCAAGCGTCCTTTAATTTCACGGCTGCAGTCACCATCTGCAGTGATTTTGCAGCCTTAAAAAATGAAGTCTTTCACCATTTCCACATCAATTTGCCATGAAGTGATGGGACCAGATGCCATGATATTAGTCTTCTGAATGTTGAATTTTAAGCCAACTTTTTCACTCTCCTCTTTCACTTTCATCAAGAGGCTCTTTAGTTCTTCTCCGCTTTCTGACGTAAGTGTGGTGTCATCTGCACATTTGAGGTTATTGATATTTCTCCTGGCAATCATGATTCCAGCTTGTGCTTCATGCAGCGCGGCATTTCTCATGATGTACTCTGCATATGAGTTACATAAGCAGGGTGACAATATACAGCCTTGATGTACTCCTTTCCCAATTTGGAACCAGTCTGTTGTTCCATGTCCACTTCTAACTGCTGCTTCCTGACCTGCATACAGATTTCTCAGGAGGCAGGTCAGGTGTTCTGGTATTCCCATCTCTTTTAAGAATTTTCCACAGTTGATTGTGATCCACACAGTCAAAAGCTTTGTCACAGTCAATAAAGCAAAAGTAGATGTTCTTCTGGAACTCTCTTGCTTTTTCGACGAGCCAACGGATGTTGGCAATTTGATCTCTGGTTCCTCTGCCTTTTCTAAATCCAGCTTGAACATCTAGAAGTGCACAGTTCACGTATTGTTGAAGCCTGGCCTGGAGAATTTTCTAGTGTGTGACATGAGTGCAATTGTGCAGTAGTTGTGAGCATTCCTTGGCACTGCCCTTTTTTGGGATTGGAACGAAAACAGACCTTTTCCAGTCCTGTGGCCACTGCTGAGTTCTCCAAATTTGCTGGCATACTGGGTGCAGCACTTTCACAGCATCATGTTTTAGGGTCTGAAATAGCTCAACTAGAATTCCATCACCTCCACTAGCTTTGTTCCTAGCGATGCTTCCTAAGGCCCACTTGACTTTGCATTTCAGGATGCCTGGCTCTAGGTGAGTGATCACACCATTATGATTACCTGGGTCTTAAAGATCTTTTTTGTGCAGTTCTTTTGCATATTCTTGCCACCTCTTCTTAGTATCTTCTGCTTCTGTTAGGTCCATACCATTTGTCCTTTATTGTGCCCATCTTTGCATGAAATGTTCCCTTGGTATCTTTGATTTTCTTGAAGAGATCTCTAGTTTTTCCCATTCTATTGTTTTCTGCTATTTCTTTGCACTGATCACAGAGGAAAGCTTTCTTATCTCCTCTTGCTATTCTTTGGCACTCTGCATTCAAATGGGTATATCTTTCCTTTTCTCCTTTGCCTTTTGCTTCTCTGCTTTTCATAGGTGTTTTTAAGGCCTCCTCAGACAACCATTTTGCCTTTTTGCATTTCTTTTTTTGGGGGGATGGTCTTGATCCCTGTCTCCTGTACAGTATCACAAACCTTCATCCATAGTTCTTCAGGCACTCTGTCTATCAGTTCTAATCCCTTGAATCTATTTCTCACTTCCACTCAATAGGCATAAGGGATTTGATGTAGGTCATACCTGAATGGTCTAGTGGATTTCCCTACTTTCTTCACTTTAAGTCTGAATTTGGCAATAAGGAGTTCATGATCTGAGCCACAGTCAGCTCCTGGTCTTGTTTTTGCTGACTGTATAGAGCTTCTGCATCTTTGGCTGCAAAGAATATAATCAATCTGATTTCCGTGTTGACCATCTGGTGATGTCCGTGTGTAGAGTCTTCACTTGTGTTGGTGGAAGAAGGTGTTTCCTATGCCCAGTGCGTTCTCTTGGCAAAACTTTGTTAGCCTTTGCCCTGCTTCATTCTGTACTACAAGGCCAGATTTGCCTGTTACTCCAGGTATCTCCTGACTTCCTACTTTTGCATTCCAGTCCCATATAATGAAAATGACATCTTTTTTGGGTGTTAGTTCTAGAAGTGGGTGGGCCTCATCAAATCAGTTGAAGGCCTTAAGAGAAAAAAGGTAGAGGTTCCCCAAATAGGAGGGAATTTTGTCTCCAAACGGCTTCAGACTCAAGCTGCAACATCAGTTTTTCCCTGGGTGTCCAGTCTACCCTGCAGGTGTGGGGCTTGCCAGCCCCTACAATTATACAAAATATTCTTAAGATAAACAAGTCTCAATTAGTCAAGCAAGCAATCTCATGTGCTCTCCATATACACACATCCCATTTTCTCTGTAAAATCTGACGAGAGGTAGCAGAGATTTGCAAATTCTGAGAAGTCTGTTAATAGGTTTATTACTAACAAAACTAGCAATATAACTTATAGGTTAAGAAATTTTGAACGGAAGGGAACAAATGCCAACTGACGACAGAAGAAACAAACAGTGTAAAACTCAACACTGACAAAAGCTAGAAAGCAATGCACAGGATTCCGAAATCCATTAAGTAATAATTACTGGGTATCAGAAATTTTATATCCATTATGGAATGATAGAGGGTATTGACAGTGAGTTAGACCAGAAATAAGGAATTAACTTAAGGACTAAATACTGAGAGGTCAACTTCATGCCTTCCCTGACTTCAGCACCCAGTAAAGCTGATAGCCAAGCACTGAACTCTAATCAAGGAAATCTCTTCTTAACCCTAAACTGAAAGTGAAAGAACAAGCTACAGGAAACAAGACCACAATCTCCTCATAATAAGGAGCTTCACTCCCTGGCATTCAAAGATTACTCAAAATAACCATATCATTACCCAGGTAAAGCCCACTTACCCCACAGCAAAATTTAACATTAATTTTCTATTTCCTCCCATTTTAAACAACAAGCAACCAAAAATAATCATTTAGGGGAAGTGTGCAACACTATGGGAAACATCAAAATAAACAAATGGAAAAAACGAATTCAGACTATAAAGAAACTCTTACTATATACCTATCCCTGGAGAAGGAAAGGACAACCCACTCCAGTATTCTCCATAGGGTCACAAAGAGTCAGACACGACTGAGGCGACTTAGCACAGACACGCGCACTATACACCTATACAACAGAGCACTTTTTAAAAATGGTACAGATAAAGAGAACACTTCTCAGAAACAGTAACTGTCAAAATTAAATATTCAAAGAGATGGAAAATATGGCAGTGAATCTCTAAAAAGACATAAAGCAAAACGATGGAAAAGATGAAAGAAAGAGGTAACAAAAATGGGCAATTAATCCAAAAGGGCCAACACCTACTAGGAGTTTGCAGAAAAAAATAGTAGAAAACTTCCCAGAACTAAAGGGATCTCTCTTCAAATGAAAAGGCCCACCAAGTGCCAGCAAAAATAAATCAAAGACTAAACACCAAAAGATAAGAACATCCTAAAGCAGATCTGAAAGCTGGCACAGACTGTGGCTCAGATCATGAACTCCTTATTGCCACATTCAGACTTAAAGTGAAGAAAGTAGGGAAATCCACTAGACCATTCAGGTATGAATGAATCCCTAACGATTATACAGTGGAAGTGACAAACAGATTTAAGCGATTAGATATGACAGACAGAGTGCCTGAAGAACTATGGATGAAGGTTCGTGACGTTGTACAGGAAGCAGTGAACAAGACCATCCCCAAGAAAAAGAAATGCAAAAAGGCAAAATGGTTCTCTGAGGAGGCCTTAAAAACACCTATGAAAAGAAGAGAAGCAAAAGGCAAGGGAGAAAAGGAAAGATATACCCATTTGAATACAGAGTTCCAAAGAAGAGCAAGGAGACACAAGAAAGCCTTCCTCAGTGATCAGTGCAAAGAAATAAGAGGAAAACAACAGAAAGGGAAAAACTAGAGATCTCTTCAAGAAAATTAGATACCAAGGGAACATTTCATGCAAAGATGGGCACAATAAACAACAGAAATGGTATGGACATAACAGAAGCAGAATATATTAAGAAGAGGTGGCAAGAACACACAGAACTGTACAAAAAAGATCTTCATGACCCAGATAACCACGACAGCGTAATCACTCACTTAGAGCCAGACATCCTGGAATGTGAAGTCAAGTGGGCCTTAGGAAGCATCACTATGAACAAAGCTAGTGGAGGTGATGGAACTCCAGCTGAGCATTTCAAATCCTAAAACATGATGCTGTCAAAGTGCTGTACTCATTATGCCAGCAAATTTGGAGAACTCAGCAGTGGCCACTGGACTGGAAAAGGTCAGTTTTCATTCCAATCCCAAAGAAAGGCAATGCTCAAAACTATCGCACAACTGCGCTCATCTCACACACTAGCAAAGTAATGCTCAAAATTCTCCAAAACAGGCTTCAACAGTATGTGAACTGTGCACTTCCAGATGTTCAAGATGGATTTAGAAAAGGCAGAGAAACCAGAGATCAAATTGCCAACATCTGCTGGATCATCAAAAAAGTAAGAGAGTTCCAGAAAAACATCTACTTTTGCTTTATTTACTACACCAAAGCCTTTGACAGTGTGGATCACAACAAACTGTGGAAAACTCTTAAAAAAGATGGGAATACCAGAACACCTGACCTGCCTCCTGAGAAATCTGTATGCAGGTCAGGAAGCAGCAGTTAGAAGTGGACATGGAACAACAGACTGGTTCCAAATTGGGAAAGGAGTACATCAAGGCTGTATATTGTCACCCTGCTTATGTAACTCATATGCAGAGTACATCATGAGAAATGCCGCGCTGCATGAAGCACAAGCTGGAATCATGACTGCCAGGAGAAATATCAATAACCTCAAATGTGCAGATGACACCACACTTACGTCAGAAAGCAGAGAAGAACTAAAGAGCCTCTTGATGAAAGTGAAAGAGGAGAGTGAAAAAGTTGGCTTAAAGCTCAACATTCAGAAAACTAAGGTCATGGCATCTGGTCCCATCACTTCATGGAAAATAGATAGGGAAACAATGGAAACAATGACAGACTTCATTTTTTAAGGCTGCAAAATCACTGCAGATGGTGACTGCAGCCATGAAATTAGAAGACGCTTGCTTCTTGGAAGAAAAGCTACAACGAACCTAGACAGCATATTAAAAAGCAGAGACATTACTTTGCCAACAAAAGTCCATCTAGTCAAATCTATGGTTTTTCCAGTAGCCATGTCTGGATATGAGAGTGGACTTAAAAAAAGCCGAGCACAGAAGAATTGATGCTTTTGAACTGTGGTATTAGAGAAGACTCTTGAGAGTCCCTTGAATGCAAGGAGATCCAACCAGTCAAGGAAATCAGTCCTGAATATTCATTGAAGGACTGATGCTGAAGCTGAAACTCCAATACTTTGGCCACCTGATGAAAAGAACTGACTCACTGGAAAAGACCCTGATGCTGGGAAAGATTGAAGATAGAAGAAGGGGATGACAGAAGATGAGATAGTTGGATGGCATCACTGATTCAATGAATGAGAGTCTGAGTAAACTCCAGGAGTTGGTGATGGACAGGGAGGCCTGGCATGCTGCAGTCCATGGGGTCGTAAAGAGTTACACACAACTCAGCAACTAAACTGAAAGCAGGGTAGGGTACAGAGAAAGTCACCTAACAAAGCAACAAGTCTCATACAAACCCAAGCAACCAACCCATCAGGAATACCAGATACAAAATTTTAAGGAAACTGATATTCGTTTCTATAAAGGCAAATTATTAGTCAAGTGTAATATTATTAGAAAGGTACTAAGGATGTCATTAAGTAAAGAGGGCATAGCTAAAAAAACTGACATCCAGGAAAACAACAGCTTCACTCAAGGAGAGCAGAGACACTCGGGGATGACAGATGTACAAGCCTGGAGCACAGCAAACGCAGACAGAACAGGACAGTGACAGAGGGCGCTGGGAGCAGGTAGTTTCAGTAAACTCAGAAGTATGCCCAGGATCGTGGGTAAAGAAGTCTGTTATATAACAGTTCAGAAATGCAAGCTAAAAAATAATAATACTGGAACTTCCCTGGTAGTCCAGTGTTAAAGAATTCGCCTGCCAATCCCTAGTCTGGGAAGATTCCACATGCCTCGGGGCAACTAAGCCAGCACACCGCCAACTGCTGACCTCTGTCCTAGATTCTGCAAGCTGCAAATAAGGAGCCTGAGAGCCCTGACTGAAGCCCCCACCCAGGAGCCCGCACTCCGCACCAGGGAAACCACCACAAAGAGCAGCCTGCGGACGGCCGCAGAGTCCCCTCACCGCAACCAGAGAAAGCCTGTGTGCAGCACTGAAGACCCAGGACAGCCAGAAACTAAAAATAATAACAACACAGAGCAAATTTTAAGTAACAGAGGAAAGGAAGAAACTGAAAGATATTAGGAATACAGTGATGAATACATGATTAATTTTATTCCACATTTTAAACTTAAAAGACAGAAAATTAAATGCTCAGTCAATGTAAGGTAAAATTAAAATATGTTCTGCTTTATACTACATCAAATTAAGAAAAGCAAAAGTCAACTGAATCAAACAGAGGTAAAACAGAAAGGCCACAAAATATACCAACTAAAACCGTAAACTGGAAAACTCTGGTTGGGCCAAAAATTTCCTCTCTTCATTTTCTGAATTTAGAAACTGGCATTTTAATGTTTGTGTTAAAGGGCTTATTTGTTTTATCTGAGTTCAATTCTGTTATTTTGGTAGTAAGGATGACTTGTGGCAATGATTAATGAAAAATACATGTTTGTGAAGAATCGACAATCTATTTAAAATGTCTAAATTGAATACAGTGAGGGCATAAGAAATAAGATGGAAAGAAACTGAATTAAGAGCAATGAAAGTTGTTTACATAAAAGTAGTTATCATTATGCTTTTCAAGTTGTATTTCAAATAATTTAAAGAATCAATGAAATACATTAAGCCTACAAATAAGATTTAGTATTAAAGTAAACATAATTTAACTTTTAATAAGAAATAACAGGCACTTTATGTTGGGACAGACAATGACAGAGGACTCTGGGAGGACACTGGTCATGAAAGGTCACCTAACAGAAACTCTATGGGACAAAATTCCCCAATGAAAGACCTGGGTCAAGGGGGTCACACCCAGCAAACGCATAAATCCCATAACCCAGGGAACCTATCATTCTATCTTGAGGGAATCGCAAGTTCTCCCTTTCAGCCAATCAAACTCTGCCCCCTCTCTTTCCCATTATTCGTAAAATAGTCAAATCTCTTGTCCAAGTGACAAACTTTCAAAAATCTATGGCTGCTGTTTTGTCCTACTGTTTCCACTTCCCAGTATTTTCTCTTCTCCACTGATTTTACAAAGTGTTTGCCTCTCTTTTGTTTGTTCTCCCGACAGCGTTAGTGGTAAAGAACCACCCCCTGTCAATGCAGGTAGACATAAAGAGATATGGGTTCGATCTCTTGAGTTGGGTAGATCCCCTGGAGGAGGGCACGGGCAGCCCAATCCAATATCCTTGCCTGGAGAATCCGACGGACAGAGGATCCTGGCGGGCTACAGCCCATGGGGTCCAAAGAGTCAGGCATGACTCAGCATGCATACACACCTGACTTTCACTGAAACCCCTCTAACTCAAAACATATAATATTAATCATCAATCTCACAGAAAAAAATCTCTATTCCTAAAGGCTATGAATGTTCTTACAAGGTTGATCAGTTACTCTTTACTAACATTCAACTAAAGGGTTTACACTTTTTCTTAACCAATATACTGTCATTTCATTTGCATAGCTACTTTACACGTACTAAATTTGTATTTTATTGTTCAAGTGTAGCTCTCAAAAATAAGATCAGTGGCAAAGGGATGTTCACTAAAGCACAGAAGTTAAAAAAAAAAAATCAATGAACACTACCATTCGGAATAATAAAATTAGTGGGAAAAAAACCCCAGTGCAAATATGTAACGAATGCATATGTGAAGTTGGATCTGCAAATGTAATAAATTGGCACCGTCTGCTGCCCCAACATACAAAGTACAAATAAGGAAAACAAAACTACTATCTGACAACCGAATCTTACTGAACCAGGGGTCCGTCGTGTTTAGTTCAATGTACTGACTGGAAATGTTGTCCAAGAGTAGCATGAAGCCATAAAAAGCTGTAAATATCTTTCAAACAAATCTCAGTGATGCAAAAGAACAATCATCTTTCCAGAACAAGTACCATAAATTTTTTAATATTACACAGATGAATTCTGCCTTTAATGATGAAGGAGCCCACAGAACTATGTTTAAAAGTTAAAAATCTGTGTGCTTAAAAAAAAAAGGCCCAAATCACACTGCTGCTGAGAAGCTTGTAAAACTACTCTTAACATGTATTAACAATACTTTGCTCAGAAGAAAAGTAGCACAAGCTAAAATTCTTATTAAACAACTCTACTTGATGTCATAAATTACCAGTGGCATTCTTGATAGGAAACAACTATCACATATGTATGGTAGCAGAAATTTACAACTGAAAAAACTATACAATATGAATTTCTTTACAACTGAAAAAACACCTAACCACACGACATGAATCAACTCTTGGTAAGCTACTGAATTCAATGACTGTTTGATGCTTTTAATCTCCAAAAACCATGCTACATTAGGGACTTTTTTTTAATTCAGTGACTGATGGTTTTTAAACAATGATATAGCCTGGAAAGGACACCCAGGTTTCACTAAAGGATGCAACAGCTACAAGCACTACCTAAATGAAAGGCTGCTCTGAATAGCCATACTATCTACAGTACATCCCTCCTCCTCCTGGTCTCAAGGAAATAAATCAAATTACAGCCACTGAACATTTCTCTTCTACCAGGTAAAGAAATGGTTTCATAAACATAAGATTTGTTTCACACTTATGAATCATGGCTGTTTGTAAAGTAAGAGATAAAATTAATAATTCTTTATTACACTGACAATGTCAGTTTTTCAAATAGCACTTCAATGATTTTTAATACATTCCTAATGTAGTATATTTAACCAATATAGTCAGTATTCTGAACCTATTACTTGGGAAAATATTATTTTTATTTTAAACATAACAGGAATTTTTAAGAATACAAATAATTGGTTTGATCATCAAGATCAAATACTTTCCAAATTTAAAGGGTTTCCTCAATTATTAGAGTATTTTTTAAAATTTATTACCAGGCAAATCTAAAAACCATATGCAAGCACTACATTTACATAAATACATTTAGAGTCAAAAGCATCCATAAGAGGATCAGAAATCTACTGGTTATCTCTCAAGATTAAACAGTGAGCATCCTAACTCTGAGCATCTGACAGCACTAAAGATGATCCTCCATGTGTCCTTCCTATTTTTATAACTGTTAAAGTTTCTCTAGGATTCCTGGAAACAATGAACTATAATGAAAAATTTATATAAGAAATATAATGGAAGACATTCAACAATCGCTCTTTAACAACTACAGCAACCAACCTATGTGAGCATAGGAGAACAAAACAGCAGTTATTGTTTGCTATCTTTTGCACTGTTAAAACCAAGGATACAAAATAACTATAATCTATAACTCTCGATGGCCTGAGAAATACTAAAGAGCCATTATCCTGCAAAGCTTTAGTCAAGACAATTAGTAAAAACCTAGAGAGCCAGGTACAAACATCTGGGTAAGAACTTTATCCTTTTGAGTTTATATCAAAATGCTGAAGCAGTCTGTTAACAGCTTAAAGTTACAATAGGGTGTCACTAAATAGTTTACAAAAAAAATTTTTTTTAATGTTTTCCACTTTGCTATCATTAGAAAATATGTTGGCCTTTTACTGAACCAAATATCCCAAAGGACCAAAGAAATTTTGAAATAATCCAAGATAAATCCACTGCTTTGTGGCACAATGAAATCTAAGCAATCCTACAAGGAGCTTTATAATCTTAAAATTTCCCACACATATTTCCTTACATATCTTGAAAGTGTATGGATACATACCACATATACTAACACAGTTTTGCTTTAAAAACCAAGATAAATAATTGTAGCAAACAAATTTAAAACAGGAAAATTTAGAAAATATTTCTACTTGTAGGTTCTTAATAAAAAAGTTAAAAGTTTACAATCAAATTGTAAACCACTATTAACCAGAACTCAAAAAAATTTAAGTATTTGAATATAGTGTTCTAAGTCTTCTATCAGCAAAAGAAATATCCAGCCAGAGACTTTTCATATAAAAAAAAAACAAAAAACTTTTCACATCAACAGAAAATTTAAAAAAAAGACTGTAAGTAGGAACACCAGTATTACTCAGGGACTAAAAAATAAATTTGCCAGTTCCAGGCCTAACAGAACATCCTTAAGGGTAACTGTACTTCTAGTAATAAGCATATAAGTATTCAACAATCTTTCTTCCTGAAATCAGACTAAGCTGTGAAACTTTGTACATATAATCAGTGTCAAAAGTGCTTGACAATAATTAGATATACTATACTGACACAGGAACAATGCATACATAAAACAAAATTTTATAAGCTTTAAAACATTTAAGAATACAATGACAACAAAAAACAATGTAAACCTATGCAATAACATAACACAATGTACATAATTCAGAGATACACCATTATTAGCAAGCAATTCAAAAGACTTCAGCATTAAGTTGTTAAAATGAAAGATTCTTAGAAGCCAAAGTGTTGAGTCAGAGTAATCTGACAAATTTACTAATGAATAGCAGGCCACCTAATCCAAACTTTAAGTACTCTTATATCAAAACATTAGGTAGGAAATTTTAAAAAGGTAATGAAAATTACTGAAAAACTGTAGTGCATAAGTCTTGAGTCACTGATAAACAGGACACTACCACATAAGCCTGAACTAAAAGCCTAACCTCTCCATGTGAAGCTGCTTTTCCTTTGTCTAATTTTTAGCGTACAGAATAGCTAATTGCTCCAAAGTTTGTTGTAATATTTTCTCTGCTTTATTTAAAAAAATCCTACATATTTTTCCACATAGTAATATGACCTCTGAAGTAATCTCTTATTAAGAATTTGATTAGCAGTACAGAAAGTTACCCTCTGAAAGTTACTTTCAGTTACTTCAACTATAGATCTGAAAGAAGTGTCATCTGTCCAGTGGCAATATAATGCAAGCCACATAAGTAATTTTAAATTTTCAAGGAATCACTAAAAAAAAAAAAAAAACTAAAAACAGGTGAAATTAATTTTAATAAATATTTAACCAAAAATACCCAAAATATCATCTCAACATGTAATCTACATTTTTAAAACTTGATGAAACATTTTACAATCTTTTATTCACATTGAACGTTTAAAATAAAATGTGCAATTTACAGCACATCTCAACTAAGAGAGACTCATTTCAAGTGGTTAAGTGGATAGTGGTTGCTATGCTGGACAGCACAGATCTTCCTCTGGTTTTCTGAGATATCACACAAGTACAAAACACTAAAAGACTTGCAATGGGAACACACAATAAGAGCTAGGATGGGCGCAGGGAAAGGTCAATTCAGGCATTTCCCTCGACTCCAACAGACTTAGGATGACATCACATCGCAACTGATGAGGCAATCGCTATCTGCTAGGAGTCCCAATTTATACCTGTTGTCATGATGTAATTATTAACAGCACCCCCTATGATTCTCAAATTACATGGTTACCCTATCTATATCCAAAACATCCTCAAAGATAACTCCACATTCTTTGGAAGAAAATTTAAATTCTAATTCTGATGACTAGAAAAGGAGCTCTAAATCCAAAGGAAAGAATCCTAAATGTACTACCCTCATCAAAAAAAAACTGCTGAAAATTCCTTTTATTTTAAATTGCAGACTAAAAAAAAAAGTAAAAATTACCTGTTGAACAAGGCATCTGGAAATTGGGATCATTGCTATCCAAAACAGGCAAACAGAACTGGTTACTTGCAGATCCTAGCATAGGATCCTTATCGCTGAGCATGTTCTTCAGCGAGTCCTCTAAGACATTTTGACTTGTACTAAAATCCTCACAGACTTCATTCTCCAGGTTGGATCCTAGAAATAGGGCATCATCTAAGTGTTCAGTAGGAATTAAATGATTAAATGTATCAACTATATCCATGAAGACTTCTGTGTGTCTTTCAGCCCTATAGAAAGACAAAAAAAATACCATAAGAAATAAAGCTATCAACTGATAATCACCTAAAACCAAATTATTTTAATAGTTTTGAGTCTATGAACACACTTAGGTTATTTCTAAATTGTTTTAAAAAACTCCTCACTGCTTTTAGAATATACATTTGGACATGTAGAACGAATCTTTGCTAAACAATGTTTCTCCATCATGCATGTAGAATTTCATTTTAACAGACCCTATTAAAGGTTCACTTGATTAATTTTAGAGAAAAAAACTATGTATATATAGTCCATTAACTTGACACATTTGAAAGAATTACATGGTTTAAATCATAAAAACCATATGTTTTTAACCACACTCTCTTCGTAAATTAAGACTCAGACACTGCTTATTAGTAAAGGTCATATAAAAGAACTAAAATCAAATCATTTAAAGTACTGTCCCATATTTATTAAAACTGTAAACACCCTTGCTTTATTTACAATGCATTTAAATTATTTAAAGAAACACAAAAAAAATTTTTTTTGTGGGACAAGAAAAAAATGGAAAGAAACTATTAATTAAATCCAACAAATCAAAACTCAAAAAAACTAGACACACGCAGGCACAGATGTGCACATACACACACTTGGAGGGAGCATCCCTTTTAAGATAAAATAAATGTCAAGAAAAGAATGTATCAGATATTTATATTTGTCTTAGTGAGCTATGTGGGGTTTATACAGATTATCAAGGTAATCCCCTATTCAAACTGTACCTAGGCATTGCTCAACAAAGGTCATTTCAAGCTCTAGAGGAGCCTTAATTATCAAAAGCTGAATTATTATTGGTTTCAGAGAACAATGAACTAATAATGTATTCTGGGTGACAGAGAAGAGTCAACTAAATAAGATCTAGTAATACTGAATTAGCTAGAAAATTCCACTAATTAACCTACAACATCTTGGATTTCAAAATTCCAAACATTAGCTCCAATTCTACCAAACTTTCTTCAAACTGTCTTTGAATTCTTTATCCTATAAAAATGAGAAGAGGAAGTTCAAAGACACTCTACAGCTTACTGGGTATATACTATATGCTACTAAACATTTTACCTACATTTTTAATTCACTTATTCCCAGTGATAATAATAACAGACTCTATTAATATCCTAGTTTTGTAAACAAAAGACATTTAAACATGTTCCCTGAAGTCAGAGCTAAACATCCAAACCTAGGTTTTAAGGCTATATAGCCCACTGTTGTTAACTCTAACCCTTTCATACTGGTAGAAAGGCAGCCTTTTACAAAGGTGGAAACTGACTGGATTTGACTCATTAAAGGTTCTTCTTTTAAAAACATTTTCCAACAAATCAGTAGTTGTCTGGGGCCTTGGATAAGAGAGGGACTGACTGCAAATAACAGGAATGTATTTTGAAGGATGATGAAAATGTCCTGAAATTTGACTGTACATATATCCTGAAATTTGACTGAGTACATATACCCATCAAAGTTCACCAATCTGTTCATTTTAAATGGATGCAGTTTCACTGCAACTCAATTTAAAATTTAAAGGAAAGGAAAAAAATTGCCTCTTACAAAAGTTGATCCTCTTCTAAATATAAGATTTCAGTATCTCTTCTCAAATTTTGCAAATTATTTACACTGAAATATTAACAAAGCACCAAAGCAAAATGTTAAATATTTTACTGATCATCTTACATGCATTCTCTAATTACAACATTTAGAGAAAACTGAGCTACATAGTGATGAAAAGTCAGGGGCAGTTTTAATTCCTTGAAGCTATCTGATCTCAGTACCTAAGAAAGGTTCAATTATCATACATCCCCAATACTTCCACTAATATATCTTTAGATTCCAAAGAAATTGTAATATAGTAAATTTCTGATAATTAAAAATAATTTACAAAAATGTTACTAAATATTTACAAAATTAGCTAGAACTACCAACAAATTTGTTTATCTGAATATGCTAGAATCCAAAGTTAATCACAAGCCAAAACAAACCCCTCTTCAGAGTGGCATTCCAGGTGAAACAAAGAAAAAAAGGCAATTCCACTTCAAGAAACAAACAGTTACCTTTCTTTATAATATAATATGTTGAATCTACTAACTATGCACTCATTCCCAAAGCAACACAAGTTTGGGAAATTCTACAAATTTCACCCAACGTCAGTCTTTGTTGCACCAACTTCTGCATTCTGGAGACATTCACGACATTCAGAAGGTACAGTTATATGGCTCGAAATCACCGAGCTACACAGAAGACCAACCAGCCCATTCTAAACAAGCAATATTTTTTTTCAGTGGTACTACTATTGAACCATCCCAAACTCTTTTACTAAAAAGTGCCTTCAGAACCTCAGGCATAGTTGCTTTTTTTTTTTTTAATTGAGACATGGTTGCCTTACAATGGTGTATCAGCTTCTGCTGTATAACGAAGCAAATCAGCCGTATATACACATATATCCCCTCCTCCCTCCTGGACCCGGTTCCCACCCCCCATCCCATCCCTCTAGGTCACCACGGAGCACCGCGCTGAGCTCCCGGCACTACAGAGCAGGTTTCCACTAGCTATCTATTGTACACATGGTAGTTTCAACAGCAGACAATATTTAGTCTTTAAAGATCAATTTAAAAAAAAGAGTAAAGCACACTGTATATCAGATCAGTGAACCTAATTCTCCAATTTTTTTTTTTCTGGACAAAACTAGTATGACTTATAAAGTATGTTGCCCTGGATTAAATAAGCAGATTAGGAAAACTGTAAAAAGTCGAGAAAGACCAGTATAGCAAAGTTACATTTCTTTAATATCTTTATTCAGCAAGTGATCACTAAGCAGTTACCACTGTACAAGACACGGTGAATGTGCCAAGGCAACTGGGGATCTTATAAGACAAAATATGGTATAAAGCACCCCAAACTTATGGGTCCAAAGTAGACAATTTCAACAGAAGTGTTTTGTGCAATTGTTATAAACTGATAAGACTGAATCTTCATAAGTTGTTCCAACAGGCTTTGGAGCCAATTTCAAATAATGCCAAAAAATCACAGTATACAGACATATGGCAAGATTGTCTTGAAAGTAACACTGATTGGAGTATAAATCATTTTATATATCAAGTATACAGTATCAAAAATAAAAACTCTCCATGCTAAATTGTAAAACAAATTTTAGCCAACTGGAGAAATATTAACTTACTTAACACAAATATCCTAATCTACTAAATGCAATGTGGTATCCTGATCTGGATCATGGAACAGAAAAAAGAGAGTAGTGGAAAAACTGGTGAAATCAGAATCAAATCCAGAGTTCAGTTAACAGTAATGTTAATCTCTAGTTGTGATAAAAAAAAAAAAAAAAAAATAGCATTAGGACTTCCTGAGTGGTCCAATGGTTAAGAATCCACCTTTTAATGCAAGGGACAAGGTTTGATCCCTGGTCAGGGAACTCAGATGTCATAGGCCTCGGGACAACAAAGCTCCAGGTTGCAACTGAGCCGGAGAGCCACAGGGAAACTGGAGCACTGCAACTAAGACCCAACGCAGTCAAACAAACACTAAAGAAAAAAAAAAAAAAAAAGACACTAGCATTATGTCGGACATAATCAAGAAAACTAGATTCTACACCATGTTTGCAACTTTTCTATAAATCTAAAATTACTCCAAAATAAGGTCAAAAAAAAAAAAAAAGAACACTAACCTAAAATACAATGTCCTGAAATACCTAGCCATGCAGATAGACAAAGATAACTGATCCAATTAAGGAGAAATTTAAGAGATGATTCGGTGTCCTTTCTATTATAATTAAACAAACTTCTTGATTTAAACAAATTTCTAGGAATTCCTTTTTTTCCACAGAGCCTCAGTGGTAAAGACTCCACCTGTAATGCAGGAGACTTAAGTGCAATTCCTGGGTGGAGAAGATCCCCTGGAGAAGGAATTGGCAACCCACTCCATTATTTTGCTAGGAAAATCCCATGAACAGAGGAGACTGGGAGGCTACAGTCTGTGGGGTTGCAGAGAGTCAGACACAGCTGAGCAACTGAGCACACACACACCAGACCAGTTTTTAGACTCTGAGGGTTCACTGCTGAAGGCCTGGGGTTTGATCCCTGGTAGAGGAAGTAAGATCCCATAAGCCACGCAGTGCAGCCAAAAAATAAATAAATAGACAAATTCCTGTTTCTTACACTGAAATTGTACTTAAATGCATCTTTATATTTGGCATCATAAAGTTAATAATTAAAACATAACAAACCTATCCAGGATGTATTTTAAGACGCTAATGAAATGTATTTATGCAATTAAATTGATAATATTAACTAGGGAATACATATATATTAAAATCAGAAACTACTTCTGGGGGTTCACAGCCACACCTCAAATATGACAAGATGCATAAGTCAGAGAATTGAATAATTTCTTAATTCAAAATTATTCCTTTACTCACATATTTATCAAGCACCTACTATAAAGTGCTATCGTAAGTATACCAGTGAAATAAACCCTATTCTCAAATTCAAGGAACTTATGATGCAAAATGAAGTATAGACATATAAACAAATATGAGAACAGGCAAACATCACAACAAAATATGAAAGTGTCAAACTGAAGGGCTCAGATGGTACCACTGCTGCTAAGTCACCTCAGTCATGTCCGACTCTGTGCGACCCCATAGACGGCAGCCCACCAGGCTACCCAGTCCCTGGGATTCTCCAGGCAAGAACAATGGAGTGGGTTGCCATTTCCTTCTCCAATGCATGCAAGTGAAAAGCGAAAGTGAAGTCACTCAGTCATGTCCGACTCTTTGCGACCCCATGGACTGCAGCCTACCAGACTCCTCCGTCCATGGGATTTTCCAGGCAAGAGTACTGGAGTGGGGTGCCATTGCCTTCTCTGCAGATGGTACCACAGAGCAAGGTAAAATCCATGGGGCCAGGCAAGGCTAAGTAGGCAATGTGAGCTGGGCCCTAATGGCCCAGGGGCTACTTCAAACAGATGAACAACAGGTGCTGACTGTGAAAGGTAGAGTTTGGTCCTAACGGAAGATTTGGAAAAACTCAGAATACAACCATAAGTAAGTATTAGTACTAACATGCCAAATCTGAGTCCAAAGATATTTCCCACTTGTTTCATCTGTAACAGAGAATTACAGTGCAGCCAAATTTTGTTTACAGTGATAAAACCAACATGTATTGTTTTCTAAGTGTTTCCTGCACACACAAAATGCAAAAAGATTTAAAAAGTATCAACAGGGAAAAAAATTACACTTCTACCAAAATCCCCTGTAAATTAAGAGTGAATTAAAACTACCCCCAAACTCTCAGAAATATCCTCAAAATAAAACTATGTGTTTTATCACATTTTCTTTAAAAAATACACATACACATAGTAAGCTTAACAATAAATCACTAAAGCTATTAAAGTCGTGTGTGTGTGCGCGTGCACATAAGAATGTAGAGGAGGGGACAAACATATATCAGGACATTATAAAATCTATGAAGAATAATTAAACACTGTAATAGTGGTGAGAAGAGAAAGGCCTTCTATGTATGACAGTAAATGAACACCTTGCTAACAAGAGCAACATGTGAGCCAAAACTCAAAATGAGGGAGTGATCCACACATAAATGGGGAACAACAATTCAAGTAAAGACTTAAATGCAAAGGCTCTGGGTTCCTTCCAATCCCTACACCACAGTTTAAATTAAGCTGTCAATTCACCAAGCATGCTCACTATTAGCAAATTTCTAACAGGTAGTAATAGTAGCAGTAAGAAAAAATAAAAGTACCACTACTAAAACAATGATAAAATATAAAACTTAATGTGCTCTGGTCGACAGTGCTCCACATCAGCAGTTCTCCAGTGGAGGTAATTACGCCTCTCCAGAGGGTATTTGGCCATGTATGGAGACATTTTTGGTCAACAGAACTGGCGGGCACGCGTGATACTGGCACCTAGTAAACATACTACACTGCATTTAGGAAAGCCGCATTATAAAGAACTAGCCAGCCAAAAAACAGTGCTGAGGTTAAGAATTCCTGCTCTACACTTAATCCTCTCGACAATGCTATATTATAATCCTGATTATACAGAAATAAATAAAACTGGGATCAGAGAGATTAAAGTACTTGCTGTAGTCAATGGTGGAGCTGAAATTTGAATCCCAGATGTTTCATTCAAGAGTCAATACACTTAACCACTACCTAGTATTATCTCTTCACAGTTAAATTCATTGACTATTATGTGCCAGGCAACAAGCTAACTTAAATATATAATGTCTTTAAACTTCACAGCCACACAATTTGGTGAGCTAAAGCTTAGCCGAGTTACACCCAATATTACAGAATAAGTAAGTAACAGAACTCAAAACCGTCTCTGACACAAAGGTCAGTTCTTCACCACCATTAATACAACAATGTTAAAGAAGAATAAGTTATCCTTTCAGGACAGAGTCAAGAAAAATCACTAAATGGTTAATATATGGTTTATGATGTAATTCTAAAAAGTACATTTCTACAAAGCAATGCAACCTCATCACCTGCTCTACAAGCCCATTTCAAATTCTGGTTCAGTTTCTTTAGTTAGAATCTATGGGCAAGACTACCTAAAAAAAAAAAAAAAAAAAAAAAAAAGGAGGAGGATCATAACTTTGTTACTGAATTTATCCGGTAAAAAGAATATTTAAGAATCCAAGATGACTGCCATAATAAGACCAAAGACCTGACAACCTAGAAAAAGAACCCTCAAGCTGAAACTGGCAAAAGCAGAATTACTTAACCCTCAGTGAGAAAGTTACCTTTAAAATTTACAACTATGATGCCCTATCGTCATTATTGGAAGCATCAGTACTTTGGATTAACCACAGAAATAGTACAAGCAGCTCATCATCAAAACTAATGGCAGTCCAAGTTAACACATACTTCACGTGTACTATGTGAGGCCCTATGCGAACTGTACTGCATGCGTATCTCACTACTCTCTCACAACTCTGAGAAACAGAGTAGATGTGATTACTCTATTTTGCCAATGAGCAAACTCAGGCCTAGACCATTATTTAGGTCAATTCACCAAGCATGCTCACTATAAGCAAATTTCTAACAGGTGGTAATAGTAGCAGTAAGAAAAAACAGAAGTACCACTACTAAAACAATGATAAAATATAAAACTTGCCCTGGTCACGTACCCAGGATAGGTGTTCCTCAAAGATACTGCAGTGTAATTCTGAGACAACCACAATAAAGTGAGTATTGTACACAATGAAGTAAGCCACAATTTTTTGGTTTCTCAATGCATATATACTCTACTGTAGTCTACTATGTATACGATAGCATTATGTCTAAAAACACAATGTACAAACCTTAATTAAAAATAACTTATTGCTAAGAAATGCATCATCTGAACCTTCAGCAAGCTGTAATCTTTTTGCAGATGGAGGGTCCTTCCTCGATGCTGGTGGCTGCTGAAGGCTGGGGTGGCTGCTGCAAGACAACAATGAAGTCTGATACACCGATTGGCTCTTCCTTCCACAGTTTCTCTGTAACATGACATGCTTATTGATAGCACGTTACCCACTATAGAACTTCTTCCAAATTTGGAGTCAGTCTTCTCAAACCCTGCAGCTGCTTTCTCAATTAAGTTAATGTAATACCTAAATCCTGTACTGTCATTTCAATCTATACAGCATCTTCAGCAGGAGTAGATTTCCTCTCAAGAATCCACTGACTTTGCTCATTCATAAGGAATAATGGATGAAGCAACACCTTCTCCATTTAAATTTTATCACAGGGTTGCAGCAATTCAGTCCCATTTTCAGGCTCCACTTCTAATTTTAGTTCTCTTGCTATTGCTACCACATCTGCAGTTACTTCCTCCACTGAAATTTTGAAACCCTCCAAGCCATCCATGAGGACTGGATCAACTTCTTCCAAACCCCTCTGAATGTTGATCTGACTTTGCCCAGATCCCTTAGAGGAATCAGTATCTATGGCAGCTATAGCCTTACAAAAGGTATTTCTCAAAAATAAGACCTCAAAGTCGAAGTGACTCCATGATCCATGGGCTGCAGAACGGATGTTGTTGTGAGCAGGCATGAAAATCATTCATCCCCTCTCCACCTTCACCAGAGTTCTTGGATTACAAGGTGCACTGACCAGGTCGATGAGCAGTGACATTTAGCAACCTTTTTCTGAGCAACAGGATACCAGTGGGCTTAAAATATTCAGTAAACCATGCTGTAAACAGATGTGCTGTCATCCAGGCTTTGTTGCTCCATTTACAGAGCACAAGCAGAGTAGATTTAATGTAATTTTTAAGGACCCTAGGATTTTTAGAATGAGCACTGGCTTCAACTTCAAGTCACCAGCTGCATTAGTCTCTTAACTGGAGAACCAGCCTGTCCTTTAAAACCAGGCTTTGATTTCTCTTCAGGTATGAATATCCAGGACAGCATCTTCTTCCAACAGAAGGCTGTTTTGACTAAACTGAAAATCTGTTGTTCAGGGTAGCCACCTTCATGATTTATCTTAGCTAGATCCTTTGGAAAACTTGCTGCAGCTTTCACATCAGCATGCGCTACTTCACACATTTGTACTTTTATGTTATGGAGACTTCCTCAAACTTCATGAACCAACCTCTCCTAGCTCCAAGTTTTCTTCTGTGTCTCCCCACCTCTCTCAGCCTTCAAAGAATAGAAGAGAGTTAAGGCCTTGCTCCAAATTAGACTTTGGCTTAAGAGGATGTTGTGTCTGGTTTGATTATCCACACCACTAAAACCTTCTCTGTATCAGCAATAAGGTCGTTTCACTTTCTTCATTCATATGTTCACTGGAGCTACACATTTAACTTTCTTCAAGAACTTTTTCTTTGCATCCACAGCTCAGCTAACCGTTTGGCACAAGAGGCCTACTTTGGAAGATATCTCGGCTTTCAACATGCCTTCCTCATTAACCTCAGTCATTTCTAACTTTTGATTTCAAGTGAGAGACATGGACTCTTCACTCGGAAACTTAAGAGGTCATGGCAGGGTTATTAACTGGCCTACTTTCAATATTATAGCATCTCAATGACTAGGGAGGTCCAAGGAGAGGGAGAAAAACAAGGAACAGCCAGTCGGTGGAGGCATCAGAACATACACAACATTTACAATTAAGTTCACTATCTTATCAGGGTTGTGGTTTGTAGTAACCCAAAATGACAACAGTAACATCAACACCAATCACAGAGAAATAACACAATAACAAAAAGTTTAAAATACTGTGAGAATTAACAAAACGTGATATAGAAGACTCAAAGTGAGCAAATGCTGCTTAAAAAAAACTGGCAGCAAGACTTGCTCCATACATGATTGCCACAACCTTCAATTTGTTTTCAAAAAAAAAAGCCCGCAGTGTCTGCAAAGCACAATAAAAGAGGTATGTCTCTATACCCAAACTGGAATCCGGGCAGCAAGATTCCTGAGCCTGCACTTTTAACCTACTATACTTTATAAAGCCTATGCGCATGACACATATCAATCTTTATATCATTAATGAAATCTTTAAAATATTGAAAACAGTGACATGCCCACTTCCAAAACAAATTGGGAAATATGCACTTAGCCACACCCTACACATAAAAAATAAAATAGATATCTTTAGTGTGTACATCATCATTGTGGAAGTGATGAACCACAAACCTCACAATTTTCAAAGTCTACAATTTTATAATGTTTTCATGTGACCATCTCACACAAATTATGAGTGAACTAAAACTTAAGCCTTTGTATACAATCCACTATGCCATTCAAAATTCTGTCCAATAAAGTTAGACTGTGACAAAAGATAAAACGTCAGGATAGTATTTAAGTTTTTGCTTAACTGTTTCTCTTCACCCTCACTCCATTATACAAATAATCCTAAATATTTAAATCTTGATCATTAAAAATGATCTAGGTTAAACACACAATGCATGGCAATAACTGTCCAGTCTATACATTCGGCAATTCCTCATACAATGTGTTTTGTGAGTCTTGAAATATCTTCTTCTTTTATCTCTAATTCAACAATTTAACAGCTCCCATCTGAATCTGGTTTTTCAACCAAGAATACATTCCATGAGAATACAGATAGTACCTGAGTCTCAAATATTTTTAATCAAATCAATACTGTCAATATCATTCCCTATGTAATTAAAGGGCAACATTAAAGGAGAATTTTTTTCTTTACTGTTCTTAAAAATGCAAGTGCTAGAAATATGTAAAAATTTGCCAAGTCGTTTTTGTAGTTAAAAAATAAGACATCTACACTTCTGAAAAGATATTCCAGGATTCTCAGAGGGTGGTCTAAAAAATGAAAGAAACAGAGCCTAAGATGTACTGTTACAGGAAAGAAATCCAGCAACCACAAATCCAAAAGAATCGATGAAATGTAGATGAATAAAAACATTTAGAAGTCAGCACTTCAAGAACCTTGCACTCCCTAACACTTTGGTGGTGATCCACAAACCTGAGAGGCTAATCAATAACTATATTTCCTCATTAAAAAATAATAAAGATTTTACCTCCAGGTTATTATCCTTAAAAATTAACTAAAAAAGATTTCATGAGATATCTGTGAAAAGATTTTTAAAAAATATATCAAAAAAGACATATCAAAAAGGTAAAAAGTTACCATGTCAAGGAAGAGAACCATTATTTATATTTTAGTACCCAAAACTAACTTTCATCAAAAATAATTTTATTAATTGCCTCAAACATGGGTGGGATGGTGAGGGAGATGGGAAGGAGTTTCAAAAGGGAGGGGATGTATGTGTATCTATGGCTGATTCATGTTGAGGTTTGACAGAAAACAGCAAAATTCTGTAAAGCAATTATCCTTCAGTGAAAAATAAATTTTTAAAAGTTTTATTAATTGCTATTATAAAGTCAAAAATTATCAACCCTTCCCGATTCCAATACGCAAAACAATTATGATTTTAACATTATGGTTTTAAATAATATAAAGACAACTTCCTTTCCATATGTCCATCCTGAACGTTGCTTTGAACCAATGTGATTTTTCACCTACATTTACCGAGACCACTTCTCATAGATTTGACTTATCTGAGTATGCAACAGATGGATATGTCACAGGATCAGCTAGACAGTTATCTGACGTCTATCCCAAGAGCACTGAACGCATAACTAATTCAGTGTGATGGTTAAGGAAGTTCACTATCCTCCCAATGGATGCAAAAGCAGTATTAGTTACATTTTCATGTTCTTCAACAAATGGACCTACAAAGCATAAATGAAGTGGGGAAACTTGTCCCGTCACTGCTGCTGCTGCTAAGTCGCTTCAGTTGTGTCCGACTCTGTGCGACCCCATAGACGGCAGCCCACCAGGCTACCCAGTCCCTGGATTGTCCAGGCAACACTGGAGTGGGTTGCCATTTCCTTCTCCAATGCATAAAAGTTAAAAGTGAAAGTGAAGTCGCTCAGTCGTGTCTGACTCTTCGTGACCCCATGGACTGCAGCCTACCAGGCTCCTCCGTCCATCACTAACTCCTCACAAATCTCCGGTACAGCTACCAAATAAAGCTTAAACTCTAAGGCTGTAGTTCTGCATACTTAACAAGAGGCTCACCTCGGTTGAGTGGATGTCTTTCTGCTGCTAAGGAACTGACTGAACTGTTACTGGTTTCATCAGCGCAGTAAGAACTGTTAAAATCACTTCCTTCAATTCTGTTACTATCATGGGGAAATGGAGTATATATTTTAAAATAGTGATGACGACGATGCTGATGGAGGGAAACTTCATTATCGTTATGTACGTCCAGTAAACAGAACTGGGTAGAAATAATAAAGGAAAAGTAAAGGTCTAAGTGGTAATAATGGTAAAGAAATAACTACTTGAAACAATAATATTCAAACACACCATGTGTGCTCTGGAATGAAGATACAAGTTCAACAACAGAAGAATGCTGCAAAAATTTCCTGGTTCTTTGACTCCTCTCTCGCCTACCAGAAAAACACATCTACAAACATTTTCACAATCCCAAACACTTCATTCAAGAATCAAAAAATGGTAGCTCATGAATGAATAATAGAAGCACAGTTTTGGAACATCTCAACCAGCTTAGAAAAGGGAAGACAAGTTCGAACCCAAAATACTAACTAAATAGAAACAATGTAGTATTTAAGTACCTTCCCCCCCCAACCAGCTTAAAATAACGTGGTAAAGATCGTATTTGCGAAGGCTCAAATATCTCCGTTTCATTTTAAATTATCAATAAACGCAATAAAAATCAGGACTGGGAAGATATTAAAGCGTTGTTGCCGCCTACATTAATCACTATTCATGACCATGCAAATGATTCCTGAACAGCACCAATAATCACACTCTCTACTTCGAATCAGAGTCCTGAAAAACAGCATTTAAAAACTCTAAGATGGGAACGAACCCTCGGACCCCGCGATACACGGCTGGAGAGAAGCAGGGGCGCTGTGCTGCACCAATATTCTCCCCCTTTCTCCGTCCTCCCCGCCCCCCGGTCAGGTGACCAGCCATTTAGCACCATTAACACCCACGGGTCGACAAGTGGTTCATTAAATTACACGTATTGTCGAAGGCCAGGTTCCGGGCTCCTCACTTCAAACTGCAAAAGGAGGCGACAGTTTGGGGCCCGACCACAAAAGCGCGCGGCCGCGGGAGGGAGGATGGAGCGCCAGCCCGCGTCCCGGAGGCGGGGAGCCAGCTCGGCTCCGCGGCCGGACTCAGGCCCCAGGCTCGACGCTGCAGCGCCGGGGCGAGGCCTGCGGGCTGGGCCTCCGGGCCGCGCCGCCGCGCCTTCCCGCCCGAGCGCCCGCGCGGCGGCGGGACTCACCCGAGGCGGGGGCACGGAGCCGGCTGGGAGGCCGCGGCCCGACCCTCGCCGGGCGGCCCCGCCGCCGCGGCCCAAACGGTCCCGGGCGACCGAGGCGGCGCGGGCAGGCCGAGGCGTTGCGCAAGAGGCCGGGGGGCGCCCCGGTCTGCGCGGGAGGGAGGCGCGGAGCCCGGCAGGCGGAGGGCGGGAGGCCGCGAGGCGCGGGGCAGGGGGGGGAGGGCCGCGCGTCGCCAGCCGCCGCCGCGCCGCCACTCACCAGCTCCGCCGACGAGCGCTACCTCAGGCAGCGAGGGAAGATGGTGGCCGCGCCGCGCGGAGGAGGGGGCCGGCGCGCCGAGAGGGGGTACGCGCGGGACGCAGGCGTCGCTGCCGCGGCCGCTTCCTCCTCACGGCCGGCCGGCCGCCGCGGACCCCGGCGCCCCGGCTTCCGCGCCGCCCTCCTCAGCCTTCGTGCAGCCGCCGCCGCTCAGCGCCAGAGCAGAGCGCGCCTCGTGGGGACCGTGCGGCGGCGCGAGACCCCGAGGCCATCTGCGTGCGGCGGCGGCGGCCCGGCGGCTGGAGCGCGGCCGCGTCACGTGACCGCACTGTTTACCGTTCCGGGGCAGCGCCGCGCCTGCGCGCTGCGGGCCTCGGGCCTCCGAGGGCGCGGCCCGCCCGCGGCCCCGCCGGAGCTGCGCGCGCCCGCTCCTCCGCGGCTCGGTGACCGCCCGCTCAGTGTGATGCTGACGGGCAGGTCTTTCCCCTTCCGCTGCTCTTCATGAACGGGGCGTGGGTCCCAGAATGGCGGGCGAGGGCGGAACCGACCGACCCCGAGCCGAGGGATCCCTGCTGGCCCTGCACCACAGTCCGCTCGTGGACCGCCTCGCCCTCTTCTTGCGCACGTTAGCTATCCGCTCTGCTTTCAGGACTCGAGAGGCCGCCTCCTCCGAGAAGTGCTCCTGATCTAACTCAGCGGCTCTCAACAGTGGCCATAGGTTTCCTGCAGGGCCCCAAGACGTTTCAGAGGGTCTCCGATTCTTGCAACTGCCTAAGACTAAATTTTCTTCGTCTCCTTCAACCGAAGCAACGTGTAGCAGTTTAATGCAGAAGCAGATATGAGAATTCAGCCATTCTCTACTAAGGCAGATATTGCGGATATTTGCAAAAATTTAAAATAATGCCACTCTTTAAGTTTTGTTGGAGAATGTATTTTTCATAATAAATATTTATGTTAATGTATTTCGTTATTTTTAAAATGTTCTTTATTGTCCTTTGGTTTAATTTCTAAGTAAATATCAATACATGTAACTAGCCCACATAAACAAAAAGTCTACGAACTCTCTCAGTAATTTTCAAGAGCATATAGGGGTGGGTTCTGAGACCAAAAAGTCTGAAAACCGCTGGTTTAATTTACGTGCTTCCCCAGCAGGTAAGACTAACCCATATCTCAACCCTACCAGGAATGTCTCCTAACTGGAGGAACCATTGCAATTAACCACTAAAAAATGATAGCTTTTAAAATTTATACTTGTTTATTTAAGCCTCAAGGCAACAGCAGGATGGCCACATTTAGGATGTAGTGTGAAGTATTAATAGAGCAATAGTTCATAGGCAGGTGGTGAAGATCTGATCTCTGCTCTACTCTATCGGGTATTTTGAGTGCTCCCCAAACCAAATGCTCTTCCAGAAAGGAAGCTTAAATGGTTCTAATTCTAGAATCAGAGTTCAAGACATCTCCTGATTCATCAATTCCTCAGAACTTTGTTTTATAATCTCTTTTTTAAAGTTTTTTTTTTTTTTTTTTTTTTTGAGAAAGGTAAATAGAAATGAATAGTCAAGTTTTCTGTTGTGTTTTGTTTTTTTTTTCACTTGCAGTATCTGGGATGAACTGCAAAAATATATTTAACTTTACACTTCTGTACCTCAATGTGAACTTTGAAAAAGGCCTTAGAAGGTTATTGTCATGGGACTTCCCTGGTAGTCCAGTGATTAAGAAACCACCTGCCAATGCACGGGACATGGGTTCAATCCCTGGTTGGGAAAGATTCCACATGTTGGGGGCAACTAAGCCTGTGCGCCACAACTATTCAGCCTACAAGTGCCTGGCCACAACAAGAGAAGCCACTGCAATGAGAAGCCCACACACAACTAAGGAATAACCCTTGAGTAGAAATGAAGACCCAACACAGCCATTAATTAAGTTTTTTTAAAAAAAATTATTTTCATAAAATTTCACCATAGTGGTGGTGAAAGCCACTCAGTCGTGGCCAACTCTTTGCAACACCATGGACTGTCCATGGACTTCTCCAGGCCAGAATACTAGAGTGGGTAGCCTCTCCCTTCTCCAGGGGATCTTCTGAACCCAGGCATTGAACCCATGTTTCCCACATTGCAGGCAGATTCTTTACCAGCTGAGCCACAAGGAAAGCCCAAGAATACAGGAGTGGGTAGCCTATCCCTTCTCCAGGGGATCTTCCTGGCCCAGGGTCTCCTGCATTGCAGGCAGATTCTTTACCAATTGAGCTATGAGAAAAGCCCAAATTCCACCATAAAGGAATTCTTACAGGAGACCTTGAATAGAAGAGCATTAGATAGAAAATCCCCTTAGAAGAACTGGGGAAAATTTACCTTGTTAGAAAATTTTTCATATATTTATGAAAAATTAAAATGGAATGACAAGAAAGTATAGAAACCATAAGCCTTTCACATCTATTGGGCTGACAAAAATGTTCATTCAGTTTTTTCCATAAGATGGCTCTTTTTTCTTGTTATTCAGTCCCTAAGATGTGTCTAACTCTGAGACTCCATGAACGGAAGCATGCCAGGCTTCCCTGTCCTTCACTATCTCCCAGAGTTTGTTGAAACTCATGTTCATTGAGTCAGTGATGACATCCAACCATCTCATCCTCTGTTGTCTCCTTCTCATCTTGCCCTCAATCTTTCCCAGCATCAGGATCTTTTCCAAGGAGTCAATTCTTCCTATCAAGTGGCCAAAGTATTGGAGCTTCAGCTTCAGCACCAGTCCTTCCAATGAATATTCAGGGTTGATTTCCTTAGGGTTGACTGGTTTGATCTCCTTGCAGTCCAAGGGACTCTTAAGAGTCTTCTCCAACACCACAGTTCGAAAGCATCCATTCTTGAGTGCTCAGCCTTCTTTATGGTCCAACTCTCATATCCATACATGACTACTGGAAAAACCATAGCTTTGACTGTATGCATCTTTGTTGGCAAAGTGACATCTTTGCTTTTTAATACAATGTGTAGGTTTGTCATAGCTTTTCTTCCAAGAAGCACACATCTTTTAATTTTGTGGTTACAGCCACAGTCCACAGTGATTTTGGAGCCCAAAAAAAAGAAGTCTGACACTGTTCCCACTTTTTCGCCATCTATTTGCCATAAAGTGATGGGGATCAGATGCCAAGATCTTCTGGTTTTTTGAATGTTGACTTTTAAGCCAGCTTTTTCACTCTCCTCTTTCTCTTTCATCAAGAGGCTCTTTAGTTCCTCTTCACTTTCTGCCATTAAAGTGGTATCATCTACATGTTTGAGGTTGTTGATACTTCTCCCAGCGATCTTGATTCCAGCTTCTAAGTCATCCAGCCTAGCATTTTGCTTGATGTACTCTGCATATAAGTTAAATAAGCAGAGTGACAATATACTCTTGTGACACATGGACTCTATGGTAGCCTGCCAAGCGCCTCTGTCCACGGGATTCTCCAGGCAAGAATATTGGAGTGGGTTTCCATTTCCTTCTCCAGGGATCTTCCCAACACAGGGATCGAACCTGGGTCTCCTGCATTGCAGACAGAGTGTTTACCAACAGAGCTACGAGGGAAACCTGACAATATACAGCCTTGCCTTGCTCCTTTCCCAATTTTGAACCAGTCCATTGTTCCATCTTCAGTTCTAACTGTTGCTTCTTGTCCTGCATACAGGTTTCTCAGGAAGCATGAAAGATGGTCTGGTATTCCCATCTTTTCAAGAATATTCTACAGTTTGTTGTGATCCACACAGTCAAAGTCTTTAGCATAGGCAATGAAGCAGAAGTAGATGTTTCCCGAATTCCCTTGCTTTCCCTATGATCCAGCAGATGTTGGCAATTTGACTCTGGTTCCTCTGCCTTTTCTAAATCCAGCTTGTACATCTGGAAGTTCTCTGTTCATGTACTACTGAGTTTTCCAAATTTGCTGGCATATTGAGTGCAGCACTTTAACAGAATCATCTTTTAGGATTTCCATCACCTCCACTAGCTTTGTTCGTGGCAATATTTCCTAAGACCCACTTGATTTCACACTCCAGGATGTCTGACTCTAAGTGAGTGACCACACTATTGTGGTTATCTGGGTCATTAAGAGTTTTTTTGTACATTTCTTCTGTATAAGATGACTCTAGTAGCTCTTCTGTGTAAGATGGCTCTATTAGTACTTCCTTGTCTTTAACTGTATTTGAAACAATTTTGCTACATTATATTGTGACAACTGTGCTGTCACATGCATTTTTTTAAATTATCAAAATTGGTGAATTTTTGTGTAGCTATTTCAAAACTGAAGGTGGAAGGGAAAAGCAACATTTTTGGCATATTATGCTTTATTTTTTCAAGAAAGGCAAATATGCAATTGAAATGTAAAAAAAACATTGTGCAGTGTATGGACAAGATGCTGTGATTGAACATATCAAAAGTGGTTTGCAAAGTTTCATGCTGAAAACCTCTTGAGGGACAATGCCCCACTATCGGGTAGAACAGTTGAAGTTGACAACAATCAAATCAAGACATTAATTGTGATCAAACAATGTTATACCATGTAGGAGATAGCTGGCATACTCAAAATATCCAAATCAAGCATTGAAAATCATTTGCACCAGCTTGGCTATGTTAATTACTTTGATGTTTGAGTTTCACATAAGTTAAATGGAAAAAAAAAATTATTGACCATATTTCCACAAGCAATTCTCTACTTAGACATACAAAGCATTCTGTTCTTAAAACAAATTGTGATAGGCAATGCAAAGTGGATATTGTACAATGATGTGGAATGGAAGAGATCATGAGGCAAGGGAAATGAACCACCACTAACCATACGAAAGGCCCATCTTCATCCAAAGAAGGTGATGTTGTATATAGGGTAGGACTGGAAGGATGTTCTCTATAATGAGCTCCTGCTGGAAAACCAAAAGATTAATTCCAACAAGTACTGCTACAAAATAGACCAACTGAAGGCAGCAGTCAATGAAAAGCATCCAGAATTAGTCAACAAAACTGCATAATCTTTCATCAGGGCAACGCAAGACCACATGTTTCTTTGATGACCAAACAAAAGCTGTTACAGCTTGGGTGGAAAGTTCTGATTCATTCATTGTATTCACCAGGCAGTGTACCTTTGGATGTCTATTTATTTCAGTCTTTACAAATTCTCTTAATGGAAAAATTTTACAATTCCCTGGAAGACTGTAAAAGGCACCTGGAATAGTTCTTTGCTCAAAGAGATAAAAAGTCTGGGGAGGATGGAATTCCATCATTGTCTGAAAAAATGGCAGAAGGTAGTGGAACAAAATGGTGGTAACAATGAATACATTGTTCAGTAAAGTTCTTGATGAAAATGAAAAATTTATCTTTCATTTTAACTTAAAAACCGGAAGGAAATTTTTGGCCAACTCAATACTGGTGGGGCTTCCCAGGTGGGGTCAGTGGTGAAGAGCCCGCCTGCCAATGGAGGAGATGTAAGAACTGTGGTTCAACCCCTGGGTTGGGAAGATCACAGCAACCCATTCCTGTATTCTTGACTGGAGAATCCCATGGACAGAGGAGCCTAGTGGGCTTATGGTCCATAGCATCACAAGGAGTCGGACAAGACTGAAACGACTTAACACAATACAAAACAAAGATTTCTAACTTTAAAAAGTCAGCATATTTGTCACAAAGCATGTTCTTTGGATTCTATTATTTTGAACCATCCAAAAATCCAGATTCTCGTTTGTCTTGCATTTTGCTTCCAGATATAAACACAAACTAAGTGATTCTTATCCAATTCACACATGATAATACTGGGAAAGCCCTAATTTCATGCATGACACTGTTTTAGTTAAACAATCTTTTGAAAACAATCAGATTGTACTGGTAACATTACAAAGAGTCGGACACAACTGAACAACTTGTAACACTGAAAACTCCCAATTAACTTAGGAAAATTAAATATGACAGAAAACAAGATAAGACAACTAACAGTAGTGAAAACTGACACTACATTTATTGTTTAATTTCTAGGTTGGGACCAACTCTCTGTAATCGCATGGACTACAGCAAGCCAGGCTTCCCTGTCCTTCACTGTCCTGAGTTTGCTCAAACTCATGTCCACTGAGTCAATGATGCCATCCAACCATCTCATCCTCTGTCACTTCCTTCTCCTCCTGCCCTCAATCTCTTCCAGAATCAGGGTCTTTTTCAATGAGTCAACTCTTTGCATCAAGTGGCCAAAGTATTGGAGCTTCAGCTTCAGCACCAGTGCTTCCAATGACCATTCAGGGTTGATTTCCTTTAGAATAGACTGGTTTGATTTCCTTGCAGTTCAAGGGACTCTCAAGAGTCTTCTTTAGCACCACAATTCAACATCACCAGTTCTTCAGCAGTCAGTCATCCTTATGGTCCAATTCTTACATCCATACATGACTACTAGAAAAATCATAGACTTAACTAATTGACTATAAAAAAGAATATGATAGAATGAAAATTGACAAAATTTGGATCCTTCAAAATTGAGCCTGGAAGGAAAAGTGGTCATGAAAGACAGTTCATGATACAGATAAAAAGGTTGATTTTGGTATAAAAAATGCTTGTCATCATTAAAAATTGAAAAGATTAAGAAGAGGTGCAAAAATACACAGAAGAGCTATACAAAAAAGGTCTTAGTGACCTGGATAACCACAATGGTGTGATCACTCACCTAGAGCCAGACATCCTAGACTGTGAAGTCAAGTGGGCCTCAGTAATCATTACTATGAACAGAGCTAGTGGAGGTGATGGAATTCCAGCTGAGCTATTTGAAATCCTAAAAGATGATGCTGTTAAAGTGCTATACTCAACAGGCCAGCAAATTTGGAAAACTCAGCAGTGTTTTCCAGGACTGGAAAAGGTCACTTTTCATTTCAATTCCAAAGAAAGGCAATGCCAAAGAATGTTCAAACTATATGCAAACTGTGCTCATTTCACATGCTAGCAAGGTAATGCTCAAAATCCTTCAAGCTAGGCTTCGATAGTACATGAACTGAAAAATTCCAGATATACAATCTGGATTTAGGAAAGGAAGAGGAACCAGAAATCAAATTGCCAACATCTCTATGATCACTGGATCATAGAGAAAGCAAGGGAATTCCAGAAAAACATCTACTTCTGCTTCATTGCCTATGCTAAGGCCTTTGTCTGTGTTGATCACAACAAACTGTAGAAAATTCTTGAAGAGATGGGAATACCAGACCACCTTACCTGTCTCCTGAGAATCCCATTTGCAGGTCATGGAGCAACAGTTAGAACCAGACATGGTACAATGGACTGATTCAAAATTGGGAAAGGAGTACATCAAGGTTGCATATTGTCACCCCACTTACTTAACTTACATGCACAGAACGCCATGGGAAACGCCAGAGTGGATGATTCACATGCTGAAATCAACATTGCTGGGACTAATATCAACAACCCCAGATATGCAGATGATACCACTCTAATGGCAGAAAGCAAAGACGAACTGAAGAGTCTCCTGATGAAGGTGAAGAGCAGAGTGAAAAAGCTGACTTAAAACTCAACATTCAAAAAACGAAGATCATGGCATCCGGTCCCTTTACTTCATGGCAAGTAGATGGGGGAAAAGTGATAGATTTTATTTTCTTGGGCTTCAAAATCATTATGGACAGTGACTGCAGCCATGAAATTAAAAGACACTTGCTCCTTGGAAGGAAAGCTATGACAAACCTAGGCAGGGTGTTAAAAAGCAAAAACATCACCTTGCCAACAAAGGTCCATGTAGTCAAATGTATGGCTTTTCTCGTAGTCATGTACAAATGTGAGAGTTGGAGCATAAAGAAGACTGACTGCTGAAGAACAGATGCTTTCAAATTGTGGTGCTGGAGAAGACTCTTGAGAGTCCCTTGGACTGCAAGGAGATCAAACCAGTCAACCCTAAAGGAAATCAACTCTGAATGGTCATTGGAAGGACTGATGCTGAAGCTGAAACTCCAACACTTTGACCATCTGACAGGAAGAGCTGACTCATTGGAAAAGACCCTGATTCTGGGAAAGATTGAGGGCAGGAGGAGAAGGAGGTGAAAGAGGATGAGATGGTTGGGTGGCATCACTGGACATGAATTTGACCAAGCTCTGAGAGATAGTGAAGGACAGGGAAGCCTGGCAGTCTGTAGTCTATGGGGTCACAAAGAGTTGGACATGACATAGCAACTGAACAACAGCACTGTATCAGAGTAAAGATGGGGAATAATTGAAACAGTTAACTGTAAGGTGCAGAAAATCGATAAAAATATTACATTTATTTAATGAGGTTTTCTCTGGAAAAAAATTTTAGATACACTTTCAAGTTAGTTTCAGAGATGTAAATGTTTTTATTCCTAAACATGGGATCAAAACTGTGGAATTAAAATATCCTGAAATCATTTTATTGAGCTCATCATAAAATTTAGAGGCTTTGCCCAGAACTCTGTTCACTTCATTACTCATGGGCTCACTCCCTTTCCCCCCATTGTCTGACTATTTTATTCAGAGAGATGGCTCCCAGCCATCCAGGCTTTCAGCAGCAAACAAGGGATTGAGAGGAACTGCACGCCCCATCCAATTTGCACAGCATAACAGAGTTCAGGGAAAGCTAGAAAGTGTGAGTCCAATAATGCCATAAAGCTTTTCCATGCACCAAGCCCGCACCTTTACCCACTTCAACAACTTTAAGGTACAGGGAGGGAGCAGAGAGACCTGAGACACAGTCTTCTAACCAGTTCTGTCCTTAATGATCTGTATGATGTTACCTCTCCCAACCCCTCTATAATACTCTCCCTGCCAACCCACAACTACATTTATTTGCTCCTTTATTAAATCTGTTCCATTATATACTCCCAATGGGTTTCAGAAATAAAAGCATTCCTCCTGGCATCAAGGAACTCAGAAGAGTAAGAAAGACGGGCCAGTGGACAATTACAGTGCAACTTGGTAAATGCTTTGACAGCAGTTGGTACAAGGGACATGTGGTCATGCTTTACCTGGCTTAGAGTGGACAGAAGGCCTTTCTGACCAAGGAGATGCCTTCAACGGTAAGAGAGTACCAGAGAATCTGCTGTGTTTCTGGAACTCCGATTGATTCATTAACTAGTCAGACATACTGTAACCATGAAAATAATTAAACATCTTTTAACAAAGAGGGTATGATAAAGACCCTCAGAGACAGTGTCAACTCCCTACTTGAAATCTTTCCATGGCTTTCCAAAGTAAAAAGAATAAAATTCAAATTTCTTAATATGGCCATTACAATCCTGTAGGATTGGTCCTTCTTTAGCTCCTCAGTCTCTTCTCTCCCTATTCTCTACTTTTAAAATTTATGATACACAAGATAAAATTTCTTGCTGTTTTCTACACATATCCTTACTGTCCCTCAACATGAAGTCTTTGCTCATGCTATTACCCCTGACAAGAATGTCCTCCTCCCATCTGACACAAATGCCCCCACAATTCCTTCCACCACTTTCTCTGGATTGCTCCTGCATCCTTTTAAGATTTAGTTCAACGATAATTGTCTGAATCCACAACACTTAATGATGAAGCATTAGAAACATCCTCACGCAGGCCAGGGATGAGTAAGGCTCCTACTACGACCACCATTATTCAATATTAGCCAGAAAAGAAAGAATACAAAGATACGGGAAAAGACACAATGATAGTTATTTACATATAGAGAATAGTATGGAGGTTTCTTAAAAAACTAAAAATAGAGTTACCATATGATCCTACAATCCCACCCTGGGATTTCACTTTATCCAGAGAAAGTGAAAGTCACTCAGTCATGTCTGACTCTTTGCGACCCCATGGACTATACAGTCCATGGAATTCTCCAGGCCAGAATACTGGAGTGGGTAGCCTTTCCCTCCTCCAGTGGGATCTTCCCAACCTAGGGATCGAACCCAGGTCTCTTGCATTGCCATTGCAGGCGGATTCTTTACCAGCTAAGCCACAAGGGAAGCCCATCCATCCTGAGAAAAACATGATCCAAAACATGATAAAACATGATCCAAAAAGATATATATATACATATATATACATGTATATATATGTTCATTGCAGCACTGTTTACAATAGCCAAGACATGGAAGCAACTTAAATGTCCATCAACAGAGGAATGGATAAAGAAAATGTGATATATATACACAATGGAATATTACTCAGCCATTAAAAAGAATAGAATAATACCCTTTATAGCAACGTGGTTGGACCTAGAGAGTGTCATACTGCTTGAAGTCAGTCAGACAGAGAAGTATTATATGACATCCCTTATATGTTGAGTCTAAAAAGAAATGAAACAAATGAAGTTACTTACAAAACAGAAACAGACTCACAGACTTAGAGAAGGAATTTATGGTTGCTAGGGGGAGAGGATGGGGGAAGGGATAGTTAGGGAGTTTGGGATGGACATACACACTGCTATATTTAAAATGGACACCCAACAAGACCTATTATATAGCACATGGAACTCTGCTCAATGTTATGTGGCAGCTTGGATAAGAGAGGAGTTTGGGAGAGGCTGAATAGATACATATGTACGGCTGAGTCCCTGCACTGCATACCTGAAACTATCCAACATTGTTAATCAGCTACACCCCAAAACAAAATAAAAAGTTTTAAAAAAATGGACAAAGTGAAGGGCAAAAATTATAAAACTCTTAGAAGAAATCATGAGGGTAAATCTTCATGATTTTGTATTTGGTGATAGTTTCCTAAGTATGAAACCTAAGCACGAGCAACAACAGCAAGAAAAATAGATAACTTAGATTTCATCAAAATTAAAAACTGTTGTGCTTCAAGAAACACTATCGAGAAAGTGAAAAGACCACTCATAATGGGAGAAAATATTTGCAAATCATATAACTGGTGATAGACTTGCATCCAAAATATGCAAAGAACTTTTACAACTGAACAATAAAAGATGAATAACCCAATTCAAAGGGGACAAAGATCTATAAATGCATTTCTCAAGGAAATATACAAATAGCCAATAAACATACAAAAAAATGCTCAACATTAGCCTTTAGGGAAATGTAAATCAAAACCACACTGAAAATGGACCTAGAGAATATTATGCTTAGTGAAATAAATCAGTCGGAGAAAGACAAATATTGTATGATATCACCTATACATAGAATCTAAAAAATAATGCAAACAAATGTATACAAAGCAGAAACAGACTCACAGACACAGAAAATAAACTAGTGGTAACCAAAATGGAGGGGGAATGGGGAGGGACAAATTAGAGGGAGAAGATAAAGAGATACTAACTACTATGCATAAAATAGACAAGAAACCAGGATATTGTACATCACAGGAGAATGGAGCAATTATCTTGTAATAACTTTTAATGGAATATAATCTGTAAAAATCTTGAGTCATTGCTGTTCACCTGAAACTCATATTATAAATTAAAAAAAAAAAAAACCTCCCAGTGAGATACTATTTCACATACACTAGGATTTTTATAATAAAAAAAATAGATGATAACAATTATTGATGAGGATGTGGAAAATGAGAATACTTGTGCACTGCTAATGGGAATGCAAAATGGCATAGCTGCTTTGGAATACAGTGTGCGGTTCTTAAACTGTTAAACACAGTGTTACCGTATGACCCAGTAATTCCACTCCTAGTTATATAAACAAGAGATACGAAGAATATGCCCATGCAAAGAGGTTGTTGATACTTCTCCCAGCAATCTTGATTCCAGTTTGGGCTTCATCCAGCCCAGCATTTCTCATGATGTACTCTGCATATAGGTTAAATAAGCAGGGTGACAATACACAGCCTTGATGTACTCTCTTTTCCTATTTGGAACCAGTCTGTTGTCTTATCAGTCTGCTGTCTTTCCCATTAGAATTTGAGCTCTTAGGGGACTGGAGTGTTATTTCATTTCTACATCCCTAGTAGTAAGCACATTGCCTGGCTTATTTAGTTAATTTTGCTCCATATACCCAACAAGTTTTTCCCAAGTTCTTTTTTTTTTTCCTTTGTTGAAGTATAGTGGATGTACATTATTATGTAAGTTTGAGGCATACAAAACAGTGATCTACAATTTACAAGGTTATATTCCATTTATAGTTGTTATAAAAATTGACCATGCTGTGTTGTACCATATATCCTTGTACCTTATTTATTTTATACATAATATGTACCTTCTAATCCACTACCCCTATTTGTCCCTCCTTCCTTCCCTCAATACTAATTCTTTTTGTACCTAGAAAAATTTTATTCTATTTATACAGTATTGAAACAACCAAAACATTCAAACACACATAATGTGCAAAATTCTAAGTAATACTAAATACTACTTGATAATTCTTTAGTACTGCAGCATCTTGAAATACCTTCCAAATGACCAATAACAGATGAAAATGCTTGGTGTAACTTCATTTTTTTCTAAACAGAACTAAATATTTTTTAAAACTCATAATCATGTAAAATATATACAAAATTCTGAACAGACTATTCAATGAATAATACTCCACATTGTTTTGTTGTTATGAACAAATTAGCTTATAATTCAATGAAATCCATTTTAGAAGGTCTAGTCTATAGAATAACATATTCAAACTGTTTGGTCCTATTAGTTTTATTAACAAAAACATCCCATTCCTTTATAAGATATTTAATTCCACTGAATATCATCTTCAAAAGGCCTAACTTGATTGTTGTTAAAATAAACCACAGGTCAAGTGCAACATCAGTCTTCCCTGTCCTTCACTATCTCCTGGAGTTTGCTCAAACTCATGTCCATTGAGTTGGTGATGCCATCCAACCACCTCATTCTCTGTCACTCCCTTCTCCTCCTGCCCTCAGTATCAGGGTCTTTTCCAGTGAGTCAGCTCTTCACATCAGGTGGTCAAAGTACTGGAGCTTCACCTTGTCTTATTATGTCCACATAAAGGAAGTGCTCATCCTCTAAGGATAATGGTAACCCTTTGTCTTCCTTTCAGTCTGTTGGCCTAAAAAGAAAAATGTAAGAACCTCATAAGTCTAATGGCCTACCTAGCTTTCACATCTGAGGGGTGTGAGATCACCAGGATGACAAGAAATGGATTTTAATGAGAGCAGTTTGAATACTCTCAAAGTGTGAAGCAGAAGTCTTACCTGTAAATGGGCTCATACTCATAGACGTATGTCCAGTTCACCTGTTTTATCACACTGCGGTAGGGCAGAGTGAGGTACCACATCTGGGAAACTCAGGAGTCACAGCAGCTGGAGGCTCCATTTCAGGGATCTCAGTGACATGCTATACAAAAGAGTGGTCAGGAGCACCAAGGCCATTCACAGCAGCTCAGGAGCACGTGAGCCTTGGGTTTTTCTTGACTTACTTCTTCTGACCTTAAGTTTCACCATCTTGGCATTCAGTAGCAAGCAGCAGTCCAAAATAATGCTTGCAGTTTCTGTGATGGGGCAGTGGGTCATCACTGAGGCCTCAGCCCCAGCTCAGCCCCCGCAGCATTTCAGGAATGGGCCGGAGGATAGGCAGCCCTGCCCTGCCCACCTCCCACCCCTGGCCTCAGTCAGCATTAATTTTCTATAATGGTACTTGGTTCTGATATATTTTAAGAGTGCTCTTGGATTTAGAGTAAGGCACTGACAGGTAACCCTGGACAGACGAAACTATAAACCTTCAGTCAATGTGTTTGCAGCACGAATCACAATGAACAGCCTCTGAGGTACTGTGGCCTCTGGTGCTCTTCTCATAACTATGCTCTGCAAAGGGTGCGGTTGACTTTGTTGGAATTTTCTTTCTGTAGTTTATTTTCAGGTTTTGAGAACAGTTTTTGATTCATAGTGTCTGACAAAAGATATGCAATTCATGATAGTTTTGTCACATAAGAAACAGAGGAATGGTATCACGCTTGATACTGAGAGACAAGCTGATTTGCAGCTAAAGCTTCCTCTATGGAAACAGAAGAAACCACAGTGGATATTGATAAGAGAAAAAGCAGAGGCAGCATGTATAGCAGCTGTTCTCGGAAGTTTTGTTGTTAAGGGAGACACATAAACGGAATAATGACAGCAGGAACAGAGATCTGCTCAAAGCAGAGTAGCATGTGTGTGAGGGTTCAGTTAGTCTGTTAGAGTGCTAACGATAAACCACTGTAGGTTGGCCTTATGAAGGTGTTAGGATACTCTCACCTTTTTATCAGGAGGGAAGAATGGCCAAAGCTGCCATTAAAGCTGTTGATTTGCTGCTGTGAGATGATGGAGGCGGTTCTTTCCTAAAGACTGAGTGGAAACAGAGGTTGCGTGTTGGCACACAGGAAGAGAAGGAGAAGCAGTGCAACTGGTGTCTAGGAATGGAAGGCAAGCTTACCAAGGGAAATGCGGAAGATGTTCTGGGTAATGCTGGGCGCCTGTTTAAGGTTTGTGTTGATACTGGGTGGGCCACAAAAGCTGTTCGGGTTTTTTCGTAAGACATTATGGAATGAATTTTTTGGCCAACCCAATAAAATGTAGCATAGGCATAGGCACTGACGATGTGGGCAATTCGATTCAATTAGAGTTGATTTTGCCAGACAAGTGTAGTAGAAGAAGAGAAGAAATGAATCAAAGATACTTTTTAGGAAGTAATAACAATAATAAACTGGTAACACAGAAAGTAAAGACAGGAAAGAGATGATGGAAACTGAGAAAGGGGTGCAGTCCAATAGGTTGGTATCTGAATGATAAAATTATAGGACTGTGGATAGTAAAGCAAGTGTGGTGGAGGCCTGGCTGGTGACTCAACCACAGGGTTTTTGAAATCAGGACAATTGGAGACGCTATAATCTCAGGTGATGTCAAGTTCTCACCTATGACTTCAAGAATGTGTAGTTAAGGTAAAGTGGAGGTTAATGTCAAGGACCTGAGGTTCATCATATTAAATGAGTCGTCCCTTGAGCATGATAGTAGGAACAGAGTGCAGAAGGCTGAGCTAGAAGCTACAGTCATCATGGGAGTGGAAGGACGAGGAAAAGGCAGGTGATTGTGACAAAGACATGGATATCTGTATACCTAAGGAGCATGAATGTCAAAGGAGCAGTTTTTAATTTTTCCCCCAAAGGGAGAGAAAGAAATAGTGGAGAAGTAGCTGCCATAGAGAAATGTAAAGCCTAGCCCCATGTAAGAGAGGTGTGAAAAACATGTAGCCTCCACTTGAGAGGATTAAAGAACAAATAAGGTCCTCAGGGAATAGTCAGAAGTCAGCAAAGTCAAAGAGATGAAGGGCACCTGCTGAAAGGCAGGTAAATAAACTTTCCACTGCTTCAAGACTGATCTTCCAGGTGTGATAGCTGTTATTTGCACTTTGAGGACATAGAGAGCCAGATTCACCAGATATATTTATAATTATAATAAAAGGAAGTCTTATGTGGGAAGGCAAAAAGGCAGGTCCTTAGTCCAAAGGCATCAAGAGGGTTGCAGCCCACCCGACACCACACATGCTAGGCAGACTAAAAAGTACAGGCAGTTGTCACTTCTACAGCTTGCAGTTTCCTGAGACACATTGAGTCTATGCCATCCAGTCCCAAGATGGAGAAGGAACACCATGGGGAAATTCAATAAGTTCCAGCAACAGCCAAAGGTCTGTTCATGAACAGGTCTGCTCCAGGATGGGGTTAAGGGGCTTCTTTTCATGGGACTTCTGTAGTCATGACTTTTCTCAAAGGTACCAGTCCTAGCATTCCTGGGCTAGGTTGCCCATTCATAGCTCTTCCTAATTACATCACTAAAAGCTAAGAATTTGTTTATTATCTGAGTTTGAATTCAAACTATTGCTGAAGAAAAAGTTACAGAATCCTGTGTGCAACTTAACGTCTACAGAGAGGAAGTCTCAGGCAAACGCAACATTTGCCAGGAGGACCCAGGCCCTACAATAAAAGCTCTCTCGGGTGGTCTTAACAATAGAAATATTTAGAAAGTGTTGCTAATCTGAAATTGGAAGTCAGAGTACATATTGGAAGGGTAGGAAGGGAGGCCAGGGAAGAGGATTTCACTGGCCTAGAACACCTGGGAAGTAAGGGGACGAGGCTGTCTGGTTATTCACTAAAAACCAAAGAGGTTGTGAACGCATGGAGTTCCAGGGAAGAAACACTAAGTCCAAAACTATATGGTGGTGACAAATTTGGGATGTACTAGAAACAGAAATAATCTAGTGTGACTGAAGCATAGGGTGCCAGACTGAAAGCTAAGAGATTGGCAAGAGCCTGGTAGATTAAAGCAGGGGATTTGGAGTCTATTATAAGCACAATTGGAAGCATTGGAGGACTTTTTAATATTAATTTATCTATTTAAATTGGAGGACAATTGCTTTATAATATTCTTATGGTTTTTGCCATACATCAACACGTATCAGCCACAGATACACAGGGTCACCCCATCCTGAACCCCCTCGCCTCCCTCCCCCCCCCATCCCATCCCTCTGAGTTATTCCAGAGCACCAGCCTTGTGTGCCCTGCTTCATATATCAGACTTGCACTGGTCATCTAGTTCACATATGGTAATATACATGTTTCAATGCTCTTCTTTCAAATCATCCCACCCTTGCCTTCTCCCACCGAGTCCAAAAGTCTGTTCTTTACACCTGTATCTCTTTTGCTGCCCTGCATATAGGATCATCATCACCACCTTTCTAAATTCCATATATATGCATTGATAGTATTTGTGTTTCTCTTTGTGACTTACTTCATTCTGTATAATAGGCTTCAGTTTTATCCACCTCTTTAGAACTGACTCAAATGCATTCCATTTTATAGCTGAGTAGTATTCCATCATGTATATGTACCACAACTTCCTTATCCATTTGTCTGCTGATGAACATCTAGGTTGCATCCATGTCCTAGCTACTGTAAATATTACTGCAATGAACACTGGGGTACATGTATGTCTTTAGATTCTGGTTTCCTCAGGGTGTGTGCCCAGGAGTGGGATTGCTGGGTCGTATGGCAGTCCTATTTCCAGTTTTTTAAGGAATCTCCACACTGTTCTCCATAGTGGCTATACCAGTTTGCATTCCCACCAACAGTGTAAGAGGGTTCCCTTTCTCCACACCCTCTCCAGCATTTATTGTTTGTAGACTTTTGGATAGCAGCCATCCTGACTGGCGTGTAATGGTACCTCATTGTGATTTTTGATTTGCATTTCTCTAATAATGAGTGATGTTGAGCACTTTTCATGTGTTTGTTAGCCATCTGTATGTCTTCTTTAGTCAAATGTCTGTTTAGTTATTTTGCCACGTTTTTGGAGGCTTTTTTTAAGCAAATTTTTTAGCAGAACTTTTTCCAGCTTTGTTGAAACATAATTTACATATCATACAATTTGTCCATTTAAGTATACAATTGAATGATTTTTAGTACAATCACAGAGTTTCACACCATCACCACAGTCAATTTTAGAACATTTTAATCATTTAAAAAAGGAAATCTCATACCTTTTAGTCATTACCAACCCCAACCCCCCCATCCACCATCCCTAAGCAACCAGTAGTCACTTTCACTACTATACTATTGGTCTTTCTAGTTTTGCCCATACTGGATCTTTAATATAAATGAACTCATAAAACTATCTATTTTTCTGACTTCAGCTCAAAAATCACTTCTGATAGGACAAGGTCCCTAACTCTCTACACCACAGGTCTCCCATTATATTCTTTGGGGCATCCCTCAGCTTTGTCCTAACTCTGGAAGCATGTGTACATTAATCGGTTAATATTCTTCCTCCATCCCAGATTTCAGGCTTCAAAATAGCAGTAAGCATATGCTGCTCAAACCTTTGTCTTTAGCACCTGGCACAATATTTGGCTCATAGTGTTACTGTTCAGTCTCTTAGTCATGTCCTGCTCTTTGGGAACTCCTGGACTGAAGCATGCCAGGCTTCTGCAATGAAGCAGAAGTGGATATTTTTCTGGAATTCCCTTACTTTCTCTATGATCCAGTGAATGTTGGCAATTTGATCCCTGGTTCCTCTGCCTTTTCTAAATCCAGCTTGTACATCTGGAAGTTCTCAGTTCACATACTGTTGAACCCTAGCTTGAAGGATTTTGAGCATGACCTTGTTAACATGTGAAATGAGTGCATTTGTGCAGTAGTTTGAACATTCTTTGGCGGTGCCCTTTCTTGGGAGTGTAATGAAACTGACCTTTTCCAGTCCTGTGGCCACTGCTGAGTTTTCCAAATTTGCTGACATATTGAGTGCAGCACTTTAACAACATCATCTTTAAGGATTTGAAGTAGGTCAGCTGTAATGCCATCATCTCCAGTAGCTTTGTTTATAGTGATGCTTCCTAAGGCCCACTTGACTTCACATTCCAGGATGTCTGACTCTAGGTGAGTGATCACATCATCATGGTTATCTGGGTCATTAAGATCCTTTTTATATAGTTCTGTGTATTCTACACACCACTGCTTCTGTTAGATCCATACCATTTCTGTCCTTTATTGTGCCCAACTTTGCATGAAATGTTGCCTTGGTATCTTTGATTTTCTTGAAGAGATCTCTAGTCTTTTGCATTCTATTGTTTTCCTCTATTTCTTTGTATTGTTCACTTAGAAAGGCTTGCTTATCTCTCCTTGCTATTCTTTGGAACTCTGCATTCAAATGGGAATATCTTTCCTTTTCTCCTTTGTTTTTTGCTTCTCTTCTTTTCTCAGCTATTTGTAAGGCCTCCTCCTCCTTTCACCTTTTTGCATTTCTTTTTTGGGGGTATGGTTTTGATCACTGCCTTGGGCTTCCCTTGTAGCTCAGATGGTAGAGAATTTGCCTAAAATGCAGGAGACCCCAGTTTGATTCCTAGGTTGGGAAGATCCCCTGGAAAAAGAATAGGCTACCCACTCCAGTATTCTTGGGCTTCCCTTGTGGCTCAGCTGGTAAAGAATTTGCCTGCAATCCGGGAGACCTGGGTTCGACTCCTGGGTTGGGAAGATCCCTTGGAGAAAGGAAAGGCTGCCCATTCTAGTATTCTGGCCTGGAGAATTCCATGAACTCTATAGTCCACAGGGTCACAAAGAGTCGGACATAAGTGAGCAACTTTCACTTTCTTTCCTGTATAATGTTATGAACTCCTGTCCATAGTTCTTCAGACACTTGATCGGATCTAATCCCTTGAATCTACTTGTCACTTCCACTATATAATCATAAGGGATTTGATTTAGGTCATACCTGAATGGCCTAGAGGTTTTCCCTACTTTCTTCAGTTAGTCTAAATTTTGCAATAAAGAGTTCATGATTTGAGACACGGTCAGCTCCCAGTCTTGTTTTTGCTGACTGTATAGAGCTTTTCCATCATTGACTGCAAAGATATAATCAATCTGATTTTGGTACTAACCATCTGGTGATGTCCATGTGTAAAATTGTCTCTTGTACTGTTGAAAAAGGGTTTTTGCCATGACCAGTGTGTTCCCTTGGCAAAACTCTGTTAGTCTTTTCTCTGCTTGCTTTTGTACTCCAAGGCCAAACTTGCCTGTTACTACAGATATCTCTTGACTTCCTACTTTGCATTCCAGTTCCCTAAGATGAAAAGGACATATTTTTTGGTGATAGTTCTAGACGGTCTTGTAGGTCTTCATAGAATCATTCAACTTCAGCTTTTTTGACATTAGTGGTGGGATCATAGACTTGGTTTACTGTGATGTTGAATGGTTTGCCTTGGAAATGAACTAAGATCATTCTGTCATTTTTGAGACTGTACTGAAGTACTTCATTTCAGACTCTTTTGTTGAATCTGAGGGCTGCTTCATTTCTTCTAAGGGATTTTGCCCACAGTAGTGGATATAACAGTATATCTGTGCATGTGATATATAATCTTTTAAATACATCAACCAATTCATACTGGGGCATTTTGTTTTTCATTACTACTGATTTGTAGGAACCCTCTTCATATCCTGGACACTAATGTTTTATAAATTCTGTGCTTTATAAGAATCTTTTTTCAGTATGTGACTGCTTCTATTAAAAAATGAATTTATTTATATGTTTGTTTGACTGTGCTGTGTCTTTGTTGCTGTGTGGGCTTTTCTCTAGTTGAGGAGATCGGGGTCCATTCTTTGTTGTGGTGCATGGGCTTCTCATTGTGATGGCTTTATCTTATTGTGGAGCATGGGCTCTAGAGCACAAATTGAATAGTTGTGGTGTATAGACTTAGTTTCTCCATGGCAGGTACCATCTTCCTGGACCAGGGAATGAACCCCTGCATTGGCAGGTGGATTCTTTATTTCTCTCTTTCTTTTTTAAAATTTATTTTTAATTTAAGGATAATTACAATATTGTGATGGTTTTTGCCATACATCAACATGAATTGGCCACCTGTGTTCCCCCCATCTTGAATCCCCCTCCCACATCCCTCACCACCCTTTATGTATGGTGTTAGAAAGTGTTCTAATTTCATTCTTTTACACATAGCTGTCCAGTTTTTTCCCAGCCCCACTTATTGACGAGATTATCATTGCCATAGATGCATGGTTTTATCTCTGGTCTTTCTATCTTGTTCCATTGGTCTATATTTTTGTTTTCATGCCAGTACCATACTGTCTTGATGACTATAGCTTTGTAGTATAATCTGAAGTCAGGAAGGTTGTTTCCTTCACCTCCATTCTTCTTTCTCAAGATTGTTTTGGCTATTTGGGGTCTTGTGTGTTTCCATATGAATAGTGAATTTTTTTTTTTCCAGTTCTGCAAGAAATGCCATTGGTTTTTTGGTAAGGATCACATTGAATCTGGAGATTCCACTTGGCAGTATAGTCATTTTCACAATATTGATTCTTCCAAGCTGGGAACATGGACTATCTCTCTATCTGCTTATGTCATCTTTGATTTCTTTTATAAGTGTCTCCTGGTTTTCTGTATACACATCTTTTGTCTCCTCATGTAGGTTTATTCCTACATATTGTATCCTTTTAGTTGCAATGGTAAATGGGGTTTATTCTTTAATTTTTCTTTCTTATTTTTCATTGCTAGTGTATAGGAATGCAAGTGATTTCTGTGTATTGGTTTTGTATCCTGCTACTTTACTAAATTCACTGATAGCTCTAGTAATTTTCTGGTAGTATCTTTTTAGGTTTCCTATGTATAGTACCATGTCATCTGCAAACAGAGTTTTACTTCTTCTACTCCAGTCTGTATTCCTTTTATTTATTTATTTATTTATTTATTTCTCTGATTGCCATAGCTAGGACTTCCAAAAGTGGTGAGCGTGGGCACACTTGTCTTGTTCCTGATTTTCAAGGGAACACTTTCAGTTTTTCACCATTGAGAATAATGTTTGCTGTGAGTTTATCAAATGTGGCCTGTCACATGTTGAGGTAGTTTCCTTCAATGCCCATTTTTTGAAGAGTTTTTTTTTTTTTTAATCATAAATGGGTGCTGAATTTTGTCAAGAGCTTTTTCCACATCTATTGAAATTATCATATGGTTTTTTTCTTTCAGTGTGTTAATATGGTATATATCACAGGGATTGGTTTGCATATATTGAAGAATTCTTGCATCCCTGGGATAAACCCAACTTGATAATGCTGATCTTTTCAGTTTGTTGCTGAATTCTGTTTGCTAGAATTGTTTTGAGGATTTTCCATCTATGTTGATCATAGATATAGTTATTATTCAGTAACCAGGACATCTCTGACTCTTTGTGATCCTATGGCCTACAGTATGCCAGTCTTCCCCATCCCTCACCATCTCCTGGAGTTTTCCCAAATTCATGCCCATTGAATCGGAGATGACACCCAACCATCTCAAACTTTGTCACCCTCTTCTCTTTCTGCATTCAATCTCTCCCAACATCAGGAACTTTTCCAATGAATCAGCTCTTCACATTAGGTGGCCAAAGTATTGGAGCTCCAGCTTCAGCATCAGTCTTTCCAATGAGTATTCAAAGTTAATCTCCTTTAAGATTGACCAATTTGATCTCCTTGCTTTCCAAGGGACTCTCAACAGTCTTCTTCAGCAACACAGTTTGAAAGCATCAGTTCTTCGGTGCTCTGCCTTCTTTATTGCTCAGTTTTCACATAGATACATGACTACTGGAAAGACCATAGCCTTGATGATACAGACCTTTGTTGGCCAAAGTGATGTCTTCTCTTTTTAATATACTGTCTAGGTTTGTCATAGCTTTCCTGCCAAGAAGCAATTGTCTTCTAATTTTATGGCTGCAGTCACCATCTGCAGTGATTTTAGAACCCATGAAGAGGAAATCTGTCACTGCTTCCACACTGGATGGTATGTGGTACCATCCACACATCTGAGATTATTGATGTTTCTCCCAGCAATCTTGATTTCAGCTTGTAACTTATCCAGCCCAGCATTTCACATAATGTGCTTTGCATATAAGTTAAATAAACAAGGTGACAAAAACAGCCTTGTCATACTCCTTTCTCAATCATGAACCAGGCTGTTGTTGCATACAGGGTTCTAATGTTTGCTTCTTAACCGCATACAGATTTCTCAGGAGACAGATAAGATGATCTGGTGTTCCCATCTCTGTGAGAGTTTTCTATAGTTTCTTATGATCCACACAGTCAAAGGCTTTAACATAGTCAATGAAACAGAGAGAGATATTTTTCTGGAATTTCCTTGCTTTCTCTATGACCCAGCAAATGTTGGCAATTTGATTTCTGGTTCCTCTGCCTTTTCTAAACCCAGCTTCACCATCTGGAAGTTCTCAGTTCACATAATGCTGAAGCCTAGCTTGACAAATTTTGAGTGAAATCTTACTAGCATTGGAGGTGAATATAATTGTCCAGTGGTTTGAACATGTTTTAGTACTGCCCTTCTTGGGAACTGGGAACTTTCTAGTCCTGTGACCACTGCTGGGTTTTCCAAATTTGTTGACATACTGAGTGCAGCACTTTAATAGCATCATAATTTGGGATTTTAAATAACTGTGCTTGAATTCCATCACCTCCACTAGCTTTATTGGCAACAGTGCTTCCCTAGGCCTACTTGACTTCACTCTAAAGAATGTCTGGCTCTTAGTGAAAGACTATACCATCGTGGTTATCAGAGTTATTAAAATTATTTTTGCACAGTTCTTCTATGTATCCTTTCTATCTCTTTTTGATCTTTTCTGCTTCTATTAGGTCTTTATTTTTTGTGTTCTTTATTGTGCCTATCTATGAATGAAATATTCCTTCAGTATTTACAATTTTCTTGAAGAAATCTCTAGTCTTACCCTTTCTTTTGTTTTCCTCTATTTTTTTGCATTGTCCATTGAAAAGCATTTCTTGTTTCTCCTTGCTATTCTCTATAACTCTGAATTTAGTTAGGTGTACCTTTCCCTTTTTCCCTTGCTTTTTGCTTCCCTTATTTCCTCAGCTACTTATAAAGCCTCCCCAGACAACCACTTTCCCTTCTTGCATCTCTTTTTCTTTGGGATGGTTTTGTTCACTGCCTCATGTACAATATTATGGACCACTTTCCATAGTTCTTCAGGCACTCTGTTTTGTTGTTGTTCATTCAAGCAGTCTCATCTGACTCTTTATGACACCATAGCCTGCAGCACACCAGGCTTCCTGGTACCTCACCATCTCCAGGAGCTTGCTCAAGATCATGTCTATTCAGTCAGTGATATGCTCCAACCATCTGTCCTCTGTCATCCCCCACTCGACCTATCTTCCCTCTTTCCCAGTTACAAGGTGTTTTCCAATTAGCAGGCTCTTCACATCAGGTGGCCAAAGTATTGGAGCTTCAGCTTCAGCATCAGTCCTTCCAATGAGTATTCAGGGTTGATTTGTTTAGGATTGACTGGTTTGATCTCCTTTCAGTCCAAGGGACTCTCAAAAGTCTTCTGCAACACCACAGCTTGAAAGCATCAATTCTTTGGTGCTTAGCCTTCTTTATGGTCCAACTCTCACATCTATACATGACTACTGGAAAAACCATAGCTCTGACTATACAGACCTTTGTTGGCAAAGTGATGTCTCTGTTTTTTAATATGCTGTCTAGGTTGGTCATAGCTTTTTTTCCCCAAGGAACTTTTAATTTTATTTTAATTTCATGGCTGCAGACACCATCTGCAACGATTTTGGAGCCCAATAAAATAAAGTCTGTCACTGTTTCCATTGTTTCCCCATCTATTTGCCATGAAGTGATGGGATCAGATGCCATGATCTTAGTGTTTTGGAATGTTGAGTTTTAAGTTGGCTTTTTCACTCTCCTCTTTCACCTTCATCAAGAGACTCTTTTTTCCTCTCCACTTTCTGCCATAAGTATGGTGTCATCTGCATATCTGAGGTTATTTCTCCCCCACAATCTTGATTGCAGCTTCTGTTTCATCCAGCGCAGCGTTTCACATGATGTGCTCTGCATAAAAGTTAAATAAGCAGGGTAACAGATACAGCCTTGACATACTCCTTTTCCAATTTTTAACCAGTCCGTTGTTCCATTTCCAGATCTAACAGTTGCTTTTTGACCTGCATACGGGTTCCTCAGGAGGCAGGTGAGGTGTCTGGTATTCCCATCTCTTCAGGAATTTTCCACAGTTTGTTTTGATCCACACTGTCAAAGACTTTAACACAGTCAATGAAGCAGAAGTAGATGTTTTTCTGGAGCTCTCTTGCTTATATATGATCCAACAAATGTTGGCAATTTCATCTCTGGTTCCTCTGCCTTTTCTAAATCCAGCTTGAACATCTGGAAGTTCTCTCTTCAGGTACTGTTGAAGCCTACCTTGAAGAATTTTGAGCATAACTTTGCTAGCATGTGAAATGAGTGCAGTTGTGCAGTAGTTTGAACATTCTTTGGCATTGCTCTTTGGAATTGGAATGAAAACTGACCTTTTCCTGTCTTATGACCACTGATGAGTTCTCCAAATTTGCTGATATATTGAGTGCAGCACGTTAACAGGATCATCTTTTAGGATTTGAAATATCTCAGCTGCAATTCCATCGCCTCCACTAGTTTTGTTTGTAGTGATATTTCCTATGGCCCACTTGACTTAGCCAGGATGTCTGGCTCTAGGTGAGTGATCACACCATCATGGTTATTCAGGGCATTAAGACCTTTTTTTATACAGTTCTTCTGCACACCTCTTCTTAATATCTTCTGCTTCTGTTAGATCCATACCATTTCTGTCCTTTATTGTGCCCATCTTTGCATGCAATGTTCCCTTGGTATCTCGAATTTTCTTGAAGATATCTCTAGTCTTTCCCAATCTATTGTTTCCCTCTATTTCTTTGCACTGTTTATTTAGGAAGGTTTTCTTATCGCTCCTTGCTCTTCTTTGGCACTTTGCATTCACATGGGTATATCTGTCCTTTTCTCCTTTGTTTTTTGCTTCTCTTCTTTTCTCAGCTATTTGTAAGGCCTCCTCCAACAACCAGTTTGCCTTTTTGCATTTCTTTTTTGGGGGGGGATGGTTTGATCACTGCCTCCTGTACATTGTTACAAACTGCAATCCTTAGTTCTTCAGGCACTTTGTCTATCAGATCTAATCCCTTGAATCTATTTGTCACTTCCTCTGAATACATAGGGTATTTGATTTAAGTTATACAGAACTGGCCTAGTGATGTTCCCCACTTTCTTTAGTTTAAGCCAGAATTTTGCTGTGAGTAGGTGATGATCTGAGCCATAGTCAGTTCCACGTGTTGTTTTGGCTGACTGTAGAGAGCTTCTCCTTCTTTGGCTATAAAGAATGTAATCAATCAATTTCAGTGTTGACCATTTATTAACGTCCATGTGTAAAGTCATCTCTTGTGTTGTTGAAAGAGGGTGTTTGTTAAGACCATTGAGTTCTCTTGGCAGAGTGCTGTTAGCCTTTGTCCTGCTTCAGTTCAGTTCAGTTCAGTCGTGTCCGACTCTTTGAAACCCCATGAATCGCAGCACGCCAGGCCTCCCTGTCCATCACCAACCTCCGGAGTTTACTCAAACCCATGCCCACCGAGTTGGTCATGCCATCCAGCCATCTCTTCCTCTGTTGTCCCCTTCTCTTCCTGCCCCCAATCCCTCCCAGCATAAGGGTCTTTTCCAATAAGTCAACTCTTCGCATGAGGTGGCCAAAGTATTGGAGTTTCAGCTTCAGCATCAGTCCTTCCAATGAACACTCAGGACTGATCTCTTTCAAGATGGGCTGATTGGATCTCCTTGTAGTCCAAGGGACCCTCAAGAGTCTTCTCCAACACCAGAGTTCAAAAGCATCAATTTTATAGTGCTCAGCTTTCTTCACAGTCCAACTCTCACATCCATACATGACCACCGGAAAAACCATAGCCTTGACCAGACAGACCTTTGTTGGCAAAGTCATGTCTCTGCTTTTTCATATGCTATCTAGGTGAGTCATAACTTTCCTTCCAAGGAGTAAGTGTCTTTTAATTTCATGGCTGCAGTCACCATCTGCAGTGATTTTGGAGCCCAAAAAATAAAGTCTGACACTGTTTCCACTGTCTCCCCATCTATTTCCCATGAAGTGATGGGACCAGATGCCATGATCTTAGTTTTCTGAATGTTGAGCTTTAAGCCAACTTTTTCACTCTCCTCTTTCACTTTCATCAAGAGGCTTTTTAGTTCCTCTTCACTTTCTGCCATGAGGGTGGTGTCTTCTTCATATCTGTGGTTATTGATATTTCTCCCGGCAATCTTGATTCCAGCATGTGCTTCTTCCAGCCCAGCGTTTCTCACGATGTACTCTGCCCTGCTTCATTTTGTACTAAAAGGCCAAACTTGCCTGTTTCTCCAGCAATCTCTTGACTTCCTACTTTTGCTTTCCAAACCTCTATGATGTGTAGATTGTCTTAGTTAATTCTAGGAAGTCTTCTACATCTTCCTAGAACTGATCAACTTCAGCTTCTTTGGCATTGGTATTACTGTGATTACTGTGATGTTGAATGGTTTGCCTTGGAAACAAACCGAGATCATTCTATCATTTTTGAGATTGCACCCAAGTACCTCATTTCAGACTCTGTTGTTGATTATGAGGCCTACTCCATTTCTCCTATGGGATTCTTGCCCATAGTAGTAGATATAATGGTTATCTGCATTAAATTCATCAATTCTTGTCCTATTTAGTTGTTGATTCCTATGACATCAATTTTTACTCTTGTCATCTCTTGATTGAGCACATCCAATTTACCTTGATTCATGGGCCTAACATTCTAGGTTCCTATGCAATACTGTTCTTTACAGCATTGGATTTTACTTTCATCACCAGACACATCCACAACTGAGCATCATTTCTGCTTTGGCCCAGACACTTCATTCTTTCTGGAGTTATTAGTAATTGTCCTCCATTCTTCCCCTAGCATACTGAACACCTTCCACCCTGGAGGGCTCATCTTTTGGTTTCATATATTTTTGCCTTTATATACAGTTCATGGGGTCCTCACAGCTAGTATACTGGAGTGGTTTGCCATTCTATCCTCTAGTGGGTCACATTTTGTCAGAACTCTCCACTATGACCCATTCCTCTTGGTTGGCCCTACAGGGCATGGCTCATAGCTTCATTGGGTTACACAAGCCCGTTCACCAGGACAAGACAGTGATTCATGAAGGGGTGATCAGATATATTGGCCTGTAATTTTCTTTTCTGTGTGTGATATCTTTGTCTGGTTTTGGTATCAGAGTGATGGTGGGCTTGTAGAGTGAGCTTGGAAGTGTTCCTTATTCTACAATTTTTTGAGAGAGTTTCAGAAGGGTAAGCATTAACTCTTCTCTAAGTGTTTGATAGAATTCACCTGTGAAGCCATCTGGCCCTTTCAGTTTTGGGTTTTTTGTTTGTTTGTTTTGTTTTGTTTTTATCATGGTTTTGATTTCAGTGCTTGTAATTGGCTTTTTCATAATTTCTATTTCTTCCTTGGTTCAGTCTTGCACGGTTGAACTTTTCTAAGAAACGGCACATTTCTTTAAGGTTTTTCATTTTATTGGCATGTAGTTGCTTTCTGATGATACTTTGTATTTCTGTGTTGTCTGTAACCTATCCTTTTTCATTTCTAATTTTGCTGATTGGATTTTTCTCCCTTTTTTCCTTGATAAGTCTGGCTAAAGGTTTGTCAATTTTGTTTATCTTCTCAAAGAAACAGCTTTTAATTTTTACTAATCTTTACTATTGTTTCTGTCATTCCTTTTTTACTTATTTCTGCTCTGATCATTATGATTTCTTATTTCTACTAATTTTGGGATTTATTTTTGTTCTTCTTTTTCCAGTTGTTATAGTTTTACTTTTTCTCATTTATTTTTATTAGTTGGAGGCTAATTACTTTACAATATTGTAGTGGTTTTTGCCATATATTGACATGAATCAGCCATGGATTTACATGTGGTCCCCATCCCGATCCCCCCTCCCACCTCCCTCCCCATCCAATCCCTCTGGGTCTTCCCAGTGCACCAGCCCTGAGCACTTGTCTCATGCATCCAACCTGGGCTGGTGATCTATTTCACCCTTGATAGTATACTTGTTTCGATGCTATTCTCTCAGAACATCCCACCCTCGCCTTCTCCCACAGAGTCCAAAAGTCTGTTCTGTACATCTGTGTCTCTTTTTCTGTTTTGTTTATAGGGTTTTCTATGTAGAGGATCATGTCGTCTGCAAACAGTGAGAGTTTTACTTCTTCTTTTCCTATCTGGATTCCTTTTATTTCTTTTTCTGCTCTGATTGCTATGGCCAACACTTCCAAAACTATGTTGAATAGTAGTGGTGAGAGTGGACACCCTTGTCTTTTTCCTGACTTTAAGGGAAATGCTTTCAATTTTTCACCATTGAGGATACTCTTTGCTGTGGGGTTGTCATATATAGCTTTTATTATGTTGAGGTATGTTCCTTCTATGCCTGCTTTCTGGAGAGTTTTAATCATAAATGGATGTTGAATTTTGTCAAAGGCTTTTTCTGCATCTATTGAGATAATCATATGGATTTTATCTTTCAATTTGTTAATGTGGTGTATTACATTGATTGATTTGTGGATGTTGAAGAATCCCAGCAAACCTGGGATAAAGCCCACTTGGTCATGATGTATGATCTTTTTAATATGTTGTTGGATTCTGTTTGCTAGAATTTTGTTAAGGATTTTTGCATCTATGTTCATCAGTGATATTGGCCTGTAGTTTTCTTTTTTTGTGGCATCCTTGTCTGGTTTTGGTATTAGGGCAATGGTGGTCTCATAGAATGAGTTTGGAAGCTTACCTTCTTCTACAATTTTCTGGAAGAGTTTGAGTAAGATAGGTGTTAGCTCTTCTCTAAATTTTTGGTAGAATTCAGCTGTGAAGCCATCTGGTCCTGGGCTTTTGTTTGCTGGAAGATTTCTGATTACAATTTCGATTTCCCTGCTTGTGATAGGTCTGTTAAGATCTTCTATTTCTTTCTGGTTCAGTTTTGGAAAGTTATACTTTTCTAAGAATTTGTCCATTTCTTCCAAGTTGTCCATTTTATTGGCATAGAGTTGCTGGTAGTAGTCTCTTATGATCCTTTGTATTTCAGAGTTGTCTGTTGTGATCTCTCCATTTTTATTTCTAATTTTGTTAATTTGGTTCTTCTCCCTTTGTTTCTTGATGAGTCTGGCTAACGGCTTGCCAATTTTATTTACCTTTTCAGAAAACAAACTTTTAGCTTTGTTGATTTTTGCTATGGTCTAATGGTCTGCCCTAATTTTTCAGATTTCTTTCCTTCTACTAACCCTGGGGTTATTCATTTCTTCCTTCTCTAGCTGCTTTAGGTGTAGAGTTAGGTTATTTATTTGACTTTTTTCTTGTTTCTTGAGGTAAGCCTGTAATGCTATGAACCTTCCCCTTAGCACTGCTTTTACAATGTCCCATAGGTTTTGGGTTGTTGTGTTTTCATTTTCATTTGTTTCTATGCATATTTTGATTTCTTTTTTGATTTCATCTATGATTTGTTGGTTATTCAGAAGTGTGTTATTTAGCCTCCATATGTTGGAATTTTTAATAGTTTTTTTCATGTAATTGAGATCAAATCTTACTGCATTGTGGTCAGAAAAGATGCCTGGAATGATTTCATTTTTTTTTTAACTTACCAATGCTAGATTTATGGCCCAGGATGTAATCGATTCTGGAGAAGTTTCCATGTGCACTTGAGAAAAAGGTGAAATTGATTGTTTTGGGGTGAAATGTCCTATAGAAATCAATTAGGTCTAGCCGGACCATTGTGTCATTTAAAGTTTGTGTTTCCTTGTTAATTTTCTGTTTAGTTGATCTGTCCATAGGTGTGAGTGGGGTATTAAAGTCTCCCACTATTATTGTGTTATTGTTAATTTCCCCCTTCATTTATGTTAGCGTTTGCCTTACATATTGTGGTGCTCCTATGTTGGGTGCATAGATATTTATAATTGTTATATCTTCTTCTTGGATTGATCCTTTGATCATTATGTAGTGTCCTTCTTTGTCTCTTTTCACAGCCTTTATTTTAAAGTCTATTTTATCTGATATGAGTATTGCGACTCCTGCTTTCTTTTGGTCTCCGTTTGCATGAAATATTTTTTTCCAGCCCTTCACTTTCAGTCTGTATGTGTCCCTTGCTTTAAGGTGGGTCTCTTGTAGAAAGCATATATAGGGGTCTTGCTTTTGTATCCATTCAGCCAGTCTTTGTCTTTTGGTTGGGGCATTCAACCCATTTACATTTAAGGTAATTACTGATAAGAATTGTCCCGTTGCCATTTGCTTTGTTGTTTTGGGTTCACATTCATACAACCTTTCTGTGTTTCCTGTCTAGAGAAGATCCTTTAGCTTTTGTTGAAGAGCTGGTTTGGTGGTGCTGAATCCTCTCAGCTTTTGCTTGCCTGTAAAGCTTTTAAATTGTCCTTCATATCTGAATGAAATCCTTGCTGGGTACAGTAATCTAGGTTGTAGGTTATTCTCTTTCATAACTTTAGGTATGTCCTGCCATTCCCTTCTGGCCTGAAGAGTTTCTATTTAAACATCAGCTGTTATCCTTATGGGAATCCCTTTGTGTGTTATTTGTTGTTTCTCCCTCACTGCTTTTAATATTTGTTCTTTGTGTTTGATCTTTGTTAATTTGATTAATATGTGTCTTGGGATGTTTCACCTTGGGTTTATCCTGTTTGGGACTCTCTGGGTTTCTTGGACTTGGGTGGCTATTTCCTTCCCCATTTTGGGGAAGTTTTCAGCTATTATCTCCTCAAGTATATTCTCATGGCCTTTCTTTTTGTCTTCTTCTTCCAGGACTCCTATGATTCAAATGTTGGGGTGTTTCACATTGTCCCAGAGGTCCCTGAGGTTGTCCTCATTTCTTTTAATTCTTTTTTCTTTTTTCCTCTCTGCTTCATTTATTTTTACCATTTTATCTTCTACCTCACTTATCCTATCTTCTGCCTCCGTTACTCTACTGTTGGTTCCCTCCAGAGTGTTTTTGATCTCATTTATGCATTATTCATTTTTAATTGACTCTTTTTTTGTTTCTTCTATGTCCTTGTTAAACATTTCTTGCATCTTCTCAATCCTTGTCGCCAGGTTATTTATCTGTAACTCCATTTTGTTTTCAAGATTTTGGATCATTTTTATTATCATTATTCTAAATTCTTTTTCAGGTAGATTCCCTATCTCCTCCTCTTTTGTTTGACTTGGTGGGCATTTTTCATGTTCCTTTACCTGCTGGGTATTTCTCTGCCTTTTCATCTTATTTAGATTGCTGGGTTTGGGGTGGCCTTTTTGTATTCCGGTAGTCTGTGGTTCCTTTTTATTGTGGAGGTTTCTCCCAGTGGGCTGGGTGTTTGGCTTGTTGAGGTTTGCTGGTTAGAGAAGCTGGTGTCTGTGTTCTGGTGGGTGGAGCTGGATTTCTTCTCTCTGGAGTGCACTGGAGTGTCCAGTAGTGAGTTTTGAGATGGGTCTATGGGTTTGATGTGACTTTGGGCAGCCTGTATATTGACATTCAGGGCTATATTCCTGTGTTGCTGGAGAATTTACATGGTATGTCTTGCTCTGGAATTTATTGGCTTTTGGGTGGTGGTTGGTTTCAGTGTAGGTATGGAGGCTTTTGGATGATCTCTTATTAATTAATGTTCCCTGTAGTCAGGAGTTATCTGGTGTTCTCAGGTTTTGGGCTTAAGCCTCTTGCCTCTGGGTTTCAGTCTTATTCTTTCAGTAGCCTCAAGACTTCTCCCTCCATACAGCACTGATAATAAAACTTCTAGGTTAATGGTGAAAGGATTCTCCACAGTGAGGGACACCCAGAGAGGTTCACAGAGTTACATGAAGAAGAGGAGAGGGAGGAAGGAGATAGAGGTGAGCAGGAGAAAAAGGGGGATTCAAGAGAGGAGAGAGACAGATCTAGGTTGTACTCTGTTCCCTAAATGTTCTCCGCAGCCCAGAATTCCCACAGAGAGTCACAGAATTGGATTGAGAAGAGAAGGGGGAGGGAGGAAATAGAGGTGATCTGGGGGAGAAAAAGGAGAGTCAAAAAGTGGGAGAGAGTGATCAAACCAGTAATCACACTCCTGAGTAAAAATGGGTACTGAAGTTTGGATTCTTAAATGTCCAAAATTGATATCAAATACCAAAAAACAAAGATTAAAAATCTAGAGTAGAGGTCAGACTTTTAAAAATACAATAGTAAAAAAACCCACAAAAACACACAAAAAATTAAGAAATATATATGGAGTTCGCTTTAAAAATAGGATTTTTTTTTTTTTGGCCAGGTTATAGTGGGTTATAAAAATGAAAATTGAGGAGTAATAGAGGATTTTAGAAAAAAAGAAAAAGAAAAAATAAAAAAAGAAAGAGAAAACAATTTTTTTTAATTAAAAATAAAATAGATAGTAGTAAAAATATATCTAGGAATTTCTCTGGAGCTGTTGTGGGCAGTGTGAGTTCAGTTCAATTTCAGATAACTCCTTGTTCCAGTTTACACTTCTTGCTATCTATAGGCCCCTTCCAGTGTAGCCGGTGTTAACTACAGGGATTTTAATCTGTTGCACCTGTCACTTCTGTAGCGGTTCCCTTTGTTTATTTGGCTTCTGTTTGCAGGTCTCTTCAGTATCTAATTTCCGCCCTGACACACGCGGGTGAAGGTGGTCTCTTCTTTAGCTTCACTTGTTCAGTCGTGCTGTGAGGAGGGAGGGGCGCTGCAGACAAATATCACTGGCCTGTGTGGGGAGTAGTTGTAGTGTTCCGGCCACACTGGGTTTGCCTCTGCTGGGGGCCGGTGTGTGTGCTTTCCCCGTCTACACTGCTCAGGCTCCAGACTGCTCTCCAGGGAGCGGGCTCTGCGTTGCGTGGACTTCCCAGGCCTAAGCCGCTCAGATTCATGTTTTCGGGTACTACACAAAGGCACAGACTCGGTTGGCCCTGCGTTTTCTGCCCTCCCCGTCAGAGCAGCTCAGGCAGCCAGGAGCTTGACGAGTGCACTCTCCGCGGGTGCAGGGCGCCTTATCCCCTCCGCGGTCCCAGCCTCAGTTTCCGTGCTCGCCGGTGGGGTGCGCCTTGTGTCAGTCCTGGGGAGCTGGACTCTAGCTGCGACCCTCCTGGTGGATGTTGACCACCCAGAATCTCAAGGAAGTCTTTGGTTAGAAGCTGGAAGCCTGTTTGCGGTTTGGTAGGGGATGCCGTCCCTGGGGCCAAGTTTGCCCCTTTCCCCTCCCCTCTGCTTCCTGCCTCCAGCAGGGGATGGGCCGGTCCGCAGTCATCGAGCTCTTCTCTGGTGTTTGCTCAGTCCTTGGTTCTGGGAACAGGCGGGTAGTGCCTAAGTTTAGGGCTGTTCCCAACTTACTTCTCTCTTTCTTGCTATCCCACAGTTTAAGTTGCTATCTCACCTTAGCTCCCTGCGATTGCCCTCAGGGCATTCAGACCCAGTCCTTACCCTAAGCACTGCCGCGGGCTCCTCTCCGTTCTGCCCCCACTTGCTGGTGGTGGATGCGAGTGTCTGGGATACTTTTCTGCTGGGAGTTGCTTTTAGGCATGTAATCTGTGGGTTTTATTTATTTTTCCTCCCAGTTGGGTTGCCCTCCGAGATTCGAAAACTTCCCCCAGCCCTGCCAGTGAGAGGGTTTCTTGGTGTTTGGAAACTTCCTCTATTAAGACTCCCTTCCCAGGACGGATCTCTGTCCCTAACTCTATTGTCTCTCTTTTTATCTTTTATATTTTGTCCTACCTCCTTTCGAAGACAATGGGCTGCTTTTCTGGGTGTCTGATGTCCTCTGCTAGCAATCAGAAGTTGTTTTGTGGAGTTTGCTCAGCGTTCAAATGTTCTTTTGATGAATTTGTAGGGGAGAAAGTGGTCTCCCCGTCCTCCTCCTCCTCCATCTTAGTTCCCTCCCTTCCAGTTGTTATAGTTTTAAAGTTATGTTGTCTATTTGATGTTTTTCTTGTTTCTTGAGCTAGGATTGTATTGCTAAAAACTTCCCTCTTAGAACTGCTTTTGCTGCATCTCATAAGTTTTGGGACATTGTGCTTTTATTGTCATTTGTTTCTAGGATTTTTTTAATTTCCCTTTTCATTTGCTAAGTAGCTTGTTCTTTATTTAGAAATGTATTGTTTAATCTCCATGTGTTTGTGTTTTTTATGGGTTTTTTCCCCCCTGTAATTGATATCTAGTCTCACAGAATTGTGGTCAGAAAAGGTGTTTGATATGATTTCAATTTTCTTAAATTTACTGAGGCTTGATTTGTGAGCCAAGATGTGGTCTATTCTGGAGAATGCTCCATGTGCACTTGAGAAGAAAGTGTATTCCTTTGCATTTGGATAGAATGTCCTGAAGATATCAATTAGGTTCATTGGTCTAATGTGTTTGTGTTTCCTTATTAATTTTCTGTTTTGATGATCTATTCATGTAAGTGGGGTGTTAATGTCCCCTACTATTATTGTATTACTGTCAATTTCTCCTTTTATGTCTGTTAGTGTTTGCCTTATATATTGAGTTGCTCCTGTGTTGGGTGCCTAAATGCTTATAATCACTATGTCTTCTTCTTATATTGATCCCTTGATCATTATGTAGTGCCCTTTATCTCTTGTAATATCTTTAAGTTCTACTTTGTCTGATATGAAAAATGCCACTCTGACTTTCTCTTGATTTCCATTTGCATGGAATATCTTTTTCCATCCACTCACTTTCAGTCTATATGTGTTTCTCTCTGGCCCTGAAGTGGGTCTCTTGTAGACAGCATATATATTGGTCTTGTTTTTGTTTCCATTCAGCCAGTCTGTGTCTTTTGGTTGGAGCACTTAATCCATTGACATTTAAAGTAAATAGTGATATATATGTTCCTATTGGCATTTTCTTAATTGTTTTGGGTTTGTTTTTGTAGGTCTCTTCCTTCTCTTGTGTTTTCTGCCTATAGAAGTCTCTTTAACATTTGTTGTGTACCTGGTTTAGTGGTGCTAAATTTTCTTAACTTTTGCTTGTTTGTAAAGCTTTTGATTTCTTCATCAATTTTGAATGTAATCCTTTATGGGTTGATTAATCATAGTTGTAGATTTTTTTCCCTTTCATTACTTTAAATATGGCTTCCCAGGTGGTGCTTTGGTAAAGAATACCTGCTGATACAGAAGACTCAAAAGACATAGGTTCAGTCCTTGGGTAAGAAAGAGCCCCTGGAGTAGGAAATGTCAACCCAGCCCAGTATTCTTGCCTGCAAAATTCCATGGACAGAGGAAACTTGTGGGCAACAGTCCATGGAATTGCAAAGAGTTAGGTACCACTGAACAACTGAGTTGACACTCATACACTTTAAATATAGCCTGCTATTCCCTTCTGGTCTGCAGAGTTTCTGATGAAAGACCAGCTACTAGTTGTATGGAGTTTCCCTTGTATGTTACTTGTTGCTTTTCCCTTGCTGCTTTTAATAGTCTTTCCTTGTGTTTGATATTTTTTTAGTTTGCTTAGTATGTGTCTCAGCATGTTTGTCCTTGTGTTTATCCTCTGTAGGACTCTCTGCACTTCTTGGACTTGATTGACTATTTCCTTTCTGATGTTGTGAACATTTTTGAATATAATTAATCTCTCAAAAATTTTCTCAGACCCTTTTTCTCTCTTTCTTCTGGGATGCCTATAATTTGAATGTTGGTGCATTTAATATTGCCCCAGAGGTCTCTGAGACTGTGCTCAATGCTTTTCATTTGTTTTCTTTTATTCTGCTCTTCAGCAGTTTTTTCTACCATGCTATCTTCCAACTCCCTTATCCACTCTTCTGTCTCAGTTTTCTCCTATTGATTCCTTCTAGAATCTTTTTCATTTCATTAGTTGTATTCTTTCTGTTTGTTTATTCTGTATTTCTTCTAATTCCTTGTTAATGTGTTAATTGATCTTTACATTTTTCTCTATTCTATTTTTGAATCATCTTTACTATCTTTACTCTGAATTCTTTTTCCAAGTAGTTTGCCTATTTCGGCTTGATTTATTTGGTCTTATGAGTTTATACCTTGCTCCTTTGAGCTACAGAAGAAATAAAAATATAACAATAATAATAGATGTTCTTCTTGGATCGCAGCTGTTGCTGTTGTTTCTCTTATTGCGTGTCACAGTTCACCTCCACCTCCCTAGGAGGCCCTCCGATACTGGGCTTGTCCCTGGACCTGCTGTGGGGACAGCTCAGTGTCGAATCTGGCCTCCCCCCTGAGTGTTCTTGCCTCCAATGTCCACAGCTTCCAGAGTCAGTGCATTTTCTTTTGTGGGAGCTCTCGTTGTCCCTTTTATACATCCCACAGACACAGAGCCTGCCTAGTTGATCGTGTGGATTTAATCTGCCGCTTGTACAGCTGGAGGGAAGGTTTTGATCCTCTTCCTTAGCCACACTGTCTCTGGGTTCAGTTGTGGTTTTATCTCCACCTCTGCACGTGGGTTGTCTACAAAAATTTGCTCCTGGGGCTGCCTTGGAAGACTCAGGTCTGCCCCAAAGAGGACCAGGGGTGGAGGTGGTGCAACTGCTTAGATCAGGGGACCCTGGCAGCACCAAGTGTTTAGGGATCCCAACTGTCTCAGCTGCAGGAGCTGTGGTGTCATTAGAGTCTTTTTCTAACCTCTGGCAGCTGGTGTCCAATGTGGCCTTTTTGGCTGGTCCTTCTCTATTGCCTGGTGTGTCAAGTAGTTAATGCCCCCTCACCCCCCTCACCCCCCTCCCACCCCTCACCCCCCCGCCCCCCCCCGCCCCCCCGGCTGTGGTTCTTTTCTTTTGCTCGGCTCATCAGTCTTTCTCTATTGGTCAACTGCTAGTGCTGGCATGTGAGGAGAGAGAAGGTATGGTGATGGCTCCACTCCCTGTGTGTGACTCAGCATTATTGCCTTGCCTGCATGTCTTCTCCGCTTTCCTCCAAAAGCATCTTCCATCACGATCTCCTCTCTCATGTCCCTTGGGCCATCTCCTAATAGTCAACATCTTCGCCCTGGGATTGCTCTCCAGTGCCTATGTTCCAGCTCCTAGCCACCATGCGTTTCAGGGGACTTGTGTCCCTGTCCAATCTACATAGGGCTGTGGCAAGGATCGTCTGTGTGCTTCTCATTCCATTCAGATTATCACAGATCGCTGCTGCACTCTCCAACAGCCTCATACACTTCTCCTCTGTCCCAAACAATTGCCCCGATGTGGGTATCTGACCCCTGCTTCAGTTCCTCCACCTCCCAGGTGCAGGTCCAGTCCTGCTAACTCTACCCTTTTTCTCCTCCTTCTTTTGTCCTACCAAGTTTTGTGTGGATCTATATATTCCTTTCCGGTGGTCATGGACTTCTGCTCACTCTTAGCTGGTGTCCTGTGAGAACTTCTGTGTCTGAAAGTGTATTCCTGATGCATTTCTGTGGAGAGAGATGTACTCCACATCTACCTACTCCTCTGCCATCTTGTCTCCCTCTCATTGTGGTTTTAATTTGCATTTTCCTGATGACTAGTGATTTTGAGTATCTTTTCATGTGCCTGTTGGTCATCTGTATGCCTTCTTTGGAAAAATGTCTATTCAGATCACTGTCCATTTTTTAATCAGGTTGCTTTTTTTGTGATGTTGAGTTGTATGAGTTCTTTGTATATTTTGATTATATCATTTGTAAATGCCTTCTCCCATTCAGTAGGTGGCCTTTCGTTGACAGTTTCCTCCACTCTGCAAAAGCTTTTTAGTCTGATGTAGTCCCACTTATTTATTTTTTTTAAATTTCTTTTTAGTTTATTAACATGATGATTTATATTGACTGTCAAACCAAACTTCCATTCATGGAACAGATCCCACTTGTTCATGGTATATTATTTAAAAAAAAAAAAAAAACAAGTTAATTTATTTTAATTGAAGGATAATTACTCCATAATATTGTGATGGCCTCTGCCATACATCAACATGAATCAGCCATAGGCACACTCATGTCCCCTCCCTATTGAATCCCTCTCCCACATCCCTCCCCACCCCATCCCTTCAGGTTGCCACAAAGCACTGGTTTCGGTTTCCTGTGTCACATAACTCCCACCGGCTATTTACTTTACATATGGCAATGTGTATGTGTCAATGCTATTCTCTCAAATCATCCCGCCCTCTCCTTCTCCTACTGTGTTCAAAAGTCTATTTTTTACATCTGTGTCTCCTATGCTGCCCTGCATGTAGGATCATCAGTACTATCATTCTAGATTCCGTGTATATGTCTTAATATATGATACTTGTCTTTCTCTTTCTGACTTAACTTCACGCTGTATAAAAGGTTCTAGGTTCATCCACCTCATTAGAACTGACTCAAACATGTTCCTTTTTATAGTTGAGTAATATTCCATTGTGTATATGTACTATAACTTCCGTATTCATTAATTTGCCAATGGACATCTAGATTGCTTTCATGTCCTAGTATTGTAACTAATGCTGCAAAGAACATTGGGGTACATGTGTCTTTTTCAGTTATGATTTCCTCAGGGTATATGCCACATAGTAGGATTACTGGGTCATATGGTAGCTTTATTCCTATTTTTTTTTTAAAGTAATCTTCATACTGTTCTCCACAGTGGTTGTATCAGTTTGCCCTCCCACCAACAGTATAAGGGGGTTTCTTTTTCTCCACACCCTCTCCAGTATTTATTGTTTGTAGACTTTTTGATGATGGCCATTCTGACTGATGTGAGATGATACCTCATTGTAGTTTTGACCTGCATTTCTCTAATAATGAGCAATGTTGAGCATCTTTCATATGTTTATTAGCCATTTGCATGTCTTCTTTGGAGAAGTGTCTGTTTAGATCTTTTACCCACTTTTTGATTGACTTGTTTGTTTTTCTGGTATTGAGATGCTTGTATATTTTGGAGATTAATTTTTGATCAGTTTTGTTTGTTTTCTATTATTTTTTTCCCATTTTGAGGGTTGTCTTTTCACCTTGCTTATATTTTCCTTCATTGTGCAAAAGCCTTTAAGTTTAATTAGGTCCCGTTTGTTTATTTTTGTTTTTATTTCCATTACTCTAGGAGGTGGGTCATAGAGGATCTTGCTTTGATTTATGTCAGAGAATGTTCTGCCTATGTTTTCCTCTAAGAGTTTTATAGTTTCTGGTCTTATGTTTAGGTCTTTAATCCATTTTGAGTTTATTTTTGCGTATGATGTTAGGAAGTGTCTAATTTTATTCTTTTACACAAATCCTTTCACAATCTGTATGGAAACATGAAAGATTCCAAATAGCCAAAGCAATCTTGAGAAAGAAGAATGGAACTGGAGGAATCAAGCTTCTTGTCTTCAGACTATACTACAAAGTTACAGTCACCAAGTCAGTATGGTACTGTCACAAAAACAGAAGTATAGACCAATGGGATAAGATAGAAAGCCAAGGGATAAGTCCATGCACCTATGGACAACCTTATCTTTGTCAAGGAGGCAAAAACATACAATGGAGAAAAGATAGTCTCTTCAACAAGTGGTGCTGGGAAAACTGGTCAACCATTTGGTTATTTTTGCTTCTGTTCCCTTACCTGGGGAGACAGAGCCAAAAATTATTTCTAAAACCTATGTCAAAGAGTGTATTGCCTATGTTTTCTTCTAGAAGTTTTGTGTTTTCTAGTCTTATATTTAGGTCTTTAATACAGTTTGAATTTATTTTTGTATATGATATGAGAAAATATTTTAATTTCATTCTTTTACATATGGCTGTCTAGTTTCCCCAGTACTACTTATTGAAGAGGCTGTCTTTTCCCCATTGTATATTTTTGCCTCTTTTGTTGTAAGTTAATTGACTGTGTGTGTGTGTGTGTGTGTGTATGTGTTTATGCCTGAGCTCTCTATTCAATGTTCCATCGACCTGTGTTTATGGTTTTTTACCAGAACCATAGTCTTCTAATACTATAGCCTTGTAGCATAGCTTTGTAGAAGTCAGGGAGCCTGATACCCCCAACTTTGGTGTTTTTTTTTTCCTCAAGATTGTTTGGAAATTTGGGGTCTTGTTGTTCCATACAAATTTTAGGATTATTCATTCTAGTTCTGCAAAACATGTCGTGGGTATTTTGACAGAGTTTGCATTAAATCTGTAGATTGTTTTTAGTGATATGGACATTTTAACAATATTAATTCCTCCAATCCCAAACATAGGATTCCATTTAATGTATTGATGAAAGGATTTTTATTGTGGGTCACCATCGTATTTTACTCTGTCCTTATCCACTGATACCCCATTCAACCCACTCCAGCACTCCTCAGGCACCAGGTGTCAATGGGAGTAGAGACTGAATGATGTGGGTATTGATTCATGAGCTAGGTTCAGTGTAATTTTGTCCCAGTGTTCCTGTAGACAGAAGCCAAGGGAGTTGTTTTCAGTGAAGGAATCTGAGAGATATAAAGATATTACAAAGCTCAGCTCTGTTGGTACCAGAAGACCAAGTGTAGTATAGAAAAGGAGTCATTTCCTCCATTTCTGGAGTAGAACTTACATGACTATGGCACCTACAAGAGTTGAAGAAATGTGTTGCTTTGTTGGGAACTTAAGAGTCCACAGTTTTGGTAGCTCCTAGAGATGTGACCTTCAATTCAGCCATCACCATTGTTATGTTGCCCTCCTCTCAACCCGATACAACAGTAGTAACTTAGTATATAATAAACATGGGGAAAGAGCGGGGGAAAGTTAATAGAAGACTGAGCTCATGTGCAGATTAAGCCAAATACATTTAAACAAAAAACCTTAGCCATTGAACTTTGTTATGCAATTGCAAGTCTTTGCCTCCCCAACCTACCCCCACTATAAGTGGCAGGAGGGATGCTTGGTTCAAATATGTTATCACTGATTAAAGGATGAGGAGATCAAATTCTGGTAGATTAAGCATGAGGTGGAGCACCCCAGTTTCAGCTTCTTGTGGAGGTGGGATGAAATGGGCATTCTGTTCATGTTATAATGAAGTATTTAGATATACACAGACTGACATTTTAGGTAAATGACAAATGATTGAATGGTACAGTTAGTATTTAGCAAAACCAGATGCCAATCCAAATGATACATAAAAGAATAAACCTCTAGAAAATAGTAATTAATCTGAAATCTTCAAACTTTTCTTTGCTATTAGGCCTATTATTAGTGCCATTATAAGATTTTGATTTTACAGTGCAGGAAAAATTACTAATCAGTCACAGCCACTATATTTCTCTTATGGTCACTCTGTGCATTTGTGAGAGGATGTATCTGATGGGGGTTTTGTGGTGATGTGTTTTCACCTGAACTCATTAGAGGAGCTACACACCTTCATGGTGAGGGTGGTCAGTGTAGTTACCACCAATGCTGGTGTTTCTGCTGATGAGATTGGCTTTTCCTTCCTCTTCAGTAGGAAATGGCTAAAGAAAAGATTTTGTTTTACTTCTGGACCTGAATATTTGATTGAGGCTTTTGATATGTATTGATCTTTAAGATCATCCCATGACATAAAGCTTTGTTAACTATCTCAAAAAATGTTTCTGATTATTTTTCAGAAGCAGCCTGAATATTGTTCTTTCCTTCACTACAAAGATATGATAGTCAAATAAAAAATGTGGACAATTCTGAAAGTCAAATTATCAAGTTTCTTCAAGAAATTAATAGCGTTGTTTTAAAAATAACTAAAATGAAGGGGGAAAATATATTGATTTAGAGAAGTTTACACATGAAACAAATATAATGTATGAATTTTTTGTATTCTTATTTGAATGAATAAAAAATTGAACAAACTAATAACTGTGCAAAATGATAACTAAACTGTAAAAACACTTTTAAAGTAATCAGGGAAAATTGAACATAGGCTAGGAATTTAAGACATTTAAAAAATTGTGATAATAGTATGCTTTTCTTTTTTAATTGTTATTTTATATTAGATTGTATTTACTGTGTGTGCTACTTTCAGATGTATAGCAAGGTGATTCAGTTGTACATACAATACATGCATATATATGTATGTATGTATATATATATATATATATACACACACACACACACACATTTTTACTTGTTTGTTTTTATTTTCATTACTCTATGAGGTGGATCCAAAAGGATATTGCTGTGATTTATAGCAGTGTTCTGCCAATGTTTTCCTCTGAAAGTTTTATAGTATTTGCTCTTACATTAAAATCTTTAAATTATTTTGAGTTTTTTTCTATATGGTATTAGAGAATGTTCTAATTTCATATTTTTACATGTGGCTCTTCAGTTTTCCCAGCACACTTTGTTAAGACTTTCTTCTCTCGACTGTATAGTCTTGCCTCCTTTGTCATAGATTAATTGACCATAGGCATGTGAGTTTATTTATGGGCAGTCTATCCTGTTCCAATAGTTTATAAGTCAGTTTTAGTGCCACTACCATACTGTTTTGATTGCTGTTTAGTTGCTAAGTTGTGTTTGACTCTTTTGCAACCCTATGAAGGCTCCTCTGTTCATGGGATTTCCCAGGCAAGAATCCTGGAGAGACTTGCCGTTTCATCCCCCAGGGGATCTTCCCAACCCAGGGATCAAACACACGTCTCCTGCATTGTAAGCCAATTCTTTACCACTGAGCCACCAGGGAAACCCACTGTTTTGATTACCATAGCTTTATAGTGTAGTCTGAAGCCAGGGAGAGTCATTCCTCCCATCCTATCCTTTTTTCTCAAGATTACTTTGGCTATTCACGATCTTCTGGGTTTCCAATTTTAAGATTTTTCATTCTAGATCTGCAAATAATGCCATCGATAATTTGATGCACACAATTTGAGTGCTGCACTCAATATGCCAGAAAATTTGGAAAACCCAGCAGGGGCTACAAGACTGAAAAAGGTCAGTTTTCATCCCAATTCCAAAGAAGGGTGGTGCCTAATGTACTGGACAATTGCACTCACTTCCCATGCTAGTAAGGTTATGCTCAAAATCCTTCAAGCTAGGCTTCAGCAGTACATGAACTGAGAACTTCCAGATGAACAAGCAGGGTTTAGAAAAGGCAGAGATCAGATTTCCAACATTTGTTGACTCATAGGGAAAGCAAGGAAATTCCAGAAAAATATCTACTTCTGCTTCATTAACTACGTGGAAGCCTTTGACTGTGTGGATCACAAAAAAGTGGAAAATTCTTAAACACATGGGAATACCAGACCATCTTACCTGTCTCCTGAGAAACCTAATGTGGGTCAAGAAGCAACTGACTGGTTCCAAATTGGGAAAGGAATATGACATGGCCGTATGTTGTTACTCTGTTTATTGAAGTCATATGCAGAGTGCTGCGCTGCGCTAAGTGGCTTCAGTCCTGTCTGACTCTTTGTGATCCCATGGACTGTAGCCCAACAGGCCCCTCTGTCCATGGGGACTCTCCAGGCAAGAATACTGGAGTGGGTTGCCATGCCCTTCTCCAGGGGATCTTCCCAACCCAGGGATCGAACCTAGGTCTCCCATATTGGGGGTGGATTCTTTACTGTCTGAGTCACCAGGGAAACCTGTCTACTGAGTGGGCAGCCTATCCCTATATGCAGAGTACATCCCGCTAAGTGCTGGCTGGATTAATTATAAGCTGGAATCAAGATTGCCAGGAGAAATGTCAACAATCCCAGATATACAGATGATGGCACCCTAATGGCAGAAAACAAAGAGTAACTAAAGAGCCTCTTGATGAGGATGAAGGAAGAGGGTAAAAAACCTGGCTTAAAACTCAGCATTAACAAGCTAGGATTATGACATCTGGTTCCATTACTTCATGGCAAGTAGAAGGGGGATAAAGTGGAAGCAGTGACAGATTTTCTCTTCTTGGGCTCCAAAATGACTGCAGGTGGTGACTGCAACCATGAAATCAGAAGACACTTGCTTCTTGGAAGGAAGGCTATGACAAACCTGTGCTGTGCTTAGTCACTCAGAAGTGTCTGACTCTTTGTGATCCCAGGGACTGTAGCCCACCAGGCTCCTCTATCCATGGGGACTCTCCAGGCAAGAATACTGGAGTGGGTTGCCATGCCCTCCTCCAGGGGATCTTCCCAACCCAGGTCTCCCACATTGCAGGTGGATTCTTTACCATCTGAGCCACCAGGGAAGCCCAAGAATACTGGAATGAGTTGCTTGTCCCTTCTCCAGGGGATCTTCCCAACCCAGGAATCAAACCGGGGTGTCCTGCATGGCAGGTGGATTCCTTACCAGCTGAGTTACCAGAAGCCCCATAACAAACCTAGACAGCCTATTAAAGTACAAAAACATCGCTTAAAAAAAAAAACAAAAAACACAAAGACATCGCTTATAGTCAAAGCTATGGTTTTTCTAGTAGTCATGTATGGATGTGAGAATTGGACCAAAAAAAAGGCTGAACATCAAAGAACTGATGCTTTCAAATTGTGGTTATGGAAAAGACTCTTGAGAGCCCATTGGAGTGCAAGGAGATCAAACCAATCAATCTCAAAGGAAATCAATCCTCAATACTCATTGGAAGGACTGATGCTGAAGCTGAAGCTCCAATACTTTGGCCACCTGATGCTAAGAGCTGACTCATTTGAAAAGACCCTGATTCTGGGAAAGACTGAAGGCAGGAAGAGAAGGGGATGCCAGAGGATGAGATGGTTGGATGGCATCACCGACTCAATGGACATGAGTTTGAGTAAACTCTGGGAGTTGGTGATGGACAGGGAAGCCTGGCGTGCTGCAGTTCATGGGGTTGCAAAGAATTGTACATGAATGAGCAACTGAACTGAACTGAACTAATTGGCAGTAAACCCTTAGAAGAAATGGAGTCTCTCATAGTCAACAAGAGTCCAAAATGCAGTCATTGGATGAATCTCCAAAATGGAAGAATAATCTTGGTTCATTTCCAAGGCAAACCATTCAACATCACAGTAATCCAAGTCTATGCCCCAACCCCTGATGCTGATGAAGCTGAAGTTGACTGGTTCTATGAAGACCTACAAGACCTTATAGAACTAACATCCCCAAAACCATGTACTTTTCATCATAGGGGATTGGAATGCAAAAGTAGGAAGTCAGGAGATACCTGGAATAACAGGCAAGTTTGGCCTTGGAGTACAAAATGAAGCAGGACAAAAGCTAACAAGAGTTTTGTCGAGAGAAGCCCTGGTCATAGCAAACACCATTTGCCAACAACATAAGAGATACTCTACACATGGATTCTACTAGATGGTTAATATCAAAATCAGATTGTGTTCTTTCAGTCAAAAATGGAGAAACTCTATACAGTCAATAAAAACAAAACCTAGAGTTAACTATGGCTCAAATCATTAGTTCCTTACTCAAAATTCAGGCTTAAATTAAAGAAAGTAGGGAGTTGGCTCAGCTGGTAAAGAACTCACCTGCCAGTGCAGGAGACACAAGAGACATGGATTCAATCTCTGGGTTGGGAAGATCCCTGGGGAAGGAAATGGCAACACACTCCAGTATTCTTGCCTGGAAAATTCCATGGAGAGAGCAGCCTGGTGGGCTACAGTCCATTGGGGTTGCAAAGAGTCACATCAAATGAGCATGCACATGCACATTCAGATATGACCTAAATCAAATCCCTTGTGATTATACAGTGGAGTATGGATGAATACTATTCATCTTTGATGAATAGATTCAAAGGATTAGATCTGGCAGGCAGAGTGTCTGAAGAACTGTGGACTGAAGTTCATAACACTGTATAGGAGGCAGTCACCAAAACCTTCCCAAAGAAGAAGAAATGCAAGAAGGCAAATGGTTGTCTGAGGAGACTTTACAAATAGCTGAGGAAAGAGAAGCAAAAGGCAAGGGAGAAAGGAAAAGATATACCCAACTGAATGTAGAGTTCCAGAGAATAGCAAGGAGAGATAAGAATGCTTTCTTAAATGAACAAGACAAAGAAATAGAGGAAAAGAATAGGATGGTAAAGACTAGAAGTCTGTCCAAGAAAATTGCACATATCAAGGGAATATTTCATGCAAGGATGGGCATGATAAAAAACAGAAATTGTTAGGAGCTAACAGAAGCAGAAGAGATTAAGAAGAGGTGGCAAGAATACTCAGAAAACCTGTGTAAGAAAGGTCTTAATGACCCAGATAACCAAGATGGTGTGGTCACTCATGTGGAGCTGGACATCTGGAGTGTGAAGTCAAGTGGGCCTTAGGAAGCATCACTATGGCCAAAGCTAGTGGAAGTGACCGTATTCTGGTATTTAAATAGCTGAGCTATTTAAAATATTGAAAGATGCTGTGAAGTGCTGCACTCAATATGTCAGCAAATTTAGAAAACTCAGCAGTGGCCACAAGACTGGTAAAGGTCAGTTTTCATTCCAATCCCAAAGAAGTGAAGTTGCTCAGTTATGTATGACTCTTTGCAGTCCCATTGACTGTAGCATACCAGGCTCCTCAGTCCATGGCATTTTCCAGGCATGAATACTGGAGTGTGTTGCCATTTCCTTCTCCAGGGGATCTTCCTGACTTGGAGATCAAACCCAGGTCTCCCACATGGCGGGCAGACGCTTAACCCTCTGAGCCACCAGGGAAGCCCAAAGAAGGGCAGTGCCGAAGAATGTCCCAGCTACTGTACAACTGTTCTCATTTCACATGCTAGCAAGGTTATGCTGAAAGTCCTTCAAGCTAGGCTTCAGCAGTACATGAACCAAGAACTTCCAGATATACAACCTGGGTTTCCAAGAGGCAGAGGAGCCAGAGATCAAATTGCCAACATTTATTGGATCGTAGAGAAAGCGAGGGAGCTCCAGAAAAACATCTACTTCTGCCTCATTAATTATGCTAAACTCTTTGATTGTATGGATCACAATAAACTGGAAAATTCTTAAAGAGGTGGGAATACCTCTCTCCTGAGACACCTTTTTGTGGGTCAAGAAGCCATAGTTAGAACCTTACATGAAACAACAGACTGGTTCAAAATTGCAAAAGGAGTATGACAAGACTGTATATTGTCACTTTGCTTATTTAAGTTATATGCAGTGTACATCATGCAAAATGCTGGGCCAGATTAATCACAAGCTGGAATCAAGATTGCTATGAGAAATTTCAACAACTTCAGATATAGTGATGATACCACTCCAGGCAGAAAGCAAAGAAGAAATAAAAAGCCTATCACTGAGGGTGAAAGAAGAGAGTGAAAAAGCTAGCTTACAGCTCAGAATTCAAAAAGCTAAGATCATGGCATCTGGTCTCATCACTTTATGCCAAATAGAAGAAGAAAAGTGGAACAGTGACAGATTTTCTCTTCTTGGGCTCCAAAATCACTGCAGAAGGTGACTACAGTCATGAAGTTAGAGATGCTTGTTTCTTGGAAAGAAAGCTATGATAAATTTACACAGGGTATTAAAAATCAGAGACATTACTTTGCTGACAAAGATCCATATAGTTAAAGCTGTGGTTTTTCCAGTAATCATGCACAGAGGTGTTGGTCCATAAAGAAAGCTGAGCCCTGAAGAATGGATGTTTTCAAATTGTGGTGCTGCAGAAGATTCTTGAGTTTCCCTTGGAATGCAAGGAGATCAAACCAGTCAATCCCAGGGAAATAAATCATGAATGTTTATTGAAAAGACTGTTGCTAAAGCTGAAGCTCCAATACTTTGGCCACCTGATGGGAAGAGCTGACTCATTGGAAAAGACCCTGATGCTGGGGAAGATTGAAGGCTGAAGGAGAGGGGAGCGGCAGAGGATGAGATGATTAGATAACATCACAGACTCAATGGACATTAATTTTAGTAAGCTCTGGGAGATAGTGGAAGACAGAGGAATCTGGCATACTGCAGTCCATGAGGTTACAAAGAGTCAGACATTACTTTGGGACTGAACAACGGCCACTGGAATTCTGTTGTTATAATCTTTCTGTCCAGGCAGCCAGGCAGAGAGATAAAAGAGCAAACAAGTAGCACTTGCTGAGAATGATTGCCAAATACCATCCACACTCTATGTTTAGTTGTCTCAACAGCCCACATGACTGTTGGCCTTATTTGGAGGAGACGAAAAGTTAGGTAACTGGCCCTTGGTTTCTGCCAGGAAGTCAAGAGCTAGGGTTGGACCTTGGTCTTTTGCCTCCTAGGCTATTCTCTCTCCTCAAAACTGTATCCAAACATATCTTCTGCATATGACCTTCTCTTTTTCCTTCTTGTCTCTACATAAGAGAGACTTTTTCTCCTCCCCAGGGCTAATGTTACTATGTGTATTTGCTTTGCCTCCTCCCCACATGCAGAGAGATCCTACTCTATTGGTCGCCCCCTTTCCTCTCTGGCTATTTCCCTTTTAACACCTTTTGACCCTTTCTCTACACAAATTAATCATGCTCATATGTTCCTTCTCCTTCCCCTCCCCAACAAGCTTAAAAAGAAGACCAGGAATTTTCTTATAAAAGTAACACATGTCCACTGATTCTTCTAAAAAAAAAAAAAAAAAAAACCCAATAGAAATTAAAAAGAAAAAAAGTCTTCAATCCCTTAATACCTAGTCTCATCACCTAATTTCACTCTATATAATGTGTATCCTTCTCATTTCTATACACACACCAGATGTTTGTCATTGGGTTACACTTGCTTTCCTGAACCCAATTACTACACACTAGTCTAACCTCTGTTCCAATCAAGCAGCAAGGGAATTCTTAGTAAAAGTCTCTAGGATGCCAGCTCTTTGAGGGGAGGGATTTTTTTAAATCATAAAAGTATGCTAAATACTATGAAAATTAAACAATCAGAAGACAAAAAGAACTTTGGGAGACAAATGTGATTGCTTAAAAAAAACAACAATAGGTCTGCAAGGAAGTGTCCTAGAATGAAAAGGAAAAAGATAGAGATGGACACATCTCTAGTAGTTTAATCCTGGAATGTCAGTGTTTGACAATGTATTTTAGGCAAAAGTGTATTGAATAAATAGAGGAGAGGAAATTACTAGAGAAAAGAAATTCCTGAGGACTTAAAACATAAAGCTTTTTTATGAGGATACTTATGAAAAATCAATTAAGCTATATAAAAATAATAATAAAACATATTTAAAATTGCCAAGGATAACATTCTAAAGGCTTCCATAAAGAGAATCCATGTTCACTTACACAGAAATGAGGATCCAGTTGGCATCTGTCTTCTAATTAACAGAATGGAAATTAGCAAATGATTTATGTTGGTGAACCTCACAAAATTATTTTGAACTCAGTACTTTATGCTCAATTAAATTATCAGATAATTATAAAGAATCAGAAGGCAAGAGATACATTTTTGGACATGCAAGAATTCAGAAAGCTTGCCTACCAATCATCTTTTTTGAGGACGTAGTTTAGCAAAACAAGTAATGAGGATGTAGTTTAGCAAAACAAGTAATGAAATGAAAAAAGAGGATAGTGTGACAAAACTGACTCTGAGCCAGAGGAAAGTCAGGATCAATTTGTCCAGATGGAAGCAGGAAACCAAAGAAATTTAGAGCAGTCCTACAGCAGAAAGGAATAGGTGCAGGATGGGTAACCTTCATCGTGTATTAAAGGGCTATGGTTCTTTTACCAGCAAGGCAAAAGAAAAGCAATTAAAAACACCAGCGAAAAATAAAAGTTTTATAAGAAACAATGATTTAAACATAGCAAACTAAAATATGGAATGGTTTGAACTGATGATTGAATGTGAGGAAAGTTTTTATCAAGGCTTAAAGCATTACTTTTTGATGTTGGGCTTATAATGAAGCATAATCACATGATTTACTTTTCTGTATAGCAAATAGTATTTATGTTATAATAATACAAATGCTATCTTTTTGGTGGAAATTTTCAGTTTTCAAGAGTATTTTACATAAAACACAGAAACTTTTTCAAAAAATTATTTATTTATTTTTATTTTTGGCTGTGCTGGGTCTTTGCTGTGTGAGGGCTTTCTCTAGTTGCAGCGGGTGGGGGCTGCTCTTCATTGCAGTGATCGAGCTTCTCACTGCAGTGGCTTCTTTTGTGGGGCACAGACTCTGGGCTCTGGAACTTCAGCAATTAAGGCACAGGCTCGGTAGTGAGGGTTCACAAGCCATAGAGCATGCAGACCTCTCGGGTTTTAGTGCGTGAGCTCAGTGGTTGCGACTGGCAGGCCCTAGAGTGCTGGCTCGGTGGCTGTTGTGCACAAGCTCAGTTGCTCCACAGCATGTGGAATACTACTGGACCAGGGATCGAACCCATGTCCCTTGCATTGGCAGGTAGCTTCTTACCACTGTGCTGCCAGGAAACTCCAGAAATGTTTTTTATTTTTATTTTTTCCACTTTATTTATTTTTTAAAATGTATTTATTTATTTTACTTTACAACATTGTATTGGTTTTGCCATACATTGACTTGAATCCACCATGAGTGTACATGTGTTCCCCATCCTGAGGCCCCCTTCCACCCCCCGCCCCACCTCATCCCTCTGGCTCATCCCAGTGTACCAGCCCCGAGCACCCTGTATCATGCATCCAACCTGGACTGGCAATCCATTTCACATATGATAATTTATATGTTTCAATGCCATTCTCCCATATCATCCCGCCCTCGCCCTCTCCCACAGAGTCCAAAAGACTGTTCGATACATCTGTGTCTCTTTTGCTGTCTCACATGCAGGGTTATCATTACCATCTTTCTAAATTCCATATATATGCATTAGTATATTGTATTGGTGTTTTTCTTTCTGGCTTACTTCACTCTGTATAATAGGCTCCAGTTTTATCCACTTCATTAGAACTGATTCAAATGTATTCTTTTTAATGACTGAGGAATATTCCATGGTGTATATGTACCACAGCTTCCTTATCCATTCATCTGCTGATGGACATCTAGGTTGCTTCCATGTCCTGGCTATTATAAACAGTGTGCTGCGATGAACATTGGGTACAATTGTCCCTTTCAATTCTGGTTTCCTCAGTGTGTATGCCCAGCTGTGGGATTGCTGGGTCATATGGCAGTTCTATTTCCAGTTTTTTAAGAAATCTCCACACTCTTCTCCATAGTGGCTGTACTAGTTTGCATTCCCACCAACAGTGTAAGAGGGTTCCCTTTTCTCCACACCCTCTCCAGAATTTACTGCTTGTAGGCTTTTGGATAGCAGCCATCCTGACTGGCGTGTAATGGTAACTCATTGTGGTTTTGATTTGCATTTCTCTGATAATGAGTGATGTTGAGCATCTTTTCATGTGTTTGTTAGCCATCTGTATGTCTTCTTTGGAGAAATGTCTGTTTAGTTCTTTGGCCCATTTTTTGACTGGGTCATTTATTTTTCTGGAATTGAGCTGCAGGAGTTGCTTGTATATTTTTGAGATTAATTCTTTGTCCGTTGCTACATTTGCTATTATTTTCTCCCATTGTGAAGGCTGTCTTTTCACCTTGCTTATAGTTTCCTTTGTTGTGCAGAAGCTTTGAATTTTAATTAGGTCCCATTTGTTTATTTTTGCTTTTATTTCCAATATTCTGGGAAGTGGGTCAATGGAACAGAATAGGAAGCCCAGAGATAAATCCACAAACCTATGGACACCTTATCTTCAACAAAGGAGGCAAGGATATACAATGGAAAAAAGATAACCTCTTTAACAAGTGGTGCTGGGAAAACTGGTCAACTACTTGTAAAAGAATGAAACTAGAACACTTTCTAACACCATACACACAAATAAACTCAAAATGGATTAAAGATCTAAATGTAAGACCTGCTGTGATGTATGTCAGAGAGTGTTTTGCCTATGTTTTCCTCTAGGAGTTTTATAGTTTCTCGTCTTACATTTAGATCTTTAATCCATTTTGAGTTTATTTTCGTGTATGGTGTTAGAAAGTGTTGCAGTTTCATTCTTTACAAGTGGTTGACCAGTTTTCCCAGCACCACTTTTTAAAGAGATTGTCTTTTCTCCATTGTATCTTCTTGCCTCCTTTGTCGAAGATAAGGTGTCCATAGGTGTGTGGATTTATCTCTGGGCTTTCTATTTTCTTCCACTGATCTTTGTTTCTGTCTTTCGGCCAGTACCATACTGTCTTGTTGACTGTGGCTTTGTAGTAGAGACTGAAGTCAGACAGGTTGATTCCTCCAGTTCCATTCTTCTTTCTCAAGATTGCTTTGGCTATTCAAGGTTTTTTGTGTTTCCATACAAATTGTGACATTATTTGTTCTAGTTCTGTGAAAAATACCTTTGGTAGCTTGATAGGGATTGCATTGAATCTCTAGATTGCTTTGGGTAGTATAGCTATGTTCACAATACTGAGTCTTCCAATCCATGAACACGATATATTTCTCCATCTATTTGTGTCCTCTTTGATTACTTTCACCAGTGTTTTATAGTTTTCTATGTAGGCCTTTTGTTTCTTTAGGTGGATATATACCTAAGTATTTTATTCTTTTTGTTGCAATGGTGAATGGAATCGTTTCCTTGATTTCCGTTTTCTCATTGTTAGCATATAGGAGTGCAAGGGATTTCTGTGTGTTAATTTTATATCCTGCAACTTTACTATATTCATTGATTAGCTCTAGTAATTTTCTGGTGGAGTCTTTAGGGTTTTCTACGTAGAGGATCATGTTATCTACAAACAGTGAGAGTTTTACTTCTTTTTTTCCAATCTGGATTCCTTTTATTTCTTTTTCTCCTCTGATTGCTGTGGCCAAAACTTCCAAAACTATGTTGAATAGTAGTGGTGAGAGTGGGCACCCTTGTCTTGTTCCTGACTTTAGGGGAAATGCTTTCAATTTTTCACCATTGAGGATACTGTTTGCTGAGGGTTTATCATATATAGCTTTTATTATGTTGAGGTATGGTCCTTCTATTCCTGCTTTCTGGAGGGTTTTTTCACAAATGGATGTTGAATTTTGTCAAAGGCTTTCTCTGCATCTATTGAGATAATCATATTGTTTTTATTTTTCAGTTTGTTAATGTGGTGTATTACATTGATTGACTTGTGGATATTGAAGAATCCTTGCAAACCTGGGATAAAGCCCACTTGTTCATGATGTATGATCTTTAGAATATGTTGTTGGATTCTGTTTGCTAGAATTTTGTTAAGGATTTTTGCATCTATGTTCATCGGTAATATTGGCCTGTAATTTTCTTTTTTTGTGGCATCTCTGTCAGGTTTCGGTATTAGGGCAATGGTGGCCTCATACAATGAGTTTGGAAGTTACCTTCCTCCGAAATTTTCTGGAAAAGTTTGAGTAGGATAGGTGTTAGTTCTTCTCTAAAGTTTTGGTAGAATTCAGCTGTGAAGCTGTCTGGTCCTGGGTTTTTGTTTGTTGGAAGATTTCTTATTGCAGTTTCAATTTCTGTGGTTGTGATGGGTCTGTTAAGATCTTCTATTTCTCCCTGGTTCAATTTTGGAAAGTTGTAAGTTTTTAAGAATTTGTCCATTTCTTCCAAGTTGTCCATTTTATTTGCATAGAGTTGCTGATAATTGTCTCTTATTATCCTTTGTATTTCTGTGATGTTTGTTGTGATCTCTCCATTTTCATTTCTAATTTTGTTGATTTGATTTTTCTCCCATTGTTTCCTGATAAGTCTGGCTAATGGTTTGTCAATTTTATATACCTTCTCAAAGAACCAGCTTTTGGTTTTGTTGATTTTTGCTATGGTCTCTTTTGCTTCTTTTGCATTTATTTCTGCCCTAATTTTTAAGATTTCTTTCCTTCTACTAACCCTGGGGTCCATAATTTCTACCTTTTCAAGTTGCTTTAGGTGTAGAGTTAGGTTATTTATTTGGCTTTTTTCTTGTTTCTTGAGGTAAGCTTGTATTGCTATGAACCTTCCTCTTAGCACTGGTTTTACAGTGTCCCATAGATTTTGGGTTGTTGTGTTTTCATTTTCATTTGTTTCTATACACATTGTGATTTCTTTTTTGGTTTCTTCTGTGATTTGTTGGTTGTTCAACAGCATATTGTTCAGCCTGCATATGTTGGAATATTTAATAGATTTTCTCCTGTAATTGACATCTAATCTTACTGCATTGTCATCAGAAAAGATGCTTGGAATGATTTCAATTTTTTTTTATTAATTAGTTTATTCATTTTACTTTACAGCATTGTATTGGTTTTGCCATACTTTGACTTGAGTCTGCCATGGGTGTACATGTGTTCCCCATCCTGAACCCCCCTCCCATCTCCCTCCCCATTCCATCCCTCTGGGTCATACCAGTGAACCAGCCCCAAGCATCCTGTATCATGCATCAATTTTTTTTGATTTTACCAAGGCTAGATTTATGCCCCAGGATGTGATCTATCCTGGAGAAGGATCTGCGTGCGCTTGACAAAAAGGTGAAATTCATTGTTTTGGGGTGAAATGTCCTATAGATATCAATTAGGTCTAACTGGTCTATTGTATCATTTAAAGTTTGTGTTTCCTCATTTATTTTCTGTTTAGTTGATCTATCCATAGGTTTGAGTGGGGTATTAAATTCTCCCACTATTATTGTGTTATTGTTAATTTCCCCTCTCATACTTGTTAGCATTTGTCTTACATATTGTGGTGCGCCAATGTTGGGTGCATATATATTTATGATTGTTATATCTTCTTCTTGGATTGATCCTTTCATCATTGTGTAGTGTCCATCTTTGTCTCTTTTCACAGCCTTTGTTTTAAAGTCTGTTTTATCTGATATGAGTATTGCTGCTCCTGCTTTCTTTTGGTCTCTATTTGCATGCAATATTTTTTTCCAGCCCTCCACTGTCAGTCTGTATGTGTCTCTTGTTTTGAGGTGGGTCTCTTGTAGACAGCATATATAGGGGTCTTGTTTTTGTATCCATTCAGCCAGTCTTTGTCTTTTGGTTGGGGCATTCAACCCATTTACATTTAAGGTAATTATTGATAAGTATGATCCCATTGTCATTTACTTTTTTGTTTTGGGTTCAAGTTTATACACCCTTTCTGTGTTTCCTGTCTAGAGAAGATCCTTTAGCATTTGTTGGAAAGCTGGTTTGGTGGTGCTGAATTCTTTCAGCTTATATTTGTCTATAGAGCTTTTGATTTCTCCTTCATATTTGAATGAGATCATTGCTGGGTACAGTAATCTGGGCTCTAGCTTATTTTCTTTCATCACTTTAAGTATGTCCTGCCATTCCATTCTGGCCTGAAGAGTTTCTATTGAAAGATCAGCTGTTATCTTTATGGGAATCCCTTTGTGTGTTATTAGTTGTTTTTTCCTTGCTGCTTTTAATATTTGTTCTTTGTGTTTGATCTTTGTTAATTTGATTAATATGTGCCTTGGGGTGCAGAAACATTTTTTAAAATTATAATTTGTTTACAACTGGAGAAGGAAATCGCAACCACTCCAGTATCCTTGCCTGGAGAATCCCATGGATGAAGAGTCTGGCAGGCTACAGTCGCAAAGAGTTGAAAAAGACTAAGGGACTAACACTTTCACTTTGGTTTACAATGTTATGTTAGTTTCAAGTGTATAGCAAAATTAGATTCAGTTTTTCAGACTCTTTTCCCTTCCTTATAAGACATTACAAAGTATTGAGTCTAGTTTCCTGTGCTATACTTTGGGTTCTTGTTGCAGAAACTTTAATTTGGTTACAAAACTGAATTATTGAATTAAGCTAATAAATTAAATTAATCACATAATTTTCATAAACTGAAAGGATAGATGAAAGAAAAGGAAAGAATAGCTTACATAGTAGGGGGCCTATATATATGTTCTAAATTGATGGAAGGAAAAATTAAATTTAAGAATATAGTGTTAATTTATAAGTATAAACTTGAAGAAAACAACAGCAATAATAATAATTACTTACATGACATTTGCTATATGCTGGGCATAGTTCCTTAAATATTTTAACACATTTAACCTTCATGACAATCCTATGAACTTTTAGCTTTTCTTAATCTGACTCCTTAGCTTTTCTCCATTTTAGAGAAAGAAAAGCTAAATCACAGTGAGTTAAGAAACTTGCCAAAGTTTGCATACCTAGTAATGGTGGGTCAAGGATGGAAATAAAAAAACAGCTATTTAATTTGGAAATGATGTAGATGAAAAATTAGGCAGTATTAAAAACAATTTGTAATAGGGATCAATATGTAGTACACAGTCAATGAAATTGATAAATCTAGAAACAATAAGTTGTTTAGGACTCTGGATCTCTGACTGCATTTATTAGAGGGGCTTACACAAAAGAGTAGCAGTGCACTTCACATTTTATTTTCCATTTTAAATCATTCTTTACAGTAATTTACTTCATATGTGCATAATATTTAAAAATTTTAAACATCACTTTCTTTCAAACTGTTTCATTTCTTAAAACTTCTTCCCACTCATTCACATTTAATAAAGTTTCTCTTAACTAAAAGGTAGCTTCCTTTCAATTTTAGATGTTAGCATCGTATCTTCATACTTAGGAAGACTGCAGATAACATCCGCAAATGGAGAAAGTGGTCTGCACTCATTCCAGATGAAAGTGTCTCATCTGCCATGTAGCTGCATAGAGTTCATTTCATGTTCACTAAAATGACATTTAAAAATGCATTACAAATTTATTAAAATGTATCACCCTATAACAACAGTAGGCAATATGTAATGACCTGAGAAAGTGAAGGTAACGGAGACATTTTAGTGAGAAAAAAATGTATAGTAAAAATATCAAAGTTTAAAGATGCTAAAAAAAAGAGCAGAGCTATCACAGAGTTGTAGAAGAGAACAGTTATTTATTCATACTCTTATTCAACCAATGTGTATTGAGCATCTGTATGTTCTCAGTATGTATCAGGTGTTAGGTGTGTGTATTTAAGAACAAGTTCTTAAATAGTTTACAATATAGCAGAGAATATAATGGACACATATACTTTGGATACCTATGGATACATACTTTTTACATATGACACAATTTGGTAAGTATCACCACATGACAAAAGTATGATACAGTAACAGAAGTAAAGGAGGTAATAAAACAAAAAAAAAGCAATTTAGCAATTAAGTATTGTGTGCTCCGGGACAAGCAGGAAGCAAGCTAAGATATAGGCTCACTACTGGGGTTGATAATAGGGTCAGGAGCTAAAGAAATATTATGTGATATTGCTAGTGAACCAGAAATATGTAAAAGTAATCTTGGTAAGAGATTCTTGGTTCTTGGTAAGAGACTCCACTTCCTTTCAATCCCCAATATAATTCACCTCAAGCCAGGAAAAGGCAAGGAGATGGAGAAAAAATACAATGTGTGTGTGTGTGTGTGTGTGTGCTAAATCGCTTCAGTCGAGTCTGATTCTGTGACTCTGTAGCCCTCCAGGCTCCTCTGTCCATGGGACTCTCCAGGCAAGAATACTGGCTTTCATTGACATGCCCTCCTCCAGGAGATCTTCCAAACTCCGGGAATGAACCTATATCTCTTATGTCTCCTGCATTGGCAGGCGGGTTCTTCACCACTAGCTCGAAAATTTAATACTCTTTAGAAAAATTACACACAAGATTCAATAGTAAAATAAAGGTTTGTGGTCCTGGTCATTTTTACCTTGAGACTGAACCAGGTAATCAGTCTCCTCGCTTCTCCCTTTTGTGTAAAGCTGAGAGACTGCAGTCTTCCCCTACACCTCCCATCCCCACTTCTCTGTCATCTTCCAGCTCAGGCAGTTAGCTTCAGAAGCCTCAGCCAGAATGAGGAAAAGGAAGTAGATGGGGGAGGATGGAAGGAGAGAGGTGGAAAGGGATGAAGAAGCTTACCGGGATCTTAAGGGAGGAGTAAGAAGACCAAGGGCTTGACTGCAGAAGACTCCAGGTGGTCTGGAAGTAAGAAATCTGCACTCTGTGGGTTTTGATCACTCATCTGTAAGATTTTCTTACTTGTAAAAACTCAACTTTCTCTACCTTCCAAACACTGTTAAAATTGTCATATTTTATGCTGTGGGAAAAAAAAAAAGAAAGTGAAAGTCGCTCAGTCGTGTCTGACTCTGCGACCCCATGGACTGTAGCCCACCAGGCTCCTCTGTTCATGGAATTCTCCAGGCAAGAATACTGGAGTGGGTTGCCATGCCCGCCTCCAGGGCAGCTTCCCAATCCAGGGATGGAACCCAGGTCTCCTGCCTGTAATGTGGAACACCTGGGTTTGATCCGATGGTGTAATTATTTGCAAAGAAAATCGAAGGGAATTTTGGAAATTGTAGCAGTAGACTTTGGCAGGGTAACTTCTGCTCTGACAGCATGAAGGACTTAATTCACACCCTGCTAGCTTAGGGGTGACAACAGCTCTTGAACACATCCTTCAAATTCTGCATATGATAGGAAGGCCGAATTGAAACTGATCAGAACATGTTAAGAAATTATTGCCCAATGAATATATTGAGGTTAATCAAGTAGCTCCCTCATGATATAAAAAGTTGGCTTGAAAGGATAAAAGGAAGTGGTGCCATGTGTGAAGGCCAAAGAGCAGATCCAGATAAGGCAGCTCTGCTGAGCAGCATTGGTTGGTATGTGATCCTGTAGGTCTTGAGGTTAAATGCAGCATAGTCAGTCACCCACTTGTTGTATTTATTCCTCTCTCTAAATTACAATTTGAATAGTTTTAGGCAGTTAAAAATAATAGGCAAATTTCATAATTATGGATGTACTTACTTTTGTATTGTCAATTCTGGCCACTTATCTATTTAAACACCCAAGTTGTCTTCTTTATTTCGATGATTCTCTGTCACAGATAGATAGATCTCTACTTTTCCTACTAGAAACTCAGGCTCTCTCCTGGCTTTATAAGACACAGGAATTTCACTTTAATTAACAAATTATTGTCCTTTAATTTATCTTAATTTTGAAGTAAAATTATGACAAAAATAATTTTAAAAGTATACTAATTAGATTGTGTGTTGGCATATTTCTCATTTATTAAACACTGACAGTGTTAAGCATTATGCTAAATTCTAGGAGTTGTCACATTTACTAATTTTTTCCCAAAAAGCTGTAAAAGCACTTTTCAACCTATACTCAGTATCAATGTCACTAATGAGTTATATAGGAGTTGAGGCACTTCACTAGGGGCCCTGAGCATCCCTGCACATTCTTGCTAGATATGCCAAAGATCCAAGTCTCTTATTGCTCCTTTTCAGGATGTTTCTCAGGGTTATGTTTGCAGTGAGTAACCTTGAGGATGAGGTAATATCTCTCTCAAAGAGTGGGTTTGCTTAATTCCCAAAGCTCTGTATTTTTGTATCCAGAGCAGCTTCCTACATAGGTACCATCCACCTGTAGCCCATGCTGCTTATTGTGCTGTGAGTAACAAAGTCCTTTGTATCTGCCCATGGGTCACGTGTTATTGACCAGTATTCATGAAACAGTAACATACTAACTTGTTTGTAAGAGGAGAAAATCAAATTCCAGACCCTGACTTTAAGTGGGTAACACAAGGATTACAATTTCTATTTTACTAATCACTTCCCAGTCCTCAAGTAACAAACATCATTACTCTATTTAATTGTGGATGTGACTTAAGGAGAGAAATATGACATTATAGTGATTTATTCAGTGTTTTCTGTATCTCAGGCACTAGAATAAGCCCAAGCTGTTATTATTCCTATTTTACAGATAAGAAAACGAAGATTCACAGTGGTTAGCAATCTTCTAGGTCAAACAACTTGTTAACAATGAAGCAAGGTTCTAAATGCAAGCTGTTATGAGTCTAAAATTCAGGTATTTGCCATATGTTTAGAAGAGAAATTCTGGGAAAGATATTGAAAATTACCTGCATCAGTATCCTATTTGAGATTTGATAAGTTATAATCACAGAAAATACTTTGCAATGTCAGCTTTAGGTAAGTACAACAAAAAAGAGAACAGTTAAAGAATCATTAATTAAAAAAAAAAAACTTGTTGCAAATAACAACTGAAACCACAGAAATACAAAAAAAAAAAAAAAAAAAAGAAATCATCAGACAGTACCAAGAAATTGAACAACCTAGAAGAAATAGACAAGTTTCTAGAAACATACCACTTGCCAAGACTGAGTCAAGAAGAAATAAATAATTTGAACAGCCCAATCAATAGAAGTAAAACAGAAACTGTAATTTAAGAAACTCCCTACAAGCAAAAGTCTGGGACCAGACAACTTCAAGGGTAATGCTACCAAACATATAAAGAAGAACTAACATCTATCCTTGTCAAACTCTTCCAAAAAATTGAAGAGGAGAGAGCACTCCCAAATTCGTTCTATGATGCCACTATTATCCTGATACCCAAGACCAGACAGAGACACTCCAAAAAAAGAAAACTAAGGACAATAACTTTGATGAATATAGATGGAAAAATCCTCAACAAAATATTAGCAAACAGTTTTCAACAACACTTGAAAAGGATCATTAACCATGATGAAGTTGGATTTATTTATTTATTTATTTATTCAATATTTGCAAGTCAATCAATGTGATTCACTACATTAATTAAAGGAAAGGCAAAAATCACATGATCATTTCAATAGATGCAGACAAAGCATTTGAAAAAATTCAACATCCATTTATTATAAAAAATTCTCACAAATGTGGGTCCAGAGGGAATATATCTCAACAAATTAAAGGTCATTAATGATGAACTCACGGTCAACTTAATACTCAACAGTGAAAAGATAAAAGCCTTTCTGCTAAATTCGGGAACAAGACAGGGATGTGCATTCTCACCATTTCTATTAAAAGTAATGCTGGAAGCTTTTGCTACAGTAATCACACAAGAAAAAGGGGGAAAAAAAGGTATTCAAATTATAAGGGAAAGGGTAAAACTGTCACTATTTGCAGATGGCATGATACTCTATATATAGAAGCGTGAAGTCTCCACACAAAAACTATTAGAGCTAATAAATGAATTCAGAAAGGTATCAGGATACAAGATTGATATACAGAAATATGTTGCATTTCTTTATACTAATAATGGAATAGCATAAAGAGAGTTTTTTTTTTTTAAATCCTGTTTAAAATGACAAAAAAGGTAGATATACTCCTAAGTATTTTATTCTTTTTGTTGCAATGGTGAATGGTATTGTTTCCTTAATTTCTCTTTCTGTTTTCTCATTGTTAGTGTATAGGAATGCAAGGGATTTCTGTGAGTTAATTTTATATCCTGCAACTTTACTATATTCATTGATTAGCTCTAGTAATTTTCTGGTAGAGTCTTTAGGGTTTTCTATGTAGAGGATCATGTCGTCTGCAAACAGCGAGAGTCTCACTTCTCAAAAGACCTATACATAGAAAACTATAAAACACTGATGAAAGAAATCAAAGAGGACACAAACAGGTGGAGAAACATACCGTGTTCATGGATTGGAAGAATCAATATTGTCAAAATGGCTATTCTACCCAAAGCAATCTATAGATTCAGTGCAATCCCTATCAAGCTACCAACGGTATTTTTCACAGAACTAGAACAAATAATGTCACAATTTGTATGGAAACACAAAAAACCTCGAATAGCCAAAGCAATCTTGAGAAAGAAGAATGGAACTGGAGGAATCAACCTGCCTGACTTCAGACTCTACTACAAAGCCACAGTCATCAAGACAGTATGGTACTGGCACAAAGACAGAAATATGGATCAATGGAACACAATAGAAAGCCCAGAGATAAATCCACAAACCTATGGACACCCAGAAGTCTGCAACAGCTAACCATGCCCATCCCTCACCTTTTGCTTTTAAAAGGACTTGCTGAAAGCTGTTAGTAACTTTGGAGTTCTTAGGGTTACCCATCTCTTTGTATGAATCTGTAATAAACGTTTTTCTGTTCCAAATACTAATGTTTAGTACTGATGGGCCTCACTGTATGTCAGGCACACAGACTTGCAATTTCAGTAACAATACCATATACAAAAATAAACTCAAAATGGTGTAAAGGCTGAAATATAAGACATGACACCATAAAACTCCTAGAAGAGAATATAGGTAAAGATACAATTTTCATAAATTGTAGAAATATTTTTAGATCAATTTCCCAAGGCAAAATAAATAAAAACAAAAATACACAAATGGGACCTAATCAAACTTACAAGCTCTTACACAGCAAAGGGGACCGTGAAGAAAATGAAAAGACAACCCATGAATGGGAGAAAGTATTTGCCAATGATATGACCCAAAGGGTTAATATCTAAAATATACAAAGAGCTTATACAACTCAGTATCAAAAAACCTAAATAAAAATGGGCAGATGACTTAAACACACATTTTTCCAAAAAAGACATACAGATGGCTAACCACAGATGAGAAGATGCTCAACATCACTTGTCATCAGGGAGATACAAAGCAAAAATGCAAAGAGGTATCATCTTAAACTGGTAAGAGTGCCCATCATCAAAAAATCTGCAAATTATAAGTTCTGGAGAGGGTGTGGAGAAAAGAAAACCTTGTTCACTGTTGGTAGGAATGTAAATTGGTGCAGCTACTATGGAAAACAGTATGGAACTCCCTCTAAAAGCTAAAAATAGAGTTACCATATGATCTAGCAATTCCACTCCTGATATGTATCCGGAAAAAGATGAAAACACTAATTTAAAAGATGCATGCACCCCAGTGTTCACTTAAGCATTATTGGCAATAGTTTAAACATGGAAAAGCCCAAGTGCCCAGACTGGCTTAAGATGATTGGCTTAAGAAAATGTTATATGTATATATGTGTGTGTGTGTGTATACACATATATAATGGAATATTACTCAGCCATAAAAAAGAATAAAATAATGTCATTTGCAGCAGTGGACTTAGATGGACCTAGAGCATACTATGCTTTGTTAGAGAAAGACAAATGCTACATGATATCACTTATATGTGGAATCTAAATGATAACAAAAATGAATCTGTATACAAAACAAACTCACAGGCATAGAAAACAAATTTATGGTTACCAAAGGGGAAGGGGTGGTGAGAGACAGATTAAGAGTATGATATTAACAGATGAAAACTACTATACATAAAATAGATACGCAACAAGAATTTACTGCATAGCACAGGGAACTGTATTCATATCTGTAATAATGTGTAATGGGATATAATCTGCAAAACAAAAATAAATCAGTATACTATACACCTGAATGTAACACAATATTGGAATCAATTATACTTCAATTAAAAAAAGAAACTTGTCTTTGTTAATACTGACTACATTCAGATCTAGTACCTGATTTAGTGGACATGAGATTTTAGAAAGTATGCATACAAATGAAAAATCATGTGTGTGCATGCTCAGTCATGCAGTCGTGGATGACTCTTTGTGACCCCAAGGACTGTTGCCAGCCAGGATCCGCTATCCATGGAATTTTCCAGGCAAGAACACTGGAGTGAGTTGCCATTTCCTACTGCTGGATCTTCCTGATTCAAGGATTGAATCCAAGTCTCCTGCCGTATCTCCTGCATTACATGTGGATTCTTCACTGCTGTGCTGCCTGGGAAGCCTGAAGAATACTGAGTTGGACCTAAATGTTCAAAAGCATTATATTTTAGAAATTGAGAACATCGATGAGACTTATCAAAGTGCTCTCCCCCTGCTCATCTGGAACAAAGATTCTAACATTTTGGCATCAGAGGTCAAGTGTGTTCTACTGAATTTTCTCTGGAGGTTGGCCTCCAAATCTATGGTTACCATGAGAGTGGAAAACAAATTCAACGCTTTTTATTTTGAAGATTTAGCTCTCCAACTCCCTCAGTAGACAATAAGTTCTACAGGGTTAGATTCAGTTCTTACTCAGTTTTCTAATATTATTACTTTGTGCTATATCAGGTTTCTTTTATTTTCTACTTTTCCCCTTTCCCCCTTTGCTTCCTCTTTTTTCATTTTAAGAATGTAACAGGAGGTGGCTCCAAGATGATGGAGGAATAGGAAGAGGAGACCACTTTCTTTTTTTTTTTCTTTTATGTTTCAAAAAGGTTTTTTTTTTCTTTTTTCTTTTTTTCATTTATTTTTATTAGTTGGAGGCTAATTACTTTACAATATTGTAGTGGTTTTTGCCATACATTGACATGAATCAGTCTTGGATTTACATGTACTCCCCATCCTGATCCCCCCTCCCACCTCCCTCTCTACCCGATCCCTCTGGGTCTTCCCAGTGCACCAGGCCCGAGCACTTGTCTCATGCATCCCACCTGGGCTGGTGATCTGTTTCACCCTAGGTAATATACATGTTTCGATGCTGTTCTCTAGAAACATCCCACCCTCGCCTTCTCCCACAGAGTCCAAAAGTCTGTTCTGTACATCTGTGTCTCTTTTTCTGTTTTGCATATAGGGTTATCGTTACCATCTTTCTAAATTCCATATATATGTGTTAGTATGCTGTAATGTTCTTTATCTTTCTGGCTTACTTCACTCTGTATAATGGGCTCCAGTTTCATCCATCTCATTAGAACTGATTTAAATGAATTCTTTTTAATGGCTGAGTAATAGTCCATGGTGTATACCTACCACAGCTTCCTTATCCATTTGTCTGCTGATGGGCATCTAGGTTGCTTCCATGTCCTAGCTATTATAAACAGTGCTGCGATGAACATTGGGGTGCACGTGTCTCTTTCAGATCTGGTTTCCTCAGTGTGTATGCCCAGAAGTGGTATTGCTGGGTCATATGGCAGTTCTATTTCCAGTTTTTTAAGAAATTGAGGAGACCACTTTCTACCCCACAAATACATCAAAAGAATATCTACATTTGGAGTATCTTCCACAAAACAACTTCTGAACACTGGCAGAGGACCCCAGATACCCAGAGAAGCAAACCAATCTCTTCAAAATGAGGTAGGACAAAAGATAAAGACAAAAAGAGAGACAAAGGATTTAGGGACAGATACCTGTCCTGGGGAGGGAATCCTGAAGGAGGAGAAGTTTCCACTACAATAGGAAACCCTTTCACAGGCAGGGTCAGTGGGGAACTGTGGAATCTCAGAGGGCAGCATAATAAAAAAAATAATCACCACAGAATTCACACCACAGGCAATTACCAGCAGAGAAGTGGTTCACACACTCCTGTCTGCCCACAGCGAGTAGGGGCTGGGTGTGGAGCTGCTAGGTCCTTAGGGTAAGGACTGGGGTTGAGTACCCTGAGTACACTCTGAGGGGACTTGAGTGACCGAGCAACCCAAACTGTGGGAATGCCAGGGAGACAAAGAAAAACAAAGGACCTTTCCTGCAGAGAGGCTCTAACACCACACTGTGACCCCTGGCACGCTATAGAACAAAAGATTGCACCCTAGGGAATACCAAAGGAGAGAGAGTCAGCTGGCATTTAAGGTCCTCCCTCCCTGGAGGCAGAGAGGCCGGTGCACAACAGCCAGAGATGGGAGGCAAAGGGCCACTTCAATCTTGGCCCCAGAAACTGCATCTCCTACCCAGCTGTGAGCAGGCTGACGAGTCCCTAACCTCATTGTATTGCTGACCCTGTATGTAATGCCAATTGTCCTGCTGTTCACACTGTGCTCACCGTTTGCTGAACCCAGAGTAGGCAAGGCTCAAGCTAAGAGGCTGGAAGAAGACGTGAGGAGCTGTAGGAACTGAAGACACAGTTTCTGCTCTCCAGAGAATAGACCATGTGATGGTGGCCATAACACAGCCTCTTTCCTGGCTGATGCCACAGCCATAGCAGCAGCCACAACATAACCGTAATGTAGCCGTAACAAAATCTCACAGAGCATAGCCGCGATGTTGCTCCAGTGCAATCCCAATGCAGCAGATTCCAGGGCTTTCATGGTGAAGTTCACACAGGCATACTGCACAAAGTAGCCCGTGACCAAGCGAGCACCTCATGACACACGTGTGCAGTGCTACAAGTGATCTCAATTGTTACATAACAATGCATCATCATTGTTTACAGAGCATGGGGCATGAGGGCTGAGAGTGTGGGGTGAGACAGCCCGACTGGCACCATCTTAGTAGCTTCCTCACACACAGCTTCCTGGGATCCTGGGGGGCTCCTATCTGCCCACAGTGTCACAGCCGGAGACCAGCTCCCCCAAGGAGAGGCCCGGCCCAGCTGGGACCGTGTCCGTGCAGCACCCAGGAGCCTGAGCAGCTTGGGCCAGGGATGTGCGTGCCACCTGGGGCTGTGGAAACCCTCATGTAGTGCATCCACTGTGAGTGTGCCCACACATGCCGGTGGTACTTGTCCCCCTCTCGCCACAGCACAACTGAGCAAATCAGCCTGAATAAATGGCCACTCTCACCCTGTCGTGTCAGGGTGGAGATTAGACTTGCAAGCAGGGGAGCCAAACAGAGAAGAAGGGAGAACCATCTCAGAAGTGGCAGATACAGCAGATTAAAATTCTGCAGTTAGGCTGAGACTGTGCATCTGAGGGACACTGTAGACTATGAGAAGAAAGTGAAAGTGAAGTCATATCCGACTGTTTGCAACCCCATGGATTGTAGAATAAGTACAAGCCAGAACAAGGGATTATCTGACACTGAACTGATCCCACAATATATATTTAAAAAATTTTTGTGTGCTATTTTTTATTATACCTTTTGAGAGTCTAATCTTTATTCTACATTTTTAATTTTTGCTTTCTGATATTTGTTATTAAATTTGTACCTTTAAGAGTCTAATTTTTAGTATCCATTTTCACTTATGGATTTGATTACTGGCTTGATTACTCTCTTCCCTTTTGAACCTCCCTTATCTCCTCCTGGTCAGCTCTATCTCCCTCCTCCCTCTTCTCTTCCCTATATAACTCTGTGAATCTCTTTGGGTGTTCCTGCTTGTGGAGAGTTATTTCAGCATTTAGGGGTTTTGTCTTCTATGCTGTGTGGATGGGGAAGTTTTGATGCTATTGTAAGAGGGGGACCAAAACCTAGAGGCATGAGGCTCAACAGCAGAACTTTGGCCCATCATAAAACTCCTGACCCCAGGGAACATTAATAGATGAGAGTCCACCCGAAAGCCTTCATCCTACATTGAGACCAACCTCCACCCAAGAGCTAGCAAGCTCCAGTGCAAGACACCCCACGCTAATCCTCCAGCAAAGCAGGAGCACAACACTGGACATTGAAAGACAGGCTGCCCAAAGTCATACAAAATTCATAGAAATCCCAAACTCATTACTGGACACTGCATTGCCCTCCAGAGAGAGGAGACATAGATCCATCCACCAGAACACAGACAGAAGTTTCCCAACCAGGGAACCGTCACAAGCCACTGGTCCAACCCCATCCACAGGGAGCAGACTCCAAAATTAAGAGGAACTGTGACCCTCTAGCCTGCAGAAAGAGGACCCCTAACACAGCATACTAAACAAAATGTAAAGGCAGAGAAATATCCAGCAAGTAAAGGAACATGATAAAACCCCACAAAACCAAACAAAAGAGAAGGAGATAGGGAGTCTATCTGAAAAAGAATTCAGAATAATGATAGTAAAGTTGATCCAAAATCTTGGGGAAAAGGGGAGACTAGAGACATGGATTAAGAAGATGCAAGAACAAAGACAGAAATATAGATCAATGGAACAGAATAGAAAGCCCAGAGATAAATCCACGAACCTATGGACAGCTTATCTACGACAAAGGAGACAAGGTAATACAATGGAAAAAAGACAACCTCTTTAACAAGTGGTGCTGGGAAAACTGGTCAACCACTTGTAAAAGAATGAAACTAGAACACTTTCTAACACCATACACAAAAATAAACTCAGAATGGATTAAAGATCTAAATGTAAGACCAGAAACTATAAAACTCTTAGAGGAAAACATAGGCAAACACTCTCTGACATAAATCACAGAAGGCTCCTCTATGACCCACTTCCCAGAGTAATGGAAATAAAAGTAAAAATAAACAAATGGGGCCTAATTAAACTTAAAAGCTTTTGCACAACAAAGGAAACTATAAGCAAGGTGAAAAGACAGCCTTCAGAATGGGAGAAAATAATAGCAAACGAAGCAACTGACAAAGAATCTCAAAAATATAAAAGCAACCCCTGAAGCTCAAGTCCAGAAAAATAAACAACCTAATCAAAAAATGGGCCAAAGAACTAAACAGACATTTCTCCAAAGAAGACATACAGATGGCCAACAAACACATGGAAAGATGCTCAACATCACTCATTATCAGAGAAATGCAAATCAAAACCACAATGAGGTACCATCTCACGCTGGTCAGAATGGCTGCTATCCAAAAGTCTACAAGCAATAAATGCTGGAGAGGGTGTGGAGAAAAGGGAACCCTCTTACACTGTTGGTGGGAATGCAAACTAGTACAGCCGCTATGGAGAAGAGTGTGGAGATTCCTTTAAAAATTGGAAATAGAACTGCCATATGACTCAGCAATCCCACTGCTGGGCATATACACTTGAGGAAACCAATTGAAAGAGACATGTGTACCCAATATTCATCCCAGCACTGTTTATAATAGCCGGGACATGGAAGCAACCTAGATGTCCATCAGCAGAGGAATGGATAAGAAAGCTTTGGCACATATACACAATGGAATATTACTCAGCCATTAAAAAGAATACATTTGAATCAGTTCTAATGAGGTGGATGAAACTGGAGCCCATTATACAGAGTGAAGTCAGCCAGAAAGAAAAACACCAATACAGTATACCAACACATATATATGGAGTTTAGAAAAATGGTAACGATAACCCGACATGTGAGACAGCAAGGGAGACACAGATGTATAGAACAGTCTTTTAGACTCTGTGGGAGAAGGCGAGGGTGGGATGAGTTGAGAGTGTAGTATTGAAACACGTATGTTATCATATGTGAAACAGATCACCAGTCCAGGTTTGATGCATGAGACAGGGTGCTCAGGGCTTGTGCACTGGGATAACTCTGAGGGATGGGATGGGGAGGGAGGTGGGAGGGGGGGTTCAGGATGGGGAACATATGTACACCCATAGCTGATTCATGTCAATGTATGGGAAAAACCACTACAATATTGTAAAGTAATTAGCCTCCAATTAAAATAAATAAATAAAAGAAAAAGAAAGGAAGAAAAATGGTAGACGAGAGAAGCAGTTTTCATTGTTTCCCTGTCAGGGTTGTTGGAACAGTCATGAGAGCCTTTTTTCCATCCATCAGGAGGTAGAATTAGTGGGCAGAATACTTTTCCAAGTAAAAATTTTTGGTCACTTTAGATCTTCCACAAGAACAACCTGATTTGTACATGAAGAAGTGAAGTGAAGTTGCTCAGTCATGTCTGACTCTTTGTGACCCCATGGACTGTAGTCTACAAGGCTCCTCTGTTCACAGAATTTTCCAGGCAAGAGTACTGGAGTGGGTTGCCATTTCCTTCTCCAGCAGATCTTCCCAACCCAGGAATTGAACCCGGGTCTCCCACACTACAGGCAGATGCTTTACCATCTGAGCCACCAGGGAAGCCCATTTGTATGCGTGACCAGTCAAACAACTCATTGCCAAGTTCATCATGTCAATTTTTGCTGTTTGAGCTACATTTCTGTGATGGGTTTAGTTTGATGTATCCATGAGCCTTACTAAAATCTGGTAGTATTTTCATGCACAGCATATGTAGCAGGCATAACTACAATGATCATTTAATTAATGTCTATGCTGTGCTTAGTTGCTCAGTCCTGTCCAACTCTTTGTGACCCCATGGACAGAGAAGCCTGGTGGGCTACAGTTCATGGGGATTCTCCAGGCAATAATATTGGAATGGGTTGCCGTGCCCTCCTCCAGGGGATCTTCCCAACCCAGGCATCAAACCCAGGTCTCCTGCATTGCAGGGGGATTCTTTACCATTTGAGCCACCAAATATTTGCTTTCTTTGAATCTGTGTGCTGATGGCATTTGTCTGATAGCTACCCATGAAAATTATTTGAATATACTTTTGTAGCAGGGGCATTTTAACATACTTCTTTTGCAAGCCAGAACCTTTGGGAAAAGGTTGTGTTAGTTTAGATACACAGGTTTTGTTATGCTATACCCAGCAGTTTAAATTCCATGAAGACAAACTGCTAGTCTAAATTTCATGAAGTCAGGGGTCAAGATTGTGCTAATCACTTTGTCTTCAGTGCCAAACACATGGTACATAATGTTCACTCAGTGAACATCTATGAAACTTGCACAATTTCCTGATTCTAGTCAATTGAAAAACTCAGTAGCTCTTTCAGGGTTAGAATTTTGCTTCTCTATTTGCCCCAGCCCTACCAACAAACCACAGAGACTATTATTAGTACTTTCATAATGAAAAACTTTTTTCCTAAGATGGATATATATGTATTGGAGTTACAAAAACACATCTGATAATTTGGCATTTAATACTTGAGTAAATCCTAGCAAATGTAACAAGTCATACACACACACACACACACACACACACACACACACACACAAATATATATACATATATGACACTAACTAGTAAGCCAAATGACCACAGCTAAAGTTTTATTTAAAATTATAGGTTTAAATAAGCACCTATGATTCCCTAATATGCACACACTTTAATAAACTTCATGGCCTCTATTTTGGTTGTTGAGAAACATTGTCCCCTAATGTTTATCCCAGTTATGTAGGACGTTGCTTAAGATATCCACTTTATAAGCTGATGTGGTAGTGATTAATGCTACTTTTGTCTTTTTCAGTACATTTTACGTTCTGGGCGGCCAGTTTTGTCCAATGAGTTGAATAGAAGAATGATTTCTTAGTCAAGAAATTTGACACTCCAAAGCCTTTTTTGCCTTCTTTCACAGCTACCACTGTCCCAGAGTAGATGCTCCAACAGCTTGGGTCCTTCTGGTAGGTATGAAGTTTAAATGAGAAATAAAGCCAAGTTACTCTCAGGGTGGTTGCTTCTGCAGCATTATCTTAGCCTGAAGTGAAAAGTGAAAGTCACTCAGTGGTGTCTGACTCTTTGGGACCCCATGGACTATAGCCTGCCAGGCTCCTCTACTATCCTGACTTAATTAAAAAAGCTTTTTTCCTGCAAAAGTAAAAAAGGTTTCAATCTAAATAAAGAAATTTACAAAATCACAGCATTTACGAAGAACACTTGGTTCTTAAACAAAATGAGTTCCACAGGCAAGAGTTTAAGAAGTCGTATACTATGGCTGATTTATGTTGATGTTTGACAGAAAACAAAATTCTGTTAAGCAATTATCCTTATGTTGATGTTTGACAGAAAACAAAATTCTGTAATTCAAAAGTCATATAAAATTCTTTAACAACTGGTAACAGAAAAATGGCCAAGCATACATGTATAGTCATACTTTTGTGGTATAGTGGATAGTCACACAGATCTCATTCCTTGAGTTTTTTTTTTTTTTTACCACGTATCAGCTAGTCACCTAACTAGAGGCTCATATCCCTTAATGTGTCAAGTTTGTGAAAACCAACATAGGGTTATAAGGTAATCAAATTATGAAAACTTCATAAGACCCTTAATATGTGGTAGCTATCAAAAAAGGTACATCAATCAACTGATTAGTTTGACAATATTTGTCAATCTGTGTAATTACTAAATCTTCCATTCACAATTTAATGCATACAACTGGCCTAATCCATTGAAGGTAAATATGTATTTTTTCCTTTCCTTTCCTAGGCTAGTTACCCCAAACATAATGCAGAAACACTGTGTCAGACACTTTTTTGACTCCATGGCATGCAGGATCTGTTTTCTGACCAGGGATCAAACCCTTGCCCCCTACCATTTGGAGTATGGAGTCTTAACCATTGGACTGCCAGTGAAGCCCCCACTTTTTAAACTTGTCTCTAACATATTCAACTCAGGTGTAGGGTGGTGTATACACACACACACACACACACCTTACTCAAGGAACACACACAATTTACTCAAGGAATCAGGGAATATGTAAACATATACTGAAAACACTACTGTTTCTTCAAAACTATACTTTAAAAGAGTTTGTCTACACATGAAAAAAAAAGCATTACTCATGCTTTCCCTTTCCTTTGAAACTACATGGCTTTAAACTCCAACAGAAAGCATTCTAAGGACTGGGACAGTCAAAATTTGACAATTTGGGGTGCTCATTTTAGTGACCAAAACCTGACACCACTGTCTTTCATTTTCTCCATGATACTCTTAAATGCTTATCAAATAGTATTTAAGAAGAACAGAATGGCAGTTAAAAAGATTCCAGAGATTAAGATTCTGAAGCTAAGTTGGGGAACCACAATATAATTTTTAAGTGCTCTGGTTGAAGAGGGATGACCAGATGTGGTTGCATGCCTGGGTTGAACGCTTCTAGGCATGGAGCTGTGGGAATAAGAGCATTGTTTTAGGAAAAGGGGGCATTAGAAGGAATAACAAAGTTTCTATGCAATGCAAAATGACCTGACATTTATTTCTACTCCAACTAGACTGTATTTTCTCTTATGATTAACAACATACTGAATTTTTGAACACCATCTGATAACTTCATGTATTCAAGACCTCAATTTATATTTCAACTATTAGATACATGGAATCTACCAGGATATATTATGAGGATTTCTGTAGTCTTATTTACAAAATACTAAATAGTTAAAAACTAAATCTCATCATGCTGAATACTGCAGAGATGAGGTTTACAAAGTAAACTGACAATCCAACACTGAAAACTAAACGTTTCAAACTCAAAATGTTTTTCACTAATCATGAAGGACTTCTCAATAAACACAAATGCTATTTTATGCATTGTGTGATAATACTAATTATCATGTAGTGATCAATCGTACTTCCCAAGAGCAGGCTGCAAAACAAAACCACCCAGGTCAAGTTACTAGCCACAGTCACTAAAGATTGAAGATTTAAAGAAGCAATGGCCCCCAGGACCCCCTTTTGTTTTGGCTCCAAGTTTCAAGAATGGAGTATATTAAATGCTAAATTGGTATATGAAGAGATGGAATCAAATTCTTTAAAACATAAGGTGAAGCATTGTTGCTCACTCAAATTTTGAGGCTTCTACAGTTTTATTAAAAAAAAAAAAATCAGACATGTCTCTTTCAGATTAACACTGAACTATATACAAAAGCTTTTCAGATGGCTGAAACTAACACCTCACGTTCCAAAAGTTAGACTTAACTCAAAACTTAAAAAGGTATGCAATTATTGATACGCAATGAGAACAAATGCCCAGAAGGTAAGCTGCACAAAACCACTTGGTTGATGGAACTGCGCTTCAAATCATGGCCTTCCTCTACTCGTTTCTCCTCAGTACAGAATTGGGTCATTGGTCCAAAGTTATCTAAACCTTAAAAAGTGTATAATGGAAAGCACTTTCATTAAAGTTCCCTAATTGTGTCTGCAAGGAACTTATCATGTCAACTTCGTTTAATCCTTCATTTGTTAAACAAAATCCACACTTCAAATGGCACTAAGAGTAATTCTTTCACATGGTGTCCTACAAAGTAAGTTAATGAGAAGCAAAACAACTTCAGTGACGATAAACGCATATCATCATTTATTTAATGTTTAAGCTCTTGCACTAGATTCTTACAAGCTGGTGAACACTGACAAATTATTTCTCCCACAGAACTATAACCACTTGTTCCCGGACAGTATAAATATATGGTTGAGCTAACGTTAATACACATCACCATTTTATCAATTACATAATAAAACAAATTGTCAAGTATCCAAATATTAAGTTACACAGCTCAAAAGGTATATAAAATATTAAATGTCTGCTCAATTCATTAGCAGAAACCCACTTTTTTTTTTCCGAGAGGCTGGGAATCACACTTCAAACAAAACTAAGTCGGTAAACAACTTCAGTAAGTATGAAAAAAAATTACAAGAATTTCAGAAATTTTGATTAAGAATTATTTTAGTTACAGTAACAAAGTATTTCTACCTTTTAAAAAAATATTTACTAAATTAAAGCGCATATTCTACATGTTCTGCACAAGACAAAGGCAACATTTTACTAAAAATACTTAATAGCCCCCTCCCATTCTTTTTTCAGGCCCTCCCTGTTAAGTTGCACCCCAAAGTGCAAACATTAAAATGAACTGTAAGGCTTTTGTCTGGAGACATTAAAGACATGTGCTTCTGTACAATGTAGATTTTCAAAATGGAGGCCTTCTACAACATAAAATGAGATTTATAGAAAGATATTAAATAATCACTGTAAGACTTGGTTAATTAAAAAGGGAGCAAATCTGATGCATACTGGTATGAATGTGGGAGATGTAAACATATTGTGAGCAAACAAACCTCATAGGCCCTACTATGTTTGAAATGATGCAAGGAATAAACCACATAAGGTCCAGAGTGTTCATAGTTCCTGGGATTTGTTCTATATGATACTAAAAATATACAAGTATTGTGCTGGGTATTTTGGCACCTAGTCTTTCTAAATTTCTTACGTATTGGTAAGATTCTGGCATGGAAACAGATTTAATGACATGACTCAATACTGCATGATTTCAGGAAAGGTCAACTGGTACAAATTATAAGCACATATTAATGCTGAACAGCAAGAATTCTTTACTAGTATTCAAATAGGTTGATCATAACCTGAACAGAGACTGCAATTCTGCCAGGCCTGTGGCCTGGTAAAACTGCTTTTCAACACTCCTATGGAAGCTTCATCAGACTTATTCACCAAGTCAACTGGGCTATCTGCTATGTATGACAAATTCCATCGTGTCTCAGGTTCCACTTCCAAGCAATGGCATCATGCACCCTGGTTTTACTGAACGCAACAGTTGTTTCTATGCCCATTGGAGTCTTTGAAGCGCAGCCGCATTTTAGGACGATACTTCTCCAAATACAAAAGTTGCTTGCTGTTAAAAGCTCCTCGTCGCTTTCTAGAGGAAAACAAAGGAAGTAATTAAAGCAAAGTCCTTGAGCATATTAACATTTACTGTTCCATAGAAGGCAATTATCACCTTTTTTGTAGCAATTTACCTTCTGATTATTAAATTGTGACTTAATGGAGAAACATGGACTGGCAACATGTGTAAAGGGGAAAAGAGCTGTAAAAAGTTAATTTTCTAAATGTTTGGGGTGGTGGTGATTAAAATAGTCAAAACTTAAGAATCCATTCATATAAAGTCCAAGAAAAGGCAAAACTAGTTTACTGTAATAGGCGGCTGAAAGAGATTGCCTCTGGTGGCTGCGAAGGTGACTACAAAGAGCATGAGGGCATTTTCTAGAATCACCAAAATATTCTCTACACTGCATTGAGTAGCTATTTTATTTGGCTGTTATGGTCAATTCATCTATCTCTGAGATCTATGCATTTTACTCTATATAAATTACACCTCAATAAAAAGGCAAATAAACCACCTCATCAAGAATTTAAAGTAAATCAGTAATTCACAGATTACTGGATTAGAATTTTTATAATATGAACATCTATATGAACGGGAAAGGTATTTCCTGGTGTTAATACTATCTCAAGAATGAACAAAATGGCCAAATAGGCTCTTAGAAACAAATTGCTCTCATAGTATTAATATATTTAAATTCATCAACATTCAATGAGGAAATAAAAAGTGCAAATGAAAAGAACTTATTAAATACATACTGTCTTATGAACTGTACTGCATCTTCATATTTCATTCCACCTTCAATTAATGCTAGGGCAACAAGCACTGGAGCTCTAGGAAGAATTTTTGATATATTATTTTTCAAAGTCAAATCCTGGAAAATTCAATACTCCAAACATTCCCCAATCCAAAGCCACTATTTATTTATGCCACACTTCCTTTTAGTATTTATAGAAAACATTGGACATTAATAAAATATCACTTTCACATCAAATCCAGGTTTTCATCTATAACCAAAAAGAAAACTAGTAACTACATAAACTAACACAAATAAGTCTAGAAATTAAAACTTACATTACTGGAGAGCAGTATCTTGATAAATGCTGACAATATTTTCTTAAGTTCCTAGCAGTGAAAAATACTTTCCACTTAAAGATCTTCTAGAAAAATTTGCTTTGTTTCATGATCAATTAGACTGAGACACAGCTGCATGCCGACCTCTGCAGGGCCATGCTGTTTCATTTCACCCTCCTCCACTAGGACTTTCTGGGGGCAGCAGGGGCCGAGGGCATTGGTAATAATATGGACACATGTATTTTGGCACTACTGGGTAATGAGTTCCTACTGCATCAGGATGCAAAAATATACCACATTCAATGCAAAACCATCTTAGTGATTTTCCCAGTAAGCTTGGACAGTGACTGTAGGTACAGCTTAGAACACATAATTAAGCAATTCTGCCCACAGAAGCAAGTATAAATTTTAGCAATAGCACTTGTCAGTTTCAAATGTACTGGAATAGTTACTCTGTTACACTCACCTATTTTCAGTAAGCCAACAAAGCAAATTGATTCACAAACTCGTGAGTGTCTTTACAGGAGTCAAAAATGAAGCTTTCACTGAGAATTAAGATTGACATCATTAAATGAGTTTAAGAAATTCTCTTACCTGCCAAGGCCTGCAACACAATGAACAGCAATACAACAACCAGGGTCTTCACGAAACTTAATCTTCACAAGACTTAACCAATCATCAACAATTTGGTTAGATGGTGGTGCGCCATCATCAAAAGGCCAATCCTAAGACAAAAGAATATACATTTTAGATTTTTAATATAAATACCACACTAATAATTCTAAAATTCTAATACCGAAATGTTTCCAAAAGCATTTTATCTTTAATAAGTGCTTCTTTATGAAACCCCACAGTCAATGAAATGCAAATAAATGCTGAATCTTTACGAAAATCTTTTATTACTTCAAATCTCTGGTCAGCTTTCACCTTTATTTGGAAACTAAGACTATAATTTTATAACAACTTAAACTTGCAGCATGGTACTATAGACACAGAGGAACCATTAAACACTTACGAGAACATGGATGCCTTCTTTCTCCACAAGAGTAGTGTCATAAGTTGCTTCACATACTCTTACGATTGTGGTAACTCCATACTTCTTAAGTTCCTGGATAAAAACATGGAAACAGCAAAGGGTTTATATAAATGTTATTCTTTTGTTTTGTTCTTATTTTTAATGGGCTCTAGAGGATGGGATGGTAAAATAATCATATTATTCTTGCTCACAGTTTGTCATTTTGATCATCTCTCTAATAGGTATTGTTGGTTAATAGAAAATCATATATGTTTAAAAGAGAAGCAGTCTTTTGCTTTAAATGACTATACTGAAATAGTACTGAACAGGAATGTTAAACCACATATTTTTAATAAATTTTAAGTTAAAAAAAGTCCATGACCCTTCATATACTGAAGTTGTTTACAGTCATGGCAACACTGGCTGGCTGAGGCACTGACAAGAGGATCAGAAGCCACTGAGGAACCAAAGGAATCACTTATGACAAAGTCATCTGACTTCACATATATTAATTCTTTAAACTTCTTCTCATTTGCAGCATATAGTGTATAGTTTAGAGCCTTAAAAATATATTTAAAGAATCTAAAATCTCAAAAATGCAGTGTTAAACCTCCCACCATTTAAGATTACAGGTGTTAAAACTCAATGTATTATTACTAATTATAACACTTGGCATTTAAAAAATACATAGATGATAATAAAAATTAAAAGTACTTCTATGATCTGGGAGGCCTATTTTTTATTTCTGATTATCTATAGATATTTATAAAATAAAATGCATATATGCATACAAATGAATTATTCAGCATTACAATCCTTTCTGTCATTCAAAGAGGTTAAGCAGTGAGACAGTTTTGACTATCTAGCAACCACCAGAAACAGAATTAAATCAGTAGCTGAAAATTGTATCCTAAGCATCAAAAGAGGGCCAAGACATAAACTAACTTTGGTTTATAGTTGTCAGCCATTATGCTTAGAAAATGTAAAAAACACACAAAGTGGGCCTCCTTCCAACAACTTTATAAGCAACAGCCACAGGTAACAGTCCACATATAAATTTAAATTAAGAAAACTGTGAGGCATGAAGAATTAGATATTAACTTATAAACCTAATCTATTTCAAGTACATGGCCTTCTCAAAAACGTATAAAATTCACCTCTAACCTAGAGAAGACTGATATTTCTGGGAGTTGAAGCTATAGTCATCGACCACCTCACAATTTTCAAAATACTGCTATATAAAAGCTCCACTATTAAACTACAATCAGTTTAAGCTATTAAAAAGCATCAAAACTTACCTCTATAAATTTGCTTAACGTTGCATTAGTTGGGTTGTGTGTAATAAGAAATCTCATGTTCCTGTACGTAACTTCCACAGGAGCTGGGCGGTTCATTCGAGCCATGTTAATTTAGTTAAAAAACACTCAATAGGGATATGAAAGAATTTAAAAAATTGAATACAGAAATGATGCAAAGAAACGCAGTCAACTTCAATATACTCCACTTGAAATTCTCAGTGCTTTTAAGTATGAAGTTGGGAGTAATGAATGAATGAACCTCTTAACAAGAAGCAGCAATTCTTCAATCCAGTAATACTGAGGCAATAGAAAGGAAGTGCACTGAGGTTTACCCCATCCAGATCAGAACTCTTGTAAAAAAATGCTCTGTGGATTTCAATTCAACTCTTCTGTGTCCAGGTTAACCAGTCTTACGGGGGCTTCTTGGTTGAGCAGTAATGAATTTCTGCAGTTCACTTGTCTGCATAGAGGTCGTGCTGTGCCTGGCAGTAATCTCCACTGCCCTTCAGAAACTCCATAAATGTGTGACCGAGAACACCACAGAACTGCTGTTTAAAAGAGAGAAAACACTGTTTTCAATTCAAAAGGAACATGTTATGTTTTTACAGTATTTAAGTGCATAGCTATCTTTTCAAATTCAGGCCCAAGCTAATTTTTTAACTTTCCCTTGAACCACAAAAATACAAGGGTGACTACAGATTAAGTCAATAAGCAAAGATTACTTTAAATTGAAATTACTGATCCAATACAAATACCGCTCAAAGAGTATCACTGTTACAGTTGGTGAATATCCCTTATATACATTCTTCTATTAACTACTCCTTGGCTATTTGCTTTACACTGTTATAAACTATTGTGCACAACTTTCTATATTGATTTTTCCAACTGCCAAAATATTTTTACATATTACAAAAATTCACTATATTGGTCAATACATTAAAAGAAACGAAACTGGTTTTCAAAATGCTACCATATATACTGCCCCATTCATTCCTTCACAACCTATTAACTTAGTGTTTCCCTTTAACAGTTACCCCTCATCTGAGTCTCTGGAAGTTGAAATATAAGCACACTACATACACATACATAGAACTTCCATTTATAACTATAAAAATGATGTTCATAATTGCAATACTCTTGTATTTTAAAATTAAAATTTCACTAATCCCATCTTAAACTGAAATCCAATCCAAAGAAAAGTGTTGTTTAGTCACTAAATTGTGTCTGACTCTGCAGCCCCATTGACTAGTTCTTCAGGCTCCTCTCTCCATGTGATTTTACAGACAAGAATACCAGTGTGTGTTGCCACTTCCTGGGGTGGTAATCAAGGGGAACTGGTGTCAGGGGGAACTGGTCGTGGGGTGGTGTGAATTACCTTACATTTTGTCCCCAGGTCTCAAAAAGCAAGTTAACTGTTACCAATTATACTTTTCCCAAGTTCCCCTTAAAGACCTAAATGAATTTTATGCTAGCATCAAACATAATATGAATGTTCACAAGATATTTTCAGAATATATACAGGAAAAGCACTGATGTTGACATTAATCTTCTTCCAAGTGGTTTATAAGGAACTTGTGTGGTGGAAAGTAAACAGGACTGAAAAAATATTAGTAGCAGGTTAACAAGAGGACTAAGAGCCAGTCACTTCCTCAAACACTTTACAGGTATTCTCGGGGATAAATTACCTAATAAAATCTTTATACTACTTCCTTAGAATGAACAGTTTATTCTGGCACCTTTCCAATGACAGTGAATTAAAGTAATCTGCAAAGCTGTTAAGGTCAAGGGCTCTTATCTCAGTATTCTGATTTCCAAGTGCTACCCTCTTTCAATTGAAAGCTGTTTTATAGAGACAGTATTGCACACCACTGATTTCCATATTTAACAGCTAAAATTCCCGTTCCTGCTGAGTCTGGCCATATCTTTTCCAAGTAGGCTGTTTAAGGAGAAATCACAGAAAGAAATGGCAGCAATGTCTGCGCAGAAATTTGTCATATTGCAGAGTCAAAGCAATACATCTCTAACTATTTGACAAATGGTTAATTGGAGAGTTTGTGCCACAACTTTATATAATGCCCCTGGAATAATGCATGTATAAAATGCTGCTTACTCCTGAAAATGATCTAGCATTCTTGTCTTCAACTTTTTCACTGCCATCACACAAAAATTCATATAAAAAGGGTCACAGGATGGGAATTTCCTAGCGCTTCAAGTGGTTAGGACTATGCGCTCTCACTGTGCTGTGTGTTTAGCCGCTCTGTTGTGTCCGACTCTTTGCGACTCCACGGACCACTTGCCCGCCATGTTCCTCCATCCATGGGGATTCTCCAAGCAAAAACACCGGAGTGGGTTGCCATGCCCTCCACCTCCAGGGGAACTTCCCAACCCAGGTCTCCCACATTGCAGGCGGATTCTTTACAGTCCGAGCCACCAGGGAAGCCCGAAAATACTGGAGTGGGTAACCTATCCTTCTCCAGGGGATCTTCCCGACCCAGGAATCGAACCGAGGATACGCGTTGCAGGAGGATTCTTTACTAGCTGAGTTACCAGGGAAGCTCTGCGCTCTCACTGCCAAGGGTTCAACCCCTGATCGGGAAACTAAGATCCCACAAGGATCTCCTTAAAGCCAAAAAAAAGAAGGCTCATAATCTGAATCTCAAGAAATCAACGGTGCCAGACCACCGTGCAAACACCTTTGTACTCGTGTAATACTAGAGACTTCCACGGGCGGGAGCTCAACCTCATTATGGTCTGGTTGGCCACGGTACCACAAGACGACCAGAAGCAACAAGACGAGTTTCAAGAACAACCCGAAGGGCCCAGATTACAGCGCCGTGAGTCGCTCGAGGCCGGAGCGGAGCGTGCCAGCCGCTCCCAAGGCTCTAAGGCTGGCCGCTCCTCTCCGGCCGGCCCGCCCCGCTTCGGGGCGGCGACAAGCCCGGACTTGCTCCCGCCGCACGGGCGGGGCGGGCGGCTCACCTGGCGGGGCCGCGCGGCCTGGATCACGGGTCCGCGCCGCGCCTTCAGTCCGGCGCCGGCGCCGAGGCCATTTTGTCCGAGCGCCGGTCGCGGCCGCGGAGCGCAGGATGGCCGCACAGGCCGAGTCCCGCCGGCCCGCGCCGGAGTCCCGGCCCGGTCCGCGAGCGCCGCTTCGCCCGCCCGCCGGGTCCGGGGGCGCGCCCGCAGCACTGACGCGCAGCCCGCGCCCCGCCCGGGCCACGTCCCCGCTGCCGGGCCCCGCGGCAAACAAAGGGGCCTGGGGCGCCGACCGGCCCGCCGGACGTCAGGGCCGGCGGCAGTCACAAAGCGGCTTCTGTGCCGCCGGGCGCCCCGCCCGCCGCCGGGCCTCGGGCCGGGACGCGGGCGGGCGCCGGGCTGCTAACAAAGGCGGCGGCGCGGGGCGTGCGTACTCACAGGAATATGTCTACTCATTGAAGATTGTGGCCTAACCATACAGCCGGTCCCGAGGCGGAGGCGGCGGCGGGGCAGGGGCGGTGGCGGGCGTCGTGCGGCGGCGGCGGCTTCGCGGGCGGCGGCGGCACCGGAGTCGGCTCTGCAGTGAGCGGCCCGGGGAAGAGCGCGCAGCCTCGCCGCCCGCAGCCCAGGCAGCCAATGTGCGCGCCGCGGCGCCCTTGCGTCATATACGTGGCGTGACGTGCGCGCACCGGTGACCAATCGCAGCCAGGCTCCAGGCCGAGCGCCGGCGACAAGGGCGGAAGTCCGGTCCCGGGGACGTCACGGCGCGGCGGCGGCTACCGGCGTGAGCCGGTTGGTGAATGGTGGCGGCCGCTGTCGGAGCGCTGGCCGGCAGGGGTTGGGCGGAGAGGTCCGGGAAGGGCGCGGGAGGGAGACTGGGAGCTGGAGCGGAGGCCGGGAGCGGGAGGAGACGCTCAACCGCCTCACTAAAACCCCAGAGGGATGAGGACAGCCTCGTCACCGGAGCAGGCCTGAAGCTGGCCTCGGCTCAGCACGCAGTGCCCGCGGGGCCGGCACCGAGCCGCAGTCCCGGCCCGGGCTCCTTTTGCTGAGAGTCAGACCACAGTTCGCTCTGCCTGCGGTTTTCCCGGGCACCGCGCCCCGAGACCCCCATCGCGAGACAATGGTTCTGCTGGCTCCGCGGCCCTGACCGCGGGTGAGCCGGAGCGGGCGCTCTCGAGCAGGACGGGCGTGATTCAGCGAGCAACCCACAGGAGACTGGAGAATGCCTTGGATGCACATAAACGCTCCTGCTCCCCACAGGCTTCTTTAGTCGCGCGTTCACACGACGCATGCGGGCAACTGCTGTTGGCTCGAGCGTGGCATTTGGAAATCGCACGCGTCCTTTGTACCTCTGCTCATTTGACGTGTTGTCACGGATCATGAAAGGTTAGGCAGCGTTCTAAAAATCAACTTTCGGTTTGGTTAAGGATTGATATAATTGTTTGCGTCAAAGCTAAAGCTTTCCTTTTTGTTCGTTTTCAGAACTCTTTCACTCTCTTCCTAACTGAGACCCATTAAGAAGTAAAGCCTTATCACCATTGTTCTATTACACAAGGGCAGCTCTGTCACTTATAATCTGAAAACTTTCTCCTCTGCTTTCTAGAAGTAAACCGGAGTTTTACCTGCTCCGAAGAACTTGGTTTTCTACTAACATTGAGGCCTTTTGTTTGCTGTTTTCATTGAGCGTAGATTGGAGCGATTTTAGGGATCAATTTTTTTCTTAGTCAGTGTACAGACGCATTTTAGGATTTATTAGAGCGTCTACTTAGAAACTGTGCTTGCATAGTTATTCAACTTTTTAATAAACATATACTCTATAAATAAAGTAAGTGCTTTCAATAAAGAGATTTGGGTCAGGCAAGGTTTTAGAAGAACCAAAATCAAATTGTCTTCATTTTAAAGAAATTGCCTGCCTTGGAAACTTTTGACTCCATCTAAGTCAGGAAAAATCAAAGACCTTGAGGAAATAATGCCCTTTAGTTTCATAAAAATTTAAAACTTTTATATGGTAAAAGGCATTTGACAAATGTAAATTATTTAATGGCCCACTGAAAGTATTGGCGATGTATCATGGGCAGAGTTAACACCATAGTGATTAAAATACTGAAGCGACATTTCCAAGAGTGTGGTTAAAAAAACACGGTCAGTCGGCGACTCTCCATCCAAAAGTTTGTCCGCACAGTGGCGCTACTTGGAAGAGTGAGAGCTTTTAAACAACTGAATTTGGTGGGATGATACATAAATTTAGCCAAGCAGAGCCAAATCAGTATTAACCAGTTTTCTTGTAGAACTTGTGATACAAGTTGAGCCTTGTGAGCCAGATCCTGTAATTAATTATCACAAGCAGTGCTGACACGAAATATCCAGTTAGCTGTTGCTCATCAAGCTCTAAAAGCTGGGCTCAGACTCACAAGTGGACTAATCAGCTTTGGGGGGGGATCAGTGAGTGTGTGGTCTTGGCCTCTCCTATGCGGTGCCATCTTGTTCTACTTGGAAAAGACACAGGTGAGAAACTAGATGTTTTTGCCCTTAAGAAAAAAACAAAACTTGAAACAAGATATATTAATAAATGTGATCTTGCTCACCAGCTCACTGAGTTTTCTCAGAGTAGTCATGGGCCTGCCACTTTGGCAGCTGCCATGGTTATATGTGTCCTGTGGTGTTACGGTTCACTGCTAAGCATGTGCGCTATACTGAGCCCAGTAGTTTTAAGCTGCTGATTAAAACTACTTAGAGACCAGTGGTCCATCCTGTCATTGCTTAGGAGGCTCCTGTGGTCAGAGTACTTCTCACCTACCACTATAGATTTGCGCTTGGAACATCAGCACCCGAACTTGTTAAAGCAGTGTTCAGACTGAGCGAACAGGCTTGCAAATAGTGGTCCAGACATCCAGAAGTAAGGTAATACCTCTGAAAAGGCAATGCTCCAGAAAGAAGCCCTAAGATGGAGGAGGACTTCTCCAGCTGAACAGAATGCCCATGTAGCAGTTACTAATACTTTTCTCAGCAAAACATGTGTCCTTGAACTCATCATGGTAGGTAGGAGTTCTTTAGCATGTCTAAAATGCAAACGCCAACATTTGGGAGGTAAAGGAGACTATAAGAGCATTGAGGAAAAGCCTTATGGAAGATGAAACACTGCAAAAGACTACAAATGAGCAAAAACAAGAAGAAGAGCAGGGAGTTGTTTACAGGGTGGCAGATCTCCTGGAAAGGAATCATTGATTCCACTTATACCAGATATATAAAAATTGGAGGATTTCAACTCTTCTTTCTTCTTGGATTTATTAGGGCCTTGAATGGTAGATTGAGGCTGTAATGAAGTCTGATTTAAAAAAAAAAAAGCAAGAGTATTGCCATTGCAATGATAGATCAAATGTGATGACAACAACCTAGAAAAATTACTATATTGAAAGGTATGATGTACCAAGTGTATTTAATAGAGGCAAGTATCCCTGTGGATGTCTGGATACCAGTAAAGATGGCAGTCTTAAGTATATCCTCAAACTTAAAAGAAGTGTCCTAAAAGTTCAGGGATACAACCATGGCTCCTGTTAACATTGTAACAGTTTATTTTCTTTTTTTCTGTTATGGAACAGCCTGTTTTATATGTAAAATGAATCTTCTTGTGTGATTCGTTTTAAAAAATGTTAAAAATGGATAGTATACTTAAATTTCTGTGAACATAGAATTTTCAGTGTGTGAATGTTGTTTAAAGCATGCTCTGTGTTAGAAAATGACAGTCTTCTTCCCCTAAGTTATTGACTTAAAGTTTTGTTGTCTTTTTAATAGCTATATATTTTGTGTGTTTATTATTTTTAATTGAGGTATGATTGACATATAACATTATATTAGCTTCAAGTATATGAAATGATTCAATATTTGTATTTCACAAAATAAGTCTCATATTTAAAGTATGATTTTTCTTGGGATGAGGATTTCAAGTCTTTTAAATATGCTAGATAAATAATAACCAAACAACAGTGATGCATCATGATTTCTATGCAATTTTTAGTCACAGAAATTTCCAGCAAGCAATTAAGCTTATTACAAGCCTTTCAAGTTCAAAGTCTGTATAGGCTAGTTCCTATACTTCGGCTATTATATTTTGACCCAGTCAGACATGGAAACTGTCAGGTGATTGCTAAAAATATAAATATGTTTAGATAAAAGAATCCTGCTGGATCAGAAATGAATGTTTTATTAAGTCATCAAGGCCAATCATTAGAGGTATTTTTTTCTCTGTAAAATTGACTTAAGGCAGTTTTCAAAAAACCTCTTAAAACTATTTTAAGAAATAGTTCTCTTTAGTAAATCTCTATTATGTCCATATTCTGCCCTTTTATGTCTAACTTTAATCAGCTTGAGTACAGACACTCAAGTTACTTAGGTAAGTCTTCAAATCAGATGAAACTGTTTTCACATTTGAAACCCTGCCTCTTAATGTAATGAATATTTACTTCTGTGGAGGTTCAGCATGCATATTCTGATGTGACAGATTAACAAAAAGAATATTTCTATTTCCCTACTGGAAGGAAGTGTTTCCTTGGGATACTGAATAAAGGACTTACTGTGAACCTATAACTCTTCATAGCATTTTCATACCGTGTCATTCTTATGACTGATTCACATACTGGTATCTGGACTAACCTAAGAAAATTCTTCTTATGTTTAGATCATTTGAGAATTTTTGGAAATCAGGAGGACCACAGTCTCCATGTAACTGTTTAGGACATGTTGAATTATGCCACAGTCTGAAGTGAGGCAAAAATAGCTTAGAAAAGGAGAATTTAATTTGGCCAGAGAAAAGGAATGGAGTGTAAATAAATTTTAAAGGTTTGTTATGCATGTTATGGCAAAATTGTCCCTTGACAGGCTTAATTTAAAGAGTTGGCATTTAGAGTGCAGATAATCCAGGCAGACAGTGACTCAAGCAGCATTACTAGGGTCAACCTTATGTAAGAAGGAAAGTTTCTTCTACTTAAGATAGTTATCGTGTAATGTATTTCTGGAGTCCTCTGACACATTAATACAGTAGATATCCAATTTATCTGGATATGATTAGGTTACTTTCCCTCCAGAAATCCTTTTGGGTATCCCATTCCCTGTCTTCCTAAATTTTCTATGCAGGCTTCTACTTTTTTCTCAGTCCCTTTAATGATGGTGTTCACTGGGTTTTTGTCCTTGGCTGCCTGGGGTTTTCACTGCATGCACCCTTACCCTCATAGCTTTGGCCTCCCTTCCTCCTCTTCACTTGTTAAAATGCCTAGCCTATGCCAGGCACTCTGCTATCTTATGATGGACAATATAAACATTATATCTACCTCCAATGGAATTTATATACAAATGAGGAAAGAGAAAAAAAGTTACTAAGTGAATAATATATACGGGTTGCCATTTCTTTGGGCTTCCTGGTAGCTCAGTCGGTAAAGAATCTGCCTGCAGTGTAGGAGACCTGAGTTTGACCCCTGGGTCGGGAAGGTCCCCTGGAGAAGGAAATAACTACCCACTCCAGTATCCTTGCCTGGAAAATCCCATGGACAGAGGAGCCTGATGGGCAGCAGTCCATGGGGTCGTGAAGAGTCGGCATGACTGAACGACTAACACTTTCACTTTCTCCAATATAAGACCAGTAAAAGTCTATTTTACTTTATCCTATGGTGCTGAACTTTGTAGGCACACTGACATGTTTCATAATTCACATGTCCATTTTCACTGGCAACTTTGTAAAGAGTAAATAATAAGCATAAAAGAAAGATCCTCAAATTATGCTTGGAGAAAGGCACTATTTCTGAATATTTCAGGGATATAGATATGTGGAAATGCCCAAAAGTTGTATATTTTAAGTATTCATAGAACGAAGTCCTGATAACTATATTAGAAAAGCTAAAATGTATTGTGCTCATTGTTTTCCAATCTGTGCTAGACACATTTGCATTTTTTCTTGAACTTAGAAAAAAATCAGGCTCTGAGATAAGAATTGGTTAAAAAAAATGAACATATAGTAGGTGATATCACTTGAGATATCTATATTTGACATATTTTTTCACAATGTCTGTTAGGAATTAACCAGTTTAATTAATGAAGAAAATACTTGGTAATATTAAATGAAAAAAGGGTACAAGTTATAATTGGTACAACTACAAAACTACAACATTGTAAAAATACAAGTTTAGAAATACATGTCAGCAGTGTTATAACCACTTATTGTTGGGGGTGGGGAATAGCAAATGAACACTTAGCGGATTTAAGTCATAGCCAATATTCTTAATATTTTCTGAATCTCAGGGACTATTTTCAGAAAATGAATGTCTGAAATGTTATTTACGTGGAAGAAATCTGGAACATTTCATTATATGATGACTACTGAAGGGGGAACAAAAGTCAAAATATTTTAAAAAGATCTTAGATAGGTTTTGGGGCGTAAAAAAAAAAAAAAAAAGATCTTAAAAAATAATGCCTCTGTCTCATATGCCAACAAGATGCATTGCTATTGTGAACATATGTGATACGTGTATTAATAAATAGTCATTACAAAAAAAGAAAGAGAGGAAGGGACATTTGTGTGGCAATTTGAAACGGAGCTAGAATTTGTCCCAGAAGAGGTTGTTCTGATAGATCTGTAGCCTTGTTATAATCTCTGCAGTAGAGATGGAGGCACCAGGTTATCCTAATCTGACTCCAGTTGTCAAAATATAACAACCATCTTTTTCTGAATCCATGTTCCCAGGGAATTAATCCCATTATAATTTACTTTTAAGGTGAACTTATTTGCCATCACTTGTAGGAATATAATGTCCAACCAGTGAGAAAATCCCTGAGAATTTAAATAAAAAGAAATTTTCCATTTCCTTTTCCCTTTTTTGCTTAAAAAATTCTTTAGAAAATTGCACCAGAAACTCTGCCACAATGAGGGTGTCTATATACCATATCTGTGGTTATAAACCAAAAGATTACTTGTAAATGTATGATTGACATTTGGAAACATCTAGAACTTGAGTCAAAGGTAGTTTTTGTATTATGTAAGAAGTCAAATTGGAATGTGACTGTAAGCAGAAATTAAATCAGTTTTATTATATCCATCTGGAGGAAGATTATGAGAACTGAAGCAAGATGATAACCAGGTATATAGAACAGTAGAGCCTAAAGATTTGAGGGTTGTCAGTATTTATTCAACACTATCTAGGGAAGAGGCGCTAAATCTGTATACAGTGAACATGCTGGTTTGTGTTCTGGTCTATACGTTATCTTCTATGAGTTTGGTGAAAGGGAGTCACAAAATATGATTATGTAATAAGTTACTGAAATTCCATCCTCTTCTCATTCTCATGAATATTTCAAGAGAAATTGTTTTCTAGACCAATCCTACTCAAAGTTTGGTCGGTAATCTAGAACCAACCAACCTACACACTCTTTGTTGCTGGTCTGAGAAAAGATAAGTATAAAGATATTTAAAACTTTTATAGCAACTTGATAGGGTAACTTTATGTCTATTGAATTGAATTTTATAAATTAAGCTGGTACTTTTAAGTATTTGAAATTTTCATTTTTAATTCACTTATTAAGAAATACTGCTGAAAACTTTGGAAATTGATTATTTAATGAAAATAATTGCTATGGGTACCTTCCTTTAGTCTTTGATGCATGAGGCTGCTCCATGATCTCAGGTGCCCCAACCCCAAGACCACAGATCAGTACCAGTTCTGCACAGCAGGGCCAGTAACCAGGCTGCGCAGCAGGAGGCAATTGGCAGACAAGCAAGTGAAGCCTCGTCTGTATTTATAACCACTCTATATCATTCACATTACTGCCTGAACTCTGCATCCTGCTCAACAAAATCAATAAATGTATGCACTTGAATCATCCCCACACCACCACCACCCCTCTACTCTCTGGCAGAAAATTGCCTTCCATGGAATCAATCCCTGGTACCAAAATGATTGGTGACTGATACCTGACAATATTATTTATTCCTCGTCTGTCCATCCTGGGTTGCTGTCATCAAGAGGAAAGAAACCATTCATACTATTTCTCAGATTCCTTTAATAAGCTTTAAGAACTATGATTGTGGTTTTACAAATATATAAATATGTTTAGGGATATATGGGTCTGTGCCAGTCAGGACATCTTAGAGTTACTGCAGCACACTTCCATAGAGTTAAAAAGGAAACTGAAAATGTTATTAATATTTACAGCATCAGATAACAGTGAGGAAAAGTATGTCAACAACAAACTTACAGACTTATAGTCTTCGGGAAATGTATTCTTTAACCCAGATTACTTTCTACTGCTATTTAAGCCCTTCTGCTTATATTTAGTATTCATTGTGTAAAGTAAGTTCACTATTTTTCACAAGTAATGATGGAAATGGAATTCTGTTGAATAGTTTTATGCACTGTTGCTTCCCCAAATAACTCTATACAAGTTCCTGATGTTTACATGTCATATGATCCTTTCAATTAATTTTAAATGGCTTCGAAAAGTTGTTACAGAGGAGTATTTATAGTTATAAGAAGTAATTAGCCTCCAATTAAAATGAGTAAATTAATAAAATATATTTTTCTTCATTAACATGTTATTTGTAGACCTGAATTGATTTTGATGAAATTCCACTGGTTAATTCCTCACTGATGGACATTGTGAATATCAATGATCAACGTCTCTTCTCTCCAGTGTTCTTGCCAATGAGAAAGGGAACAGAGGTGAGCAAAACCATCTAACCTCACATTGCCATAGAGTCTTACTATCTTGGATATGTCTTGTCCAAAGCCCATCATCCTGCTCTATGGACAGGCTTTGTGATAAACACTTTATGAGCATTATCTGACAACCTACTTGGCAGATGAGAAAACACATTCTTTATTTTTTTTTGAAACCCTCTTGTTTCATCTACCACTCTGGGGGATCCTGGTTTATCTCTCCCTGTCTTCCTAATTTCCAAGTGTTGATATGTTTAAGGATATTTATTATTTTTTCTCTGGTATACTCTTATACTCTACAGTCTCAGAGTCATTTAGAAGATTTCTTTGGTTTCAACTTCCAAACATTACCTGTGCTTCCAGTAGACTTCTGTCTTGAGTACCATATACATATTTTCATGGTATGAACTCCAAGTACCTCATAATTCATGGCCAAAGCTGAGTCAATATTCTCCCTTCCCTATGAGACAGTTGTTTTTGTTTTGTTGTCTTGATACCAGTGACTTTTGTCTCAGGCCATCAGATGCCCCAGCCAGAAACCTGGCAGTCATGCTAGCCTCCTTCCTTCTATTCACTTATAGTTCAGTTCAGTCGCTCAGTCGTGTCTGACTCTTTGCGACACCATGGACTGCAGCACACCAGGCTTCCCTGTCCATCACTAACTCCTGGAATGCATGTCCATCAAATCAGCCTATCCTACCATCTCATCCTCTGTTGTCCCCTTCTCGTCCTGCCTTCAATCTTTCCCAGCATCAGGGTCTTTTCCAAGGAATCAGTTCTTTGCATCTGATGAAGGTGGCCAAACTGTTGGGAGTTTCAGCTTCAGCATCAGACTTTCCAATGAATATTCAGGACTGATTTCCTTTAGGATTGACTGGTTTGATCTTGCAGTCTGTGAGTTTCTCAAGCGTCTTCTCCAACACCACAGTTAAAAGCATCAATTCTTCAGTGCTCAGGCTTCTTTATAATCCAACTCTTATATCTATATATGGCTACTGGAAAAGCCATACCTTTGACTAGACAGAACTTCGTCAGCAAAGTATTGTCTCTGGTTTTTAATATGCTGTCTAGGTTGGTCATAACTTTTCTCCCATGGAGTAGGTGTCTTTTAATTTCACGGCTACAGTCACCATCTGCAGTGATTTTGGAGCCCCCCAAAATAAAGTCAGCCACTGTTTCTACTATTTCCCCATCTATTTGCTATAGAGTGATGGGACCGGGTGCCAAGACCTTTGCTTTTTGAATGTTGAGCTTTAAGCCAACTTTTTCACTCTCCTCTTTCACTTTCATCAAGAGGTTCTTTAGCTCTTCTTTGCTTTCTGCCACAAAGGTGGTGGCATCTGCATATCTGAGGTTATGGATATTTCTCCCAGCAATCTTTATTCCAGCTTCTGCTTCATCCATCCTGGCATTTCGCATGATGTACTCTGCATATAAGTTAAATGAGCAGGGTGACAATATACAGCCTTGCTGTACTCCTTTGCCAATTCTGAACCAGTCTGTTGTTCCATGTCTGATTCTAACTGTTGCTTCTTTACATGTATACAGATTTCTCAGGAGGCAGGTAAGGTGTATTCCCATCTCTCGAATTTCCCGCAGTTTGTTGTGATCCACACAGTCAAAGGCTTTGGCATAATCAGTAAAGCAAAAGTAGATGTTTTTCTGGAATTCTCTTGCTTTTTCTATGATGCAATGGATGTTGGCAATTTGATCTCTGGTTCCTCTGCCTGTTCTAAATCCAGCTTGAACATCTGGAAGTGCACAGTTCATGTATTGTTAATGCCTGGTTTGGAGAATTTTGATCATTACTTTGCTAGCATGTGAGATGAGTGCAATTGTGAGGCAGTTTGAACATTCTTTGGCATTGCCCTTCTTTGGAACTGGAGTGATAACTAAACTTTTCCAGTTCTGTGGCCACTGCTGAGTTTTCCTAATTTGCTGGCATATTGAGTGCAGTACTTTCATAGAGTCATCTTTTAGAATTTGAAATAGCTTAACTGGAATTTTATCACCTCCACCAGCATTGTTGGTAGTGATGCTTCCTAAGGTCCACTTGACTGCCCATTCTAGCATGTCTGGCTCAAGGTGAGAGATCACACCATCATGATTATCTGGGTCATGAAGATCTTTTTTGTTTAGTTTTTCTATGTATTCTTGCCACCTCTTTTTAATATCATCTGTTCCTGTTAGGTCCATACCATTTCTGTCCTTTATTGTGCCCATCTTTGCATGAAATATTCCCTTGCTATCTCTAATTTTCTTTGAAGGTCTCTAGTCTTTCCCATCCTATTGTTTTCCTCTATTTCTTTGCATTGATCACTGAGGAAGGCTTTCTTATCCCTCCTTGCAATTCTTTGGAACTCTGCGTTTAAGTGGGTATATCTTTCCTTTTATCCTTTGCCTTTAGCTTCTCTTTTTTCAGCTATTTTTAAGGCCTCCTCAGACAACCATTTTGCCTTTTTGCATTTCTTTTCTTGGGGATGGTTTTGATCATATCCTACTGTATGATGTCACGAACCTCTGTCCACAGTTCTTCAGGCATTCTGTCTATCAGATCTAATCACTCGAATCTGTCACTTCCACTGTATAATCATAAGGGATTTGATTTAGGTCATACTTGAATGGTCTAGTGGTTTTCCCTACTTTCTTCAATTTAAGTCTGAATTTGGCAATAAGGAGTTTATGATCTGAGCCACAGTCAGCTTCCGGTCTTGTTTTTGCTGACTGTATAGAGCTTTTCCATCTTTGGATGCAAAGAATATAATCAATCTGATTTTGGTATTGATCATCTGGTGATGTCCATGTGTAGAGTTGTTTTCTTGTGTTGTTGGAAGAGGGTGTTTGGTATGACCAGTGCGTTCTCCTGGCAAAACTCTTTTAGCCTTTTCCCTGCTTCATTCTGTACTCGAAGGCCAGATTTGTCTGTTACTCCAGGTGTCTCTTGACTTCCTACTTTTGCATTCTAGTCCCCTATGATGAAAAGGACATCGTTTTTTGGTGTTGGTTTTAGAAGGTCTTGTAGGTCTTCATAGAGCCAATCAACTTCAGCTTCTTCAGCATTACTAGTTGGGGCAGAGACTTGGATTGCTGAAGGATTACTTCAATTATAATTGGCTGCCGATTTCTATAGAGTCTGTCTACTAAAAATCTCAGAAAGTGGTCCTCTCCCTCCACTTTTTACTGTCAAGCTTCCTTCATTTGTTCTCCCTTCCTTCATTCATCCCTTTAACAATTTATGCTAAGATGTACTGAAATAGCTTGATTCAATGACTGCTAGTCTTGTCTCCATCTGATCCATCCTGTATTTTTAAAAAATTCAATGTCTTTTTAAGAAAAGCTAATCTGATCTTGTCTTTCTCCTACTTAGAATTTTTCAGTGGCCCTCTATTAACTTATAGAGAAAGTCCAAATTAGCTGACACTTAAGACTCTCTAAATTATGCCTTTGACTTCCCAGTGCTACTTCCTTCTCTACTGTTCCTCTCTAGTCTTTGAAATAAATTGTGGTTTCCAAAATGTTTGCCATGCTTTCTCATGGCATGGTCTGCAGTTCCTTTTACCTGAAATGTTCTCTTTCCACGTCCCCTAAAACTCTACAATTAATTAGCTTATGAAGTTTTCCTGGTTGCATATCGATGTAGGTACCCCCTTCCCTGTGCTTCCACGGTATCTTGTGCATACCTCTATTGAAGCATTCATTGCATTATGATAGCCAATTTTGTAAACTCCATCTGTCTGTCTCATACCCCATGAAACTTTCCAAGGCAGAAGCTAGGTCCTATTAATTTCCCTGTGCCTAACACATTACTTGGCACATAATATTTAATAAACAATTCCATATTTTGTGGTATTGCTTCATGCTTGATTTAAAGATGTTTAGATGACATTGCTGGTGGTTGGGAGGACACAGAACCCAAAAAATAGGATCTAGCAGCAGATAATGAGGTTAGAATGTGAAATCAAGAAAGTCATGATAGCAGGCTGGCTTATCTTGGATAGTATCAAAGACAGATTGTTTACTATCTTTTTTGATTGTTATTGATATATTTGAGTATTTTTCCTAAAAGATTATTAATATCTTAGTTTTACATGACTGTTTAGAATAATCTTACTTTTTATTCCTTATAAAGAATAACAAGACAAAAGAACTCACAAGTAGTATCAGTGACTCAGAAATAAATTATTGAGTACAGATTCAGGAAATCAGTCCTGAAATCAGTCCTGAATATTCATTGGAAGGACTGATGGCTGAAACTCCAATACTTTCGAGTTTTGAAGAACTGATTCGAAGAACTGATTAGAAGAACTGACTCATTGTAAAAAACCTTGATGCTGGAAAAGATTAAAGGGAGGAGAAGGGGACGACAGAGGATGAGATGGTTGAATGGCATCACCGACTCGATGGACATGAGTTTGAGTAAGCTCCAGGAGTTGCTGATGAACAGTGAAGCCTGGCGTCCTGCAGTCCATGGCGTCACAGAGTCGGACACGACTGCGCAGCTGAACTGACTGAATTTGCACAGAGAATTCTAGACTTGACTTCCCCATTGGCGCCATCCTCCCTTTGGTGCACTGTAAGGCAGAGAGGAGTTATGGTCTGAGAAAAAACTTAACATGGCACCTAAAGCAAATTCTTTATAATAATTTTTAGTTGTTCTATTAGTGTGATTAAGATTTTAGATTTGCCAAAATGTGTACTTGAAGATGGGGTTAACTTTTTAAAAATTTAAGGAAAGTTTTCCTTTGTCTTGCCTATTTTACCAAAGGATGTTAATTAGTATTAAAGTTTGAAAAGAATGTGGCATGTGTTCTGTTGACTGGTGAGGAATTGCTACATATACTGAAGGTGCTGACGAATCATTGGTAATGATAGTTATTTAAGAACAGATTTTATAATATTTATAATAGTTTTCCTTAAATACTTTTTGAGAGGGGAAAATTCTGGCTACTGGACATGTAAGACTTCATTCAGAATGGCTAACATCTTGTGGTAGTTGTATCCTATTTAGGATTTTATCCTACAATCATGCACACAATTTATGATTATGAAATCATTAAACATGGCTCTTCAAGGTTTGCTTGTTTGTTTGTTTTAATTCTTGGATCCCTCGATTCTACGTAACAAAATGTTTCATTTTTATAGGGGCTTTTTATCTTTTCAAATCACTCTATGTGGCCCAGCCTGTCTGTCTCCCATGGTTATTGCATAAGGTTATTGTAAAGTGTTTTTATCTGTGTGCCTTTTTGAAGCAGCTGAGATTCAGAAGCTGTTAGAATGATGAGAGGCAGCAAATACACTCAGGGGATGAAGGATGGTGTTTTTCCAAATATAAGAAGATGAGAGAATTTTAGAGCCATATCAAGATGGAACTTGAAAGGCATAGAAGATTATCCAATTATAACTCAGGGAACAGAGCCCTAGAGAGAATAAGTGACTCACCAAATGCTCACAGAACGTGGTAAAGTCATATCAGAGCCAAGGGGAAGTCCTAACAGGAACATAATTTGTATCTCCATGCAAGTTAACTCACAAATGATTTCCTTTATATTATCTAATTGCATTTATTACTAATTCTAATAAGGTATTGGAAGGAGAGTTGGCTACCCCATCTTCCATAAAAAAAGGTTGAAACACTTATAACTAAGCTAGTCAAAACTGAAACCTGCTCCCAGACTCATTATTTTTCTCAGAAAACCAGGATCCACAGGTTAAACAAATGCTCAAATCTCCTCTGAGGCTGTGGATATCAAACTCTTTAGAGGCACCTGGGATTCTGATTCACAAGTTGGGATCTGTGAATGCTAAAAGGTCCCACATGCTGCTGCTCTAGGGTAGCTCATCATTAGGCAGAGTGAAAGCATGCCTTTGGTAGTCTGTCACACAGGAAGACAAAATCATCTATTTCTAGTGCATTGGGGCACACAAAACTCCCTGTGGTTCCAAGAGTTGTGATTGCAGAAGCAACTTAGCAGGTGTAATAATACTTCTGGTAACTGAGGCCCATGACACTTATACAAATTGATATCTGAAGAGACAGGAGAGAGGGGGACACAATTTTAAGGATTTTACCTCCTATAGGTCTAAATGTGCTTTAATGGCATGAAGATTGAATTCTTAAATGCTCTGATTTCCAATGAACTCTCCAATGTCCTTATTTTTACTGTGAAAATCTGACTCAATCCTCTAATGGTGGAGATGGTTGCTATGATGAGTCACACCTGTGTCTTCACCTGTCTCAGGGCAGTTTCTTCTCAAGATTCCTTAAAAAACTGGAAATAGAACTGCCATATGACCCAGCAATCCCACTCCTGGGCATACACAGTGAGGAAACCAGATCTGAAAGAGACTTGTTTACCCCAATGTTCATCGCAGCACTGTTTATAATATCCAGGACATGGAAGCAACCTAGATGCCCATCAGCAGACGAATGGATAAGGAAGCTGTGGTACATATACACCATGGACTATTACTCAGCCATTAAAAATAATTCGTTTGAATCAGTTCTAATGAGATGGATGAAACTGGAGCCCATTATACAGAGTGAAGTAAGCCAGAAAGATAAAGACCAATACAGTATACTAACGCATATATATGGAATTTAAAAAGATGATAATGATAACCCTATATGCAAAACTGAAAAAGAGGCACATATGCACAGAACAGACTTTTAGACTCTGTGGGAGAAGGCGAGGGTGGGATGTTCAGAGAGAACAGCATTGAAACAAGTATACTATCAAGGGTGAAACAGATCACCAGCCCAGGTTGGATGCATGAGACAAGTGCTCAGGGCTGGTGCACTGGGAAGACCCAGAGGGATGGGATGGAGAGGGAGGCGGGAGGGGGGATCGGGATGGGGACCACATGTAAATCCATGGCTGATTCATGTCAATGTATGACAAAAACCACTACAATACTGTAAAGTATTGTAGTAGTATTAGTACTCCAACTAATAAAAATAAATGAAAAAAAAAAAATAAGATCATGGCATAAAGTCCCAACACACACACACACACACACACACACACAAACACAAAGATGTACTGAGCTCTATGCAGCCCATTTTCTTTGCTGAGACAACTGTGTTCTCCATTGAAGAAGGAAGGGTCAGTTAGCACTAACTTTGTATTACTAGAAATGAACAGCAATTGTTCCGGGAATGGAAAGATGAAAAGAAATGGAGGTCTGAGTTTTCTACAAATACCTGGAACAATTACTGCTTTGATTGGCTCTGTTCTGATATCAGCCACATGTTAACATCTTTAGCAGAAACCATACCATATGTTTCAGAACTGCCTGTATTGCCTCTAAGAACAGTCTTGGATGGATCTGACAAAAGTTTCTGTGAGCATTTACTATGCACTGATCTAAGGGATGGAGATCGGGGTTGGGCGGCCGGGGGTCGGGGGGCGGGGGGAGTAATACAACTGTGAAAAAATGCTGTCCTCAAAAGTGACCCCTGTGTAAACAATTACAGTATGGCAAGATAAAATATATAACATGTTTTCTGCTGGGCACTATGGGAACCCTGAGAAGTGATGCCTAGGACTTCCCTGATGGGGAAGTGGGACTTCCCCAGTGGGACTCTGCGCTCTCAAAACAGGGGACCTGGGTTCAATCCCTCAGCAAACTAGATCCCACATGCTGCAACTAAAGATTCTAAGACCTGGCACAGCCAAATAAATACTTGTATATATTGTATATGTATATAAGAAGAAGTGATGCCTAATACTGCCAGGGTTGAAATGTGGGAGTGAAAGCAAAGAGTCTTCTTAAGACCGGACTAGAGTCTGGAAAACGGAGTATGAGAATTTCTGGTCCCAGATTTTGAATCAAATACTAGTATTATGATAATTGGATGAAAAGAACATGAACACTTTTCATATTGGTTGAATTTTTGTAGAGGGATCAAAAACTTGGCAAGAATAGAGAAAAATTCTATTGTAATGAAGTGTGCTTGAAAACAAAAAAAGACTGCAAGACTGAATTGTAACTACACTTCTGGTGAGAAGAATTGTAAAGTCTTTTTTGTTGTCTCTGCTGAGAGGAGTCTGTCATCTGTTAATATGAATATTTGTGCTTCTAGTATTTTGCTTTTTTAATATTAATGAATTACCAAAAAAAAAAAGAAAAGAAAAAAAAAAAGTACAGTTTATGTCTATGAACATTTCTAGATTGATAACTGGGAACTTCCAAATGGACTTGTAAGTTTCTTAAAATAATGTCTACTGATACGATATCACTAACTTTAAGGCCCTACTATTATACTTTCTTATTTTCTGCTTTAAACAATTGTAACAATTACCTTTTAAACAATCCGAATCAAATAAGTTAATTTCCCCATTACAATTATATTCTCTAACTAGGCAAAAGTTTTGTTTAACTGTTCACACCATCATTTCCTTCCCTACAACTGCTGTATGAATTTTAAATCACACTTCTTGCTCTTTTTTTTTTTAGGTTCATTCAATATCCCTCTTTATTTTTTTATTTTTTCATTTATTTTTATTAGTTGGAGGCTAATTACTTTACAATATTGTAGTGGTTTTTGCATACATTGACATGAATCTTGCTCTTATACACAAAGACACTGAATTCCTATCCCATGATGTAATCAGAGATAATGCAATCAGTCACCAATAAAGACATATTCCTTAGGTGAGATGCTTTTGTTGGGGGCATTAAGATCAAAATATGTGTAATGGCCAGAGAAGATCTAGCTACACTGTAGCACTAAAGTAGCTATACTACATGATAAGATTCCAAGTCAAGTCTCATTAACTTGTCTTAGCCAATAAGAATTCTCTCTTTAGACTACCCATGTAATTGGTTATTCATAAAGAGGAAGTATATTGACCTTTGGCTTTCACTATGGAGCATGGAGGCCAACACACTGCATTTTACACACCACCATTCAATAACCTTGGAGAAGGAAATGGCAACCTACTGCAGTATTCCTGCCTGGAAAATTCCATGGACAGAGGAACCCGACAGGCTATACAGTCCATGGAGTCGCAAAGAGTTGGCCATGACTGAGAACATCAGCATTCAGTTACCAGTGCAGATTCTGTTCAAACTTGAGTAACCAAGAGTGGCATTGATATCTTCAAAAGGCTCCATTCAATGTCTTATAATATGATTACTGGAGACTTACTTGATTTAGCAAAAAACCTTAAACAACACAGATTTGAACTGTGTGGGTCCACTTAAATGTGGATTTTTAAAAATAGTAAATACTAATAGTACCACTCAGTCTCAGGTTGGTTGAAACTGGATTTGGAGCTGCAAATATTGAGGAAAACCACAGGTACATCAGTTCAGTCACTCAGTCATGTCTGACTCTTTGTGACCCCATGGACTGCAGCACCCCAGGCTTCCCTGTCCATCACCAACTCCCAGAGCCTACTCAATCTCATGTCCATCCAACCATCTCATCCTCTGTACATAGTGCTGAACATAAGTTATGGGTGGATTTTCAACTGTGAGGAGGGTCAGTATCCCTAACCTCTGCATTGCTCAAGGGTCAACTATTGTTTGAAGTTGAATAGTATCTCTTATGAAAAAAGATGGTTTGAATTTAATCAAACATTTCCTTTGAGCTTTGGGGACCAGTTAAATACAATCGGGTAAGTTTGTATGAAGAATCCTATGCAGCTATCATATATCATGGGCTTCTCAGGTAGCTCAGCAGTAAAGAATCTGCTTGCCAGTGCAGAAGACTTATGTTCCATCTCTGGGTCAGGAAGATGCCCTGGAGAAGAAAATGGCAACCCACTCTAGTATTCCTGCCTGGTAAATTCCATGAACAGAGGAACCTGGCATGCTACAGTCCATGGGTCGCAAAGAGTCAGATACAACTTAGTGACTAAACAACAACAACAAAATCATATTTATATGTATGATATATCATTTCCCAAGAATACTGAAAAGAGATATGGTCCTGAGGCAATGTTAAATGTATATTATAACTTTATGACATAATCCTAATTTTGAAACAATATTTGTAGTACATTCAAAGAAAAAGTCTAAAGGAAAACATCAAACTGCATATAATGGCTATTTCTGAAATAGTATAGGTTTTGGACATTCTATATTGTATACTTTTATCTTTCAAATTATCCACAGTGCCTTGTATTGCTTTCATATATGAGAAAAACTCTATCCATATGTAAAAAGAAAAAAGAAGAAGAAAACTAAGGTTGGGAGTTCTCTGGTGGTCCAGTGGTTAAGACTCTGCTTTCAATGCCAATGGCTGGGGTTCAATACCTGGTCGAGGAACTGAGATTCTGTAAGTCAAGCAGTATGGCAAAAACAAAAAAGACCCAGGTAATCGTAATCAAGTATTGTTTTAATATAATTATATTCCCAGAGCAAAGATAATTTCAGATTATTAAGAAAATAAATTATGGTTAACCTTTTAATTATCAGGTTGATTTTTTTTTAAATTATGAGAAGCACTGATTTTTAAACTTGCCAGTGACCAGACATTACAACTCAGGTGGCATAGTTGGTAAATAATCCATCTGTCAGTGCAAGAGGCCCAAGAAACTCAGGTTTGATCCCTGGGTCAGGAAGATCCCTTGGAGGAGGAAACAGAAATCCACTCCAGTATTCTTGCCTGGAAAATCCCAAGGAAAGAGGAGCCTGTCAAGCTATAGTCCATGGAGTCAGACAAGACTGAGTGACAGAGCAAGCATTGCAAAGCTCTTATTGGACCTGGCTTCAAACTTTGATAATCCTTTGATAATCAAAACATAAATTTTGTGATCATAGTTCCCCCAATTATATGGAATATGTCTGATGTCAAATATTTGTTCTATTGATATTTGGGCTATAGAAATATGATCACATGTAATTTGGTGATGAAGGATTCAAATTACTTCTTAACAAAATGAAGCATTTTTTAACAGAAAAACAAACTATGCACATAATTCTAATAGTCAAATGCTGTACATATATTCAAAAGCAAACTCCCCATCCACATCTGCACCCCAAATCTCCTTGGAGAGAATGATTATTGACAGTTTCTAAGACTTGAGAATGCTTTCACAAACATTGGTATGGTCTACTCACCTTCCCTCCAGTCTGTTCTCTTGGTGTAGGTTTGGTTATCCCAAGAAAGGTCTGTTCTTTTTTTTTTAATTTATTTTTTTTATTTTTTACTTTAGATCTATTAAATCTAAAATATTGGTTTATATACCACGCACTCATCTGCATCATAGGTGTTTTTTTTTTTTCTGTGCAATATTTTTTTAATTTACTTTTTAATTGAAGGATAATTGATTTACAGAATTTTGTTGTTTTCTGTCAAACCTCAACGTGAATCAGCCATAGGTATCCATATATCTCCTCCCTTTTGAACCTCCCATTTCCTGCCCTATCCCACCACTCTAGATTGATACTGAACCCCTGTTTGAATTTCCTGAGCCATACAGCAAATTCCCATTGGCTATCTATTTTACATGTGGTAATGTAGATTTCCATATTACTCTTTCCACACATCTCACCCTCTCCTCCCCTCACCCCATGTCCATATGTCTAATCTCTATGTCTTTCTCCATTGCTGTCCTGTAAATAAATTCTTCAGTATCATTTTTCTAGATTCCAATATATGTGTTACAATATGGTATTTATTTTTCTCTTTCTGACTCACTTCATCCTGTAAAATACATTCTAGGTTCATCCACCTCATCAGAACTTTCTCAAATGTATTCCTTTTTATGGTTGAATAATATTCCATTGTGTATATGTACCACAACTTCTTTATCCTTTCATCTGTCGATGGACATCTAAGTTGCTTCCGTGTTCTAGCTATTGTAAATAGTGCTGCAATGAACAATGGGATACAGGTGTCTCTTTTAATTTTGGTTTCCTCAGGGTATATATCTAGGAGTGGGATTGCTGGGTCATATGGTACTTTTATTCCTAGTTTTTAAAGGAATCTCCATACTGTCTTTCATAGTGGCTATATCAATTTACATTCCCACAACAGTGCAAGAGAGTTCCCTTTTCTCCACAACCTCTCCAGCATTTATTGTTTGTAGACTTTTTGATGATGGCCATCATGGCATCTGGTCCCATCACTTCATAGGAAATAGATGGGGAAACAGTGGAAACAGTTTCAGACTTTATTGTTTTGGGCTCCAAAATCACTGCAGATGGTGATTGCAGCCATGAAATTAAAAGGCGCTTACTCCTTGGAAGGAAAGTTTTGACCAACCTAGATAGCATATTTAAAAGCAGAGACAGTACTTTGCCAACAAAGGTCTGTCTAGTCAAGGCTGTGGTTTTTCCAGTAGTCGTGTATGGATGTGAGAGTTGGACGGCGAAGAAAGCTGAGCGCCAAAGAATTGATGCTTTTGAACTGTGGTGCTGGAGAAGACTCTTGAGAGTCCCTTTAGTTCAGTTCAGTTCAGTTCAGTTCAGTTCAGTCACTCAGTCGTGTCCAGCTCTTTGATACCCCATGAATCGCAGCACGCCAGGCCTCCCTATCCATCACCAACTCCCTGAGTTTACTCAAACTCATGCCCATCGAGTCAGTGATGCCATCCAGCCATCTCATCCTCTGTCGTCCCCTTCTCCTCCTGCCCCCAATCCCTCCCACCATCAGGGTCTTTTCCAATGAGTCAGCTCTTCGCATGAGGTGGCCAAAGTACTGGAGTTTCAACTTCAGCATCAGTCCTTCCAATGGACACCCAGGACTGATCTCCTTTAGGATGGACTTGTTGGATCTCCTTGCAGTCCAAGGGACTCTCAAGAGTCTTCTCCAACATCACAGTTCAAAAGCATCAATTTTTCAGTGCTCAGCTTTCTTCACAGTCCAACTTTCACATCCATACATGACTACTGGAAAAACCATAGCCTTGACTAGATGGACCTTTGTTGGCAAAGTAATGTCTCTGCTATTTGCCATGAAGTGATGGGACCTGATATCCTGATCTTTGTTTTTTGATTGTTGAGTTTTAAGCCAGCTGTTTCACTCTCCTCTTTCACATTCATCAAGAGGCTCTTTAGTTCCTCTTCACTTTCTGCCATAAGGGTGCTATCATCTGCATTATCTGAGGTTATTGATCCTTCTCCAGGAATCTTGATTACAGCTTCTGCTTCATCCAGCCCAGCATTTTGCATGATGTACTCTGCAAATAAGTTAAATAAGCAGGGTGACAATAAACAGCTTTGACATACTCCTTTCCCAATTTGGAATCAGCCCGTTGTTCTACATCCAGTTCTAACTGTTGCTTCTTGACCTGCATACAGGTTTACACAGGAGGCAGGTAAGGTGCTCTGGTATTCCCATCTCTTGATGAATTTTCCACAGTTTGTTGTGATCCACACACTCAAAGGCTTTAGTGTAGTCAATGAAGCAGAAGTAGGTGTTTTCCTGGAATTCTCTTGCTTTTTCTATGATCCAGTGGATTTTGGCAATATGATCTCTGGTTCCTCCACCTTTTCTAAATCCAGCTCATACACTGAAAGTTCTCCATTCATGTACTATTGAAGCCTAGCTTCAAGAATTTTAAGCATTACTTTGCTAGCATGTGAAATGAGGGCAATTGTGCATTAGTTTGAACATCTTTTTGGCATTGCCCTTCTTTGGGATTGGAATGATAACTGAACTTTTCCAGTCCTGTGGCCACTGCTGAGTTTTCTTAATTTGCTAGCATATTGAGTGCAGGACTTTAACAGCATCACTTTTAGGATATGAAATAGCTCAGCTGGAATTTCATCAACTTCACTAGCTTTGTTCATAGTGATGCTTCCTAAGGCCCATTTGATTTTGCATCCAAGATGTCTGGCTGTAGGTGAGGGATCATACCATGGTGGTTATCTGGTCATAAAAATCTTTCTGTATAGTTCTTCTGTATTCTTCCCTGGTGGCTCAGAGGTTAAAGCATCTGCCTGTAATGTGGGAGACCTGGGTTCGACCCCTGGGTCAGGAAGATCCCCTGGAGAAGGAAATGGCAACTCACCCCAGTATTCTTGCCTGGAGAATCCCATGGATGGAGGAGCCTGGTGGGCTACAGTCCACGGGTTGCAAAGAGTCGGACATGACTGAGCGACTTCACTTTCACTCTCATTTTCTGTGTATTCTTGTCACCTCTTAATATCTTCTGCTTCTGTTAGGTCCGTACCATTTTTCTCCTTTCTTGTGCTCATCTTTGCATGGAATGTTCTTTGGTATCTCTGATTTTCTTGAAGAGATCTCTAGTCTTTTTCATTCTATTGTCTTCCTCTATTTCTTTGCATTGTTTACTTAGGAAGGGTTTCTTATCTCTCCTTCGTATTTTTTGGAACTCTGCATTCAGATAAGTATATCGTTCATTTTCTCCTTTGCCTTTCACATCTCTTCCTTTCTCAGCTATTTGTAAGGCCTACTCAGACAGTCATTTTGCCTTGCTGCATTTCTTTTTCTTGGGGATGGTTTTGATCATATCCTACTGTATGATGTCACAAACCTCTGTCCATAGTTCTTCAGGCACTCTGTCAGATCTAATCCCTTGAATCTATTTGTCACTCCCACTGTATAATCATAAAGGATTTGATTTAGTGCATACCTGCATGATCTAGTGGTTTTCCCTACTTTATTCAATTTAAGTCTGAATTTGGCAATGAGGAGTTCATTATCTGAGCCACAGGCAGATCCACATGTTGTTTTTGCTGACTGTATAGAGCTTCTCCATCTTTGGGTGCAAAGAATATAATCAATCTGATTTCGGTGTTGACTATCTGATCATGTCCATGTTTAGAGTCATCTTTTGTGTTGTTGAAAGAGGGTGTTTACAAGTCCAATAGGTTCTCTTGGCAAAACTGTTAGCCTTTGCCCTGCTTCATTTTGTACTCCTAGGCCAAACTTTCCTGTTACTCCAGGTATCTCTTGATCTCCTAGTTTTGCATTCCAGTTCCCTATGATAAAAAGGACTTTTTTTTTTTTGGTGTTATAGTAGGTCTTGTATGTCTTCATAGAATCATTCAGCTTCACCTTTTGGCATTAGTGGTTGGGGCATAGACTTGTATTATGATGATACTGAATGGTTTGCCTTGGAAACAAACCAAGATCATTCTTTCATTTTTGAGATTGCACCCAAGTGCTGCATTTTAGACTCTTGTTGACTATAAGGGCTACTCCATTTCTTCTAAGGGATTCTTGCTCACAGTAGGAGATATAATGGTCATCTGAATTAAATCAACCCATTCTGGTCCATTTTAGTTCATTGATTCCTAAAATGTTGATGTTCACTCTTGCCATCTCCTGTTTGACCACTTCCAATTTACCTTGATTCATGGACCTAACATTCCAGGTTCCTATGAAATATTGTTCTTTACATCACTGGACTTTGCTTTTACCACCAGACATATCCACAACTGGGCATTGTTTCCGCTTTGGCTTAGCCTCTTTATTCCTTCTGGAGCTTTTTCTCCTGACTTCTCCACTAGCATGTTGGGGAGTTCATCTTTCAGTGTCTTATCTTTTTGCCTTTTCATACTGTTCATGATATTTTCTGAGGAGGCCTTTCAAATAGCTGAGAAAAGAAGAGAAGTGAAAGGTAAAGGAGAAAGGGAAAGATATACTCAGCTGAATGCAGGATCCCAGAGAATAATAAAGAGAGATAAGAATGCCATCCCAAGTGAACAGTGCAATGAAATAGAGGAAAACAATAGAATGGGAAAGACTGGAGATCTCTTTAAGACAATTAGAGATATCCAGAGAATATGTCATGCAGAGATGGGCAAAATAAAGGATATAAATGGCAGGGCCTAATAGAAGTAGAGGAGATTAAAAAGAGATGGCAAGAATACACAGAAGACCTATACCAAGAAAGTCTTAGTGACTCAGGTAACCATGATGTTGTGATCACTCACCTAGAGCCAGACATCTTGGAGTGTGAAGTCAAGTGGGCTTTAGGAAGCATTCCTATGAACAAAGCTAGTGGAGGTGATAGAATTCCAGATGAACTATTTCAGATCCTAAAAGATGATGCTGTTGAAGTTCTGTGCTCAAAATGCCAGCAAGTTACAAAAACTCAGCAGTGCTCACAGGTAATGCTCAAAATCCTTTTGGCTAGGCTTCAATAGTGTGTGAACTGAGAACTTCCAGATGTACAAGTTGGATTTAGAAAAGGCAGAGGAAGCAGATACCAACTTTCCAGCATTCATTGAATAATAGACAAAGCAAGGGAATCCAGAGAAACATCAACTTCTGCTCCACTGACTATGCAAAAAATCTTTGACTTAGTGGATCACAACAGACTGAAAAATTCTTAAAGAGGTGGGACTACTTGACTACTTTATCTGTCTCTGGAGAAACCTGTATGCAAGTAAGAAGCAATAGTTAGAAACAGACTTGGAACAATGGACTGGTTCAAAATTGGGAAAGGAGGATGTCAAGGCTGTATATTGTTACCCTATTTATTTAACTTATATGCAGAGTACATCATGCAAAATGCTGGGCTGGATGAAGCAGAAGCTGGAATCAAGATTTCTGGGAGAAATATCAATAACCTCCGATATGCAGATGGTACAACTTTAATGGAGCCTCTTGATGAGGGTTAAAGAGAAGAGTGAGAAAACTGGATTTAAATTCAACATTCAAAAATCGAAGATTATGGCACCTGGTCCCATCACTTAACAGCAAATAGAAGGGGGAAAAGTGGAAACAGCGACAGATTTTATTTTCTTTGTTTCCAAAATCACTGCAGGTGGTGACTGCAGCCACAAAATTAAAAGACACTTGCTCCTTGGAAAGAAAGCTATGAAAGACCTAGACAGTAATAAAAAGCAGAGTCATCACTTTGCTGCAAAGGTCTGTATGGTCTGTATGGTTTTTCCAGCAGTCATGTTTAGATGTGAGATTTGAACCATAAAGAAGACTGATTGCCAAAGAACTGACGTTTTCGAATTGTGTTACTGGAGAAAACTCTTGAGATCTCTTGGACAAGGAGATTTAAACCAGTCAATTTAAAGGAAATCTACCCTGAATAATTCATTGGTAGGAACTGATGCTGAAGCTCCAGTATTTTGGCCATCTGATCAGAAGAGCTGACTCATTGGAAAAGATATTGACCTTGGGAAAGATTGAGGGCAGGAGGAAAAGGAAGTGACAGAGGATGATATATGGTTGTATGGCATTACCAACTGGATGGACATTAGTCTGAGCAAACTCTGGGAGATAGTGAAGAACTGGGAAGCCTGGCACATACTGTACATGAAGTCGCAAAGTGTCATTGTAATGTTTAATTTCTTAGGTTAGGTGGTAGGTCAAGTACATTTATTTACTTATGCTTTATCTCTGTGAATCTTATATGGCATGCAATTTTAAACAAATTTTACATGCTGGAATATCCTTAGTGCTCTAAATCTGTGCTTCTCCAAGTGTGGTCCCTAGAACAAGAGCCTTAACATCACCATTGAATTTGTTATAAATGCAATATTTGTCTGCACTCTAGATCGCTGTACTCACAAACTCCAGGAGTAGGGCCCAGTGACCTATGTCTCTGGTGACTGCGGTGCAGATAAAGCTTTTGAACTACTGCTCCAGGGAAAAACTAAAACACATTTTGATGCTATCTTAAAAATAAGAAATCATGCATTTGAGATTCCCAACTATTTCATTTTTTTTTTTTTGATGCTAATTCTTTGTATTTGCAGGATTTTTTATGTGTAAATCAAATCTCCAAATCAAATCTTATTATTTGGTATAATGCTACAGAAAAATACTGGGTCATGTAACTACATCACTTGGTATCTTCACTTGAAAGTGAAACTAATTTCTGTCTAATTTCTTTTAAATCAGAATATTAAAAATTTATGTTTAATAAACCCATCGGTGAATTAGCCTCAGTTTTTGGTTGTTAATTTTCTTATGAAGAATGGAAATCCTTATAGCAATGTTTGCTACAGTTTCAATAAAATTTCTCGAAATCTTGGTGAAGAGAAAATAATAGAAGAGTCTTGGATTTCTGTCTGTTTCTCTTCAGGTTAGCTCCCAGGGAACACCTAAAAGCAACGTCTCTTGAATAATTTACTGATAAACACTGCATTTCACATTCCAGAGAACCTTTAGTGGGGATGATTGGGTACCATCTGCTGAGGTAAGTGCCTGGAAATTTGTATGTATATTCAACATCAGCAAATTTTTAAAAGGTTCCCCGTGATTTTGCAGAATAATTTCACAGATAACTAATTTTTATGTCTAACTAATCTCCATTTGGCTGTACAAGGGTAGCCTCAGGTAAATTCTCACTGATGCAGCCATAGCAGGTTTTTGTTGTTTTAAACCCTTGTTTGGGCCAGTCTGAATTCTAATAGTACAACTCTTCTACCCTCCCCTTCACTGGAGCCCTGGCCCTTTCTCCATATTCTCAGCTGTTGAGGTGTCCTCACTGTACCCCATGGACCAGGATGGTCACCACCCACCTCTCATTTCTGCACATACAAAAATTAAACCTAGGGTCCCTATTTCTTCAGAGTTTGGATATACTTGTTACTGAGTTTAAGCTCACTGTTTGCTGCACAAGAAATCAATAAATCTGAGGGACTAGATGTGGAGGTAAGGAATTAGACTTTATTTGGAAAATCAGCAGACCAAGAAGATGGCAGATTAATGTCTCAATATAACCATCTTGTCAGGGTCTGGAAGCCAAGTTCTTTTATGGATCAGAAATGGGGGAGAGGTGAGGAAACAAAATTAAAAAGGCCATTAATCTTGCAGATATATCCTAGAATGGCAAGCCTCACGCAGGTGGGTGTGTTAATTTCTTTCTTCCTGCAACCTACAGGTGGACAGGTTTATGAACAAAGGCACTTTAGCTTAACAATCAGGAAGAGGGGCAGGATTCTATGAGGCAGGACATTATGAATGATTATGATAACAATTCAATGAAAATCAAGTCAAAGAAACAGTTTCAACATGGAATCAGAATTGACTTCTCCCTACAACATACTGACAAACGTGTTAATAAATTTAAATAGAATTAATCAGTCCTGACTGTATTCTGCTTGTGGTTTCACACTTCTTTCAAGAAAATCTTTCATTGAAAAAGAAGTAAAACAAACCAGTTCAAGATTTAATTAATCCTGTTGAGGAGGGTTAAATTTGGAGCTCTTGTCAGTTGGCTCTTTTCTCTCTCTTGGGTTGATGAAGGCTTTCTAAGGAAGTGATTCTGTAACCAACATGGAAGTGCCTGAGGAGTGTTGAAAACCATAATGATGCCAAGGCCACAGCCTCAGAGATTTTGATTTAATTGCTACAGACCAGCTTGGGCATTGGTAGTTCTATAAGTTCCCAAGTGTTACTAATTTGGTTCTCTACCACTTTGGAGCATTAGAATCACCTTTGGACTTTGTTAACATTTGATTACTGGGCCCCACCCAGAGTTTCTTATTCAGTAGGTCTGGGATCTGGCCTGATAATTTGCATTTCTAACAAGTGCCCGGGGGATGCTGAAGCTGCTGGCCCAGTGACCACATTTTCAGAACCACTGCACTGCTCTAGTGAACACTCGAAAATCACTGTTAGGTAAATTTTGTCCCATCCAGAAAATACTGACACTTTCCCATTAAAAAATAATTTTTAGATTTCAGAATGATTAAGAACTTTATTCTCCCTAAATTCATTCCATTTTGTTATCATTAGTTTGTCATTAGAAAACCCTTGTTTTAGTCTTTTTTTAAAAAAACATTTTAACCTTACCTCTGAGCCCCTACTCCCATTCTGTCCTCTCCAACTCTTCCCTGCTAACTCATGTTGACTTAAAAAAAGCAGTCACAACCTAAAAGTTGAGAGTTAATTTTTATTCAGTTGGAATTTTTAGGATTTCAATCCCGAGAGCATCTCAAATAACTCAGAGAGAGCTGCTCTGAGGAGGCAGTTGGGGGAAGGGGTAGTCAGGTTATATAGAAGTTTGCAACAAAAGGCAGATAGTCTGAACATAAAAAAATTGTGAATTAAAGAAACCAGATATCTCAAGTTAAGGAACTTAGCACTTTTTTATGTATGGGAAGATGCAAGAGTTTGGACTCACTGAAATCATTCGTTTCATTTGCATCTCAGTTATCTGAGGCCAGTATCCTGCGTTTTTACATCTTGAGTTTCCTCAGTGTTCACTGTAGGGAGTGGCTGCAGCCTAATGGCTGCTGGATAACACATATTTTTCTCCTGTCTGGTCATCCTTAGGACTCAGAACTTCACATTTGGAGGGCTGAAATCACTGATGACTATGACATCCTTGTTTACTGATATAGCAGTAAACATTTCACACTCATTTGATTTGTGGACTTTTATAATTATATAATTTAAAAAATCCCATCTGAAGTAGTGACATTAATCTGAGAGTTACAGTCACAGAGAGTTTTCTCAGAGAATTTAATATCTGGAGTGCTTTTGAAGAAACTTCAAGGTACAAAAAGGCCCTGTACTGCTAAGACTTTATACCCTTAAACCTTAAATTTATTATTATTTTGTTTTATTTTATTTATTTTTTTCAGGATCTGATTTATTTATTTATTTTTTTACGTTACAATATTGTATTGATTTTTCCATACATTGACATGAATCCTCCATGGATGTACATGTGTTCCCCATCCTGAACCACCCTCCCACCTCCCTCCCCATCCCATCCCTCTGGGTCATCCCAGTGCACCAGCCCCGAGCACCCTGTATCATGCATCGAGCCTGGACTGGCGATTCGTTTCACATATGATAATTTACATGTTTCAGTGCCATTCTCCCATATCATCCCACCCTCGCCCTCTCCCACACAGTCCAAAAGACTGTTCTATACATCTGTGTCTCTTTTGCTGTCTCACATACAGGGTTATCATTACCATCTTTCTAAATTCCACATATATGCATTAGTATACTGTATTGGTGTTTTTCTTTCTGGCTTACTTCACTCTGTATAATAGGCTCCAGTTTCATCCACCTCATTAGAACTGACTCAAATGTATTCTTTTTAATGGCTGAGTAATATTCCATTGTGTATATGTACCACAGCTTTCTTATCCATTCATCTGCTGATGGAGATCTAGGTTGCTTCCATGTCCTGGCTATTATAAATAGTGCTGTGATGAACATTAGGGTACATGTGTCTCTTTCAATTCTGGTTTCCTCAATGTGTATGCCCAGCAGTGGGATTGCTGGGTCATATGGCAGTTCTATCTCCAGTTTTTAAAGGAATCTCCACACTGTTCTCCACAGTGGCTGTATTTTTTAAAAGAGATAATCTATTAAAACCTTGCCTAGTAAATAATGATTAAGATTGATTTCCCTGTCATGATACTTATTTTCTATAGAGTAGGAAATTTTTTAAGAGTATTTAATATCCTTGATAAAATATGGCTAACGCATCTGGGAAAACATTATAAATCATTCCTATGTTATCTTTAAAATTACATAAAATCATGTGGATAAAATATAAATGGTAATTTGTTTCCCATGGAATTCTTGGGTTCAGATGTTTTCTAATCTTATTGTTTTTATCCAATTCTTTAATATATTTCCCACTTGCAGAAAGGGGAGACCCTTAAGCCATTATGATTGACTTTCAAATACCAGCAAAGCAGCAGAGTAATTAAATGTCTTGTGCAAAAAATAAATATATGTATTGACTTTTAACTAGTTATGGTGTTCTGGAAGGCTGTCTGATCCTTTGGTATACCTGGGGCACAGTACTTGTAACTAACTCATCATTGTTGTTGTTTAGTTGCTAAGTTGTGTCCGACTCTTTGTGACCCCATAGACTGTAGCCTTCCAGTCTTCTCTGTCCATGGGATTTCCCAGGCAAGAAACTGGGTAGGTTGCCATTTCCTCCTCCAGGGGATCTTACTGACACAGAGATCAAACCTGTGTCTCCTGCACTGGCAGCCAGATTCTTTGCCACTGAAAACTAGAGAAGCCAGCTACTCTGTCTGTGATATTGCTCTGGGTAGCACACTTATTTTTATAGCACTTTCTATATTTGTATTAACCTCAAATTATCTCATAATATTGCCCTTAGAGAAATCATAATGACATATATAATTGACTAATGTCGCTAGCTGTAGTTTTGGAATAAGTGAAATTTGTTACTATTCAATTAAGAACGAAAATGCATGTTTTTGTGTTTTTAATCTCTCCAAATCCTCTTTTACCCACAGATACATAAAATATGTATCTTACTGCCTATAGTATTTAGTGCAATGTTATATATAAATGTTTTATAAGTACTGGTTAAACTGACTTCAAAAGACCCCAATTTTAAGCCCCCCATGTCACTGCTCTGACATTTCTTCCACTTGGGAAAAAATATGATAGAAATCTGTCAGATGCAGAAACTCTAGCCAAAGACCCTCAAAAAGCCATTCCCTCAGAGATTTCCTGACAGTCCAGTGGTTAAGACTCTGTCCTTCCACTGCAGGGGCCGAGTGTTTGGTATAGCCAAAAAAAAAAAAAAAGAAAGAAATTCTCCAGAATTTTTTTGGAGATCCAGGAGAGATTGCATGGTACCAAATGTAGTGTGAAAATATTTTCAGTTTCCTTTCAATTCAGTTCAGTTCAGTTTCCTTTCAATTCAGTTCAGTTCAGTTCAGTCATTCAGTCGTGTCTGACTCTTTACTACCCTGGACTGCAGCATGCCAGGCCTCCCTGTCCATCACCAACTCCCAGAGTTTACTCAAACTCAAATCCATTGAGTCAGTGATGCCATCCAACCATCTCATCCTCTGTTGTCCCCTTCTTCTCCTGCCTTCAATCTTTCCGAGCATCAGGGTCTTTGCAAATGAGTCAGCTCTTCACATCAGGTGGCCAAAGTATCAGCTTCAGCATCAGACCTTCCAATGAATATTCAGGACTAATTTCCTTTAGGATGGACTGGTTGCATCTCCTTGCAGTCCAGGGTACTCTCAAGTCTTCTCCAACACCACAGTTCAAAAGCATGAATTCTTTGGTGCTCAGCTTTCACTATGGTCCAGCTCTCACATCCATACATGACTATTGGAAAAACCATAGCTTTGACTAGAAGGACCTTTCCTGGCAAAGTAATGTCTCTGCTTTTTAATATGCTGTCTAGGGTTGGTCATAACTTTTCTTCCAAGGGGCAAGCATCTTTTAATTTCATGGCTGCAGTTACCATCTGCAGTGATTTTTGAAGCCCCCCAAAATAAAGTTTGTCACTGTTTCCACTGTTTCCCCATCTATTTGCCATGAAGTGATGTGATGGGACCAGATGCCATGATCTTAGTTTTCTGAATGTTGAGCTTTAAGCCAACTTTTTCACTCTCCTCTTTCACTTTCATCAAGATGCTCTTTAGTTCTTTTTCACTTTCTGCCACAAGTGTGGTGTCAGCCTTTCAATTACACTGTTGTTAAACTACCTCCAAAACAAAACATTTAAAAAATGTAATTGCTATACTTACTGAAGTGCATTCAATTTGTGATAGATGGTGATTTCTGCAAAAGTTAAAGAATTTGCTACATTTTGTTTGTGTAGTTAAAAAATATTCTAATTGTACTTTACCACACATTTCTCAATACAATCATTTATCAGTCTTTTTATGACACCTTTTCAGCTTTGCAAGTTTATTTAAAATTCTAATCTTGTCTTCCAAAGTATTAATAATAGCTATTTATTCCAATTCACTATCATATGTAGATAATCATCATATGCTCCAATCTGTCAACCACACAACAGATGGAATTGCTAAACAAGTTTGTATACATGATGAAACAATGAATGCCATAACTTGGTGGGCAGTATACCTTGCATAATGTCAGTATGATTCACCAACCAAATTATTTTTCAAATAGCTATACACTAGCCTTTATTATCTCATGCAATTAATGTGTATAATGTGAAATTAAGATATTATTAATGCCAAGATATATTTATTTTATTGTTTTCTTTTACTCTATCAAGTATTTTAAAGCAGAAAATTAATGCCGATAGATTGTGATTCCCCTATCAGGTCAGTAGTTCTTCAAAGGCAGGGCCTGGTGATATATTTCTGTGTCTACTCCTTCTCCCTCATGCCATAGGATATAGACATTAGGAATGTAATACATTAACAAATTAATATCTAATTAATGAAGAGATATAATTTGACCATCATAACAGAAAATCTATTGTGCATTATCTTACCTTTTCCCATATCCTGTTCCCAAGTAGAATACAATTTTATGGAACTTGAATACCGATTAGACATGGTCATATGCTTTTGTAAAATTCGTATCAATGGGATATTTTAACTCTGGTCAGCTAAGACTGATCTTGTTTCACTGTCTTATACCTCCGTTACACTCTTATACTTCAGCTGGGTGATGTGCCTAGGTGTAATTCTGGGATCTAATTAACAGGACGGTGTATAGGGAATATTTTTGTTTGGATTTAATGGCATGTATTTACCTGGTTTTCCAGCTCTCATGTACAGTTAGCTGCCCTGGTGTAGAAGTGGCTTCCAGAAATAGTCCCAACTTCCATTGTGCTGTGCCAACCCAGGCATAGGCTGTATGAAGCTGTGAGCAAGTCATGTAGTGCCTGGGGCTGGTAGTATGTGAACAGTGGAGGAGATTTTATATTTGAGAGGTATGGATCCAGAAGCTGTAGAAAATTCTATTATGATTATATGTGAAGAAAATAATTGATAGAGTTCTACCAAAATTTGATAATATTCCTGAAAATTTATATGACATCACTGACAGCAAATTGTGATGCTAAAAGAAAGTTTTTGAAATGATAATAATGATGACAATTTCAAATTATATATACTAGAGGAAAGATAATTGTATTTCTTTATGTTTCCTTTATTGACTATACAATTATCACATGAAGAGGCAATTCAAGAAAATGTGGCCAAAACATTGTAGATAAAGGTATGAAGAGACGTGTTAAGAGGTAAATTAACAAAAATGTTATGCTCTTTTCAAATTTTGTGATGTCTATGGCATTTGTCATCTTTTATATATTCATACTCTGTTCCTTTCATTCTAAATAAATGTTTACTTTCTTAGCAAATTTGTATTTTTAAAACTGTATCACTTAAAGAGAATCCCCAGATTGTATAACTCCAGGCTTCACAAAACCTGTACTTGCCCTTTTCTCAGTGTATAGCAGTGATTGTAGTGATCCCTGGTCCAGGCTCAGTTCTGATTAATCTCCTCTTGCCTGTGATTGGTTTAGGGATGGATAATTCCTCTCTTCTTTGGCTATGACCAAAAATCGCGCGGTTACAGCTCCTGCTGGCGGATATGAGATCTAGACAGATGCCAGCCCAAGAGGCTGGCAGCACGGACAGAACCCCAGCGTGAAGGGAACTGTGCTTGAAACATGGTCTGCCTCTGGAGGCATGGCTGCAAGTTCCCTGCATTTATAATACAGTCGCGGCTTTCAAAAGCAAAGCCAATCAACCCTTACGTTTTACCGAATAATTTAAAATACAAAACTAGTTAGTTTGAAATGTAAATACACGTAGGAAAATAGTGCCAAATTTTTAACAGATTTTCCAGCTGCATAAAAGCCATTCTAACCATTACATCTTTGACATGTTGTAACATTGAAGTTATAAATAGTATTAATTTGGATGTTTTCAGCTACTAATTTATTAAATGCTGTTAATTTGTTTAAAAGCTGCCAATTTATTCAATGTGAAAATACAGAAAACTAGGAATAAGGAAAAGTGAATTCAGGCATAATTCTAGACATTTTATTATTTGTGTGTAGTTCCTTCTGGTCATTTTTCTGTTTTATTTGAAAAAAAAAAGTTATACTTTATACTCAAATTTATATCCTGCTTTCTTCTCTTATTCTAAGTAACCCCAGCAGTTTACCCTGAAGGACTGCCTCACCTTGCAAAATCAGGTTGCCCTTTCATATTACAATCTATGTGAATGGCACCCCTGGTGTTGTACAGTAAACTGTCTATGCGGCTGTTTGAGGCAACATTTGTATTTGGGTGCCTGAGTCTTCAAGGCAATCTGAAACATCTCCTTGGGCCATCTACTTAAACTATAACTTGGGACTAAAAGGCAGTGCAAACCAACCCTGGCTGCAAACATCAAATATATTAATATTTAGGTGTTAACCTTTGTGCCACTTTCGTAGACTAGATTTCTCCATAGTGGTGTCCACCACTCTCTTACAGGGTTATACCTGTATCTTTTTCTTCCCTTGAGAGGGTCTGCTGACTCTGGTGAAAGAGTAAATGAACCTTAGGGCTATTTTAACAATTGCATTTCATCATTACATCATTTTGCATGGTTCCAGTTTGACTTCCTTCTGCCAGTTTGTTTGCATTGATTTTTTTTGTCTGCTCATTTTCAAGAATCAATACTCTTCTTATCCTTGCCCTATCTCCAACAACTGTTAATCTTCAAGATTCTAATTTTGTTTTTATCAGAAAGTAAAACATTGCTCATAGTCCTATAAAAACACCTATAATGGTGAAAAGCCAAATTACATAATTATTTATAGTGTCAAAATGTCATGTTTCTCTAACAGTGAAAATGTGAATTTATCATAACTGCAGACGTATTTTTACACTTAATTTATCATTTTAGCCTTCTGAGGCACATATTTTATCAGTATAGGATATGGGTGGATGATAGATAACTAAAAAAAAACTGTTCTTTGTTCTCTGCTGACTGCATAAATTCGGGGACCATGAACTGTGCAATACAATTCGTAATTCTCCCCACCATCCTTTGTCTGTGAAACTTCATTTTCTTTTATTTTATTCAAACAGAATTGACTGCTCAGATCAGGCTTCAGGGAAAGTGCAGCAAATAAAGCAGTTTCTTAAAGGTTAAGCCCCTAGTCCACAAAAGGAAAGGAAGGAGGAAGAATTAGAAGGGAGAGAGGTAGAAAGGGAAGACCAGATGGTTAGGAAAAGACAGGTGAGGCCAGATGGGTGAAAACATCATACAATGTTGGCAACTTTTTTGCTTAAAAGTTTGAGAGACATTATCTACTTGAATTGATGTAGGAAATTAAGTTTTACCAGGTTTGATCTTTGTTTCAGTCTAATATTTGTTTCACAATATGGACATCTTGTGAATCAAATATTTTCCAGGGAGAAAGTAGATATTAATTATAATATTTTTTGAGACCAGAGAACCTTGGTACCTGTTGAAATTATTTGAGTACTCCATTAAGTTATTAAAATATATTTTTATAATGACGTGTTCTTCACTACAAATCTCTGTGGAGGGTGCCAGCAAAGGCATATATGAATTCTATTTTTCAGAGAGCTTAACAGGAAGAGAAAATGCATTCAATGTGTTCAAGTCATCTGTACCCTCTATGTGGCCAGTGTGTTTGAAATCTTTCAGGCCAGTTAGAATGTCAGTGACTCGCTAGACCTTGTGAACCAATATAAAAGACTGGGTTGCCCAGCGACTACTCAGCTTTAAGGTAGGAAGGAGGGGAACATGGGGAAGCCACACTTACCTCTCTGCTGCCTACCTTCCTCCTCCCAAAGTCATCCTCCTGGCTGGGGAGTACTCCAAGGGCCCATTAGGTTCCTTTCTTGAACACATGGATGCTTGTCTAACTCCAGCAGAAGTCTGGCTCTGTGGCCTGACCATGCATGACACTTGTGGTCAGAATCCTAGCACATGGTCTGCACTGTTGCTTGGAATCCCGAGTCACCACTCTCAGGTGGGTCCTGGAGTTGAAGCAATTCTCTGGAAAGGAAGAAGGACAATCTGTCAGGTGAGCTCAGCACCAGCATCATCACTGTCTGCTATTGACTTCCCCAGAGACCTGTAATATGTTTGAAAGAAGCCCTTGTCAAATTCCGGGAATAGCACTGACTCAATGTTACCCACTCTTAGACCCTTACTTTCTTTAGTTAAAATGGAAAGTGGTTCCACAGATTTGGCACCCAAATTGAAACAGGTAATATATGGGAAGTATTATGCATATCTAGACAAAAAATTATTTTATATCACTGTGGAAATAGTATAAAGCATATAGGTATTATTTATATCATCTACATTTGCCAAAAAATATGAGATATCTACAATACAGTGGAGAGAAAGGAATGACAAAAAAAAGTAGATGGCCATTCACAGATCATTTATTCACTCAACAAACACACACTTGTCACTATTCTATGCAAGGTCTGTGAGGCACTGTGGGGCTTGATTTGTGACTGGCTCCTTGCAGCCCCAATAACTGTAGCCCACCAGGCTCCTCAGTCCATGGGGATTCTCCAGGCAAGAATACTAGAGTGGGTTGCCATACCCTCCTCCAGGGGATCTTCCCAACCCAGGGATTGAACCCAGGTCTCCCACATTGCAGGTGGATTCTTTACCAACTGAGCTACCAGGGAAGCCCACAAAGTAACTGCTATGGCAGTTCAAATCAGAATAATCTAGAGAAAGGCAATGGAAGCCAGTTTCAACATGTGTTAAGTTCCCACTATGTGCACTGCTCTATGTCTCTGTATATTCCATGAGGACTCCCAGGCAGAGAAAACTGCCTGAACCAAGGTAGGGAGGCGAGAATTCATACATAAAGTGTGGCAGGAAACAACTAGCTCAGGAGGAAATGAGTTTAAAGAATTGTGTAGGTGTAACCCGATGGATGATTCAAATACAAGGTCAAGGTTTAATCTTTGTTTTGCAGATAATGCAAGTAATGCTTCCTATGGAAGGCCTTAATAAGGATAAAAAACGTTTTTGAAAAAAAAAAGTTTGTTCCACTCATAGGCTCATTGTGGGTCAGTCCTGTGTAGAACTGGACTAGCTATGAACGTGGGAAGATTATATAAGCACTTTTCATGTGTGATAACAGAATTTCAGTTCTGGTGTGTACATGTCCTGAAATTTCTTAAGCAATACAATGTAGTAGTTGAGTGTTTTATTTACTGGGGCCAAAACAGGAGTGTGAAAATTGTGAGTGATTCACTGGCTAGGGGATTGCTTGTCTTCTTAACCCTCCAGGTAACTAGAACTCAAGCATTCAAACATTTGTATCAGTCAGGGTCCCAGTCAGGAAAAAAGAAGCCAAAACCACTATTTTAAGAGATCATTTATATGGGGAATTGGAGATATAGGTATTGGAGGACTGAAAAGGAACAAACTCAACACAAAGAGAGTAACTGCAGGAAGCAGATACCACCGCTGGGCCTGAGAGAGCAAAGGATCACAGGTGGGTCGTTAGAACCTGGAATTTGGAGGAGGAATGCAGACCTCTGATGTGAGGAGCTCCTTGGGGATGGTAGGGGGAAATAAGGAGGGTGGAGGAGTCCTGAGGCCTCAGGAGTGTAGGCGAGAGCCCGAGGAGTGGTCCCAGATTGCAGCAGATGCTGGTGCTCTGAGGGAGCACCGTGGGGCTGGTTTTATGAGATGGAAATGAAGTGGAAACTGGAACCCTCTGTTATTCAAGTCAACCACATCTGGGATGAAGAGCCTTAGTGGGGGGACACTGACAGGAACAGCAAATAATCCGACCTCTCTCCTTCCTCCATTTCCTCCATTTCCATTCTCTCTCTTGTGCCCTCTATTTGCAGAACCTAACAGGGAGACACTGATTCAGGGAATCTTCAAATTGCACTGTCAGAAATGTTGCTCTAGTTTTTCTAAGATAAATCCCTGAATCAAGTTAGAACAAGAGATTGTGAAACACTCCACTCCACTAATTAATTTTCTGAGATAATTACACTCATTTTGCTTCCTTACCCCTTTATAAGAGAAAAACTAGAAGTGAATAACTATTGTCACCTGGACTTTGATAAACACAGGTCTCATTAAGAAAGGGGAATAACTGTTGTGCCAAAATCTTTTTCAGATGTCTACTTTCATTTTTTGTGTTTTACTATTTTTCCTAGTCTTTAGCAATATTAATTGATAAATCTAAATGCTACGCTCAACCTATTTTAAATATCTAAAAATAAGAATTACATGGGAAAATATTCCTAGTTGTAGAATCAAGGAAGACTGAAGTAAACAGATACACACATAAAAGAAGAAAAGAGTATCAATGAATATTAGAATATAATGATATAAGTGTAATGATGTAAATTTTATTTGATAGCTATATGCCTATATGCTTACTTGCAAATTTATTTATAGTTTTAAAGTATGTTGGATCCAGATATAGAGGCTCCTCAATAGATGACAGATGGTGACACATTAAATCACCCCATAGGTTTATATAGTATAGGGTAGAAATAATTGTCTGCTGAATTTTAATGGGCTAAATTTTTATTTAAAGTCTATTTTTCAAATCAAAGTATGGTAGCAAATGTTTTTAATCTGAATAGCGTGAACTTTGATAATACACTGATGATTGACTTTCAGGGACAAATAATCTATAATGACTTCTAGTTTTCTCAATTGTTTATTTGTAAGTTAAGTATGAAAGTTGGAAGTTAACTATAGTTTTAACATTGAATTAGAACTGTCACACATGAATTACTTAATAGCTTACCTGGGTTTTAGTAGACTGACCTGTATTTCATTTTCATGGCCTATTTTTAATTCAACTGATAGCATAATGAGCTGTAATTGAGTCACAAAGCAGGAAACAAGCTTGTGCCAAGTATGTGGAACACACTTGGCACAAACAGTATCTTCACTGTGTTAGTGGAAAGTCAGTTCTGGGATCATTAGTATTTCCCTCACCTGGTAAGACAGGACACAGTAAAGGTCTCTATCCTTTACTTTCAATCGTGAAATCCAAAAAGCTATGAAAGGAGGAAGTATTTCAGAAATTAAAGACCTAACCTGACCTGAACTCATTTAGCAATGAAAACCACTGAGCTGATGCATGGCTTTTATAGTCTTTATCCTTCTTAGTGTGAATATTCATACGCTTCGCTATAGAAATACTAATGTGTTTAATAACGGGAGTGCTGCCCAGCTCCTACAGGAAGTCTGTCATAGTAGACACATGCTCTCTTTTCTTCTCAAATCTGAATGATACTGAATATGTTTTCTTGGAGCTGAAATTTCTTAATGAGAATTTCTCAATGTTGGCAAATGTTGGCAGGACTTAAAGGTAAAGTCCTGCTTTCACGCTCCCTGTTTTGAGTACATGCTAGAGGTTGGGTGTCTTGCTGGAAAGAGCCCAGTCACAGAGTTAGATCTGAAATCAGATTCTAGTTTAGCTGCTCACAAACTGTGTGACCTTGGTCAAGTTATTTGACATCTCCGAGCATTACCTTTGTTTACTTGTAAAATTTTAATGCTGATTCCTACATACTCAATCTCAAAAATGTATCCTGGTGGAGTGAATATGGTCTTTATCTTTTACCACTACAAGATTCCCTTGCTAATTCTTTCTTTGCAGGTGAGATGCCTAAGAAGGTAAATTTGTACCTAGCAATTATAGATCTTATTCATGCCTTTTCTGTCAGAGCCTCAAGATACCTAGGCTGTGAGTTTAGGTACAAGTAACTATGAAAGTAAATAAAGTCAACAAAATTGGTATTGCTTTTATTAAGAAAAGTAAAATTGCAATCTAAGATTGTTCTGGCAGCAATAGATTTGTAGAAAACAGAATATTTGATTAATTTAATTAATTTAATCTGTAGATTTGTGAAAATCATCTCAATGAATTCTTTAAAAACCATCAGCTTGCATAAATAGACTTCTTTTTATGACATAATTTTGGACATAGTCTATGACTGAGGATGAAGGGATGCTACCCCTGATTTTTTAAATTCTCCATCAACACCTATGATGTATATTGTATAAAATAAAATTCTTTATAATTTCTAATATAGACTGTAGCCCACTAGGCTGCTCTGTTCTTGGGATTTTCCAGCTAAGGATACTGGAGTGGTTTGTCAATTCCTTTTCTAGGGGATCTTCCTGACCCAGGGGTTGAATCCAGGTCACCTACACTGAAGGCAGATTCTTTATCAACTGAGCTACCAGGGAAGTCCCAATATAGAAATAAAATATATGTTTTATTTTATTTATTATGTATATATATATGTATTTCCAGTAGTAGTCCTTGTTTTGATCTTTAAGAGTTGATTTCACTTTCCAAAATTACTTGTTTTGTTCATAGTGCTATTTTTGTTAACTAAGGTTATCATCAGGAGAGCCATCACTCACAGGCTTTTGCTTTATGGGATACCACATGTACATACGTTTATTTTCCATTTAAAATATTTTATTGAAATTCAGTGTCCTTCAGACTGAGAATGTTAGGCAATAACTTGATGTAAGAATATATGTGGTAACTGTAGGGATTAGGAGCTATTTCAGATCTGTTTGATTTCTTTTATTTATTTCAAGTAGTTTATTCTAATAACACTAAAAGTTACATCCCAAGTGAGAGTATATTTTTTGCTGTGTCTTTTAAATTCCTTAATACTATTGATCTGAAAGGTAAGCTTTTCTAGATATACTTTATTTTGCTGAATATTTAGCTCATAATATTGTCTGACTCATCATCATCATTATAATAATAATAATTGGCATCATTTGTATACTCACTATACAGCCGGCACACTTTCTTATTTAATTCTAGTAACTTTTCTTTGTGGTAGTATTATCAATTAGGATTAAGGTTGACAGAAAAAAGAATTAAATATTCTGAAACGATGGCTTAAGTCAGATGTTTTACTTCTTGTCCTTTTCAAGTGCAAGCAGATTTTGCTCTGTAGTGCTTTGATCACTTCACTGTGCTTTGCAAACACTGCGTTTTTTACACGCGGAAGGTTTGTGGCAACCCTTCACTGAGCAAGTCTACCAGTGTCGTTTTCCCAACAGCATTTGTCACTTCATATCTCTAGGTCACATTTTGGTAATTCTTTCAGTGTGTCAAACTTTTTCATCATTATTTTATTTGTTATGGTTGATCTGTGATCAGAGGTCTGTGATGTTACTACTGTGACTTTCTGAAGGCTCAGATGATGGTTAGCATTTTTTAGCAATTAAGTATGTTTTAATTATGGTTTGTACATTGCTTCTTTAGACATAAAGCTCTTGCTCACTTAATAGACTACTGTATAGTGTAAAACATAACTTTTATAAGCATAGGGAAAAAAATTCATGTGGCTTGCTTTTTTGTGGTATTTATTTTGTCATGGTGTTCTGGAACACAACCTAAGATGTCTCTTAGGTATGTCTGTGATTCAGAAGTAGTCAGTCCAGGGTTGATATGACATTGGTGGCAGGGATTCAATCTCTTCCTGTCTCATGCTCTGGCAGCTTCCATTCCCAAGGTTCTTCATGGACAAAGGTAGCTGTTACAGCTAATGCCATCATGTTCATATTCCAGAGGTGGAAAGAAGAAAGGGTCAGGGGGTGACACTCCTTTTCTTTAAAGACACTTCCCAGAAGTAACACATATCATTTCTACATGTATTCCAAAACTTAGGCAGATAACCACACCCAGTTGTAAAAGATTATTTTTCAGTCATTTGCCTAGCCTAGCCTAGAATTAAGAATTAAGGCCTAGAATTAAGATTCTATTGTCAAGGAAGAAGGGGAGAATGGATATTGAGAGAGAGACAAATAGGAGCTCAAATACAGCTGTGTTTGAGCTCCTATTTTCATCATTCTTACAAGTGGAGAAACTGAGTCATAGAGAAGTGAAATTGACTTACTAAAATCTCACAACTGGTACAGCCACAACTCAAATCCATATCTATCAAACTTCAGAGCTCTTAAGTACTACTTTGAAGTGTTCCTGCCCTAAAACAGTTATTTGACTTTATTCTGTCTTTTCAACTGAATTACTATAAAAAAAATCTTTCTGACTAAGATGCTAGGTCAGTCTATTAAAACAATGGAATTCTTTATTTTACCAGGTGTTCTTGGCAAAGGATATAGTATTAAATTGTGCAAGGAAGACTTTACTTCTGCTGACCTTCTGGATAGGAAGATTCACAGAATTTAGTGCCAGATTTACAAAATTGCCTGACTGACAGATTAGTCTCATTTTCAGTCTTCTACTTGTTTGGGGTTACAAGTTTAAACTTCATTAAAATGTGCTTTGCTGTCCTACTGATAGTTTAGATTTCAGACAAGGTAATAAATAGCAGGGTTTTCAATAGGACCAATTCAAAATGACAAAATAACAAAAGTTAACAGCATTACAATGATTTTTTTTCTTCAAAGATATATTTTTAAGTAAATGACAGCATATCTTAGAATAAATCAGACCATACTATTTCTAAGTTATTTTTGTGGACTCCAAAATCACTGCGGATCATGACTGCCACCATGAAATTAAAAGACACCTGCTCCTTGGCAGGAAACCTATGACAGACCTAGATAGTATATTAAAAAGCAAAGACATCAGTTTGCCAACAAAGGTCCATATAGTCAAGGCTATGGTTTTCCAGTAGTCACATATGGATGTGAGAGCTGGGCAACAAAGGCAGAGTGTCGAAGAATTGATGATTTCAAACTGTGGTGCTGGAGAAGACTCTTGAGAGTATCCTGGAAAGCAAGATGATCAAACCAGTCAATTTATTTAAAAAAAAATTTTTTTTCAAACCTGTAAATTTTAAAGGAAATCAACACTGAATAGTCTTTGGAAGGACTGATACTGAAGCTGAAGTTTCAATACTTGGGCCACCTGATGCGAACAGCTGATTCATCGGAAAAGACCCTGATTGTGGGAAAGATTGAAGGCAGAAGAAGAGGGCAACAGAGGACGACATGGTAGGATGGCATCACCAATACAATGGATATGAACTTGGGCAAACTCCGGGAGATGGTGAGGAACAGGGAAGCCTGGTGTGCTACAATCCATGGGCTTGCAAAGAGTCAGACACAACTCAGTCACTGAACAACAAAATAACTTGTGTTCAAACAAATATGCATTAGTGCATCTTCCTTATTAAAAATTATATACTTGTGGCCTATTCATGTTGATGTATGACAAAAATCATCACAATACTATAATTATCCTCCAATTAAAATAAGTAAATTAACTGAAAAATTGTAAAGTTCCATTTGAATTAAACAAAATCCCCATTTTCCTATGATTCTTAACCTGGAGTATCTTTATTATGTGGCAAAAAATATGGAGAGAGTTTGGCTCCTGGATTGGCCCAACAATGTCTGTAAGGACCCAGGTTCTTTCCACCTCTCTAGGGTCCCATTCTTGGTGTGGTAGCTTAGTCTTCATTGCTTCATCCTTCATTTTGAAAGATGGTTGCTGCATCACATGAAAATCTGAGGAGGGAATCATTTCCTTCTGAGTATCATATTTTCTTAGTGATGAACAACTCTTCCCCAATCCCACAGAAGATTTAGCCCCATTGGTTGTATGCCAGTCGTAGGTCACTCACCCAATAATGGGTATGAGACTACCATGATTGGCTTGGACCAACAAGATAGATCTCCCTGGGACTGGAGAAGAATCTGTTCTCCCTCAAATCTGGGATTTTGTTATCAAGGAAAAAGCAGTGTAAGGCAAACAAAATTTGCATTGAGTATTTTGTTTTGGGAGAATTACACTCAAAATGAAAATTCTATATAAAATAAAATAAAAAAATCTTTACCATCCATAAGTTTAAGTATGATGTTTAGTATCTGATCTAAAAATCAATTCACTTTTAATTCTTTTAACAAATATTCTTTGCCCACTTACTCCATTTCAGCTACTGTTCTCAGTACTAAGACTGGAGAGATGAACAGAACAGATATTTATCTGCATAGGAAGTGTTTTATCAGCAGCAGGTAACAGAATAGCCATTTATAAGTGGCTTAAAACATTGGGACATTTAACATTTACCTAACAGAACTTCCCTGGTGGCTCAGCTGGTAAAGAATAGGCCCACAATGTAAAGAATGTACAGAGTGTAAAGAATGTAAAGAATACCTGGGTTCAATCCCTGGGTTGGGAAGATCTCTGGAGAAGGGAAAGTCTACCCACTCCAGTTCTCTGTCCTGGAGAATTCCATGGGGTCGCAAAGAGTTGGACATGACTGAGCGACTTTCACTTTCACTTAACAGAAATTAGGACAGGGAGTCATTTTGAAATGTTTCCAAGGATATAAATTCTTTCTTTTCTTGTCCTTTGCATGCTGGCTTTTGCCTGTATTTTGTCACCTCATTGCCCCATGGCTGCTGTAGTTCCAAATATTTCATCTGCTTTCACATGAAAGAAGTGACTAAAGAAGCTCTTAGTCTTGTCCTTTTCACAAATGGTTAGAAATTCTCAAAAGTCTCCTAGCAGATTTCCATGAAGCCTCATTGACAGGACTGTACCATACCGATATCCTCAATAGAAAGGAGTCTGGGAAAGTACTTATCTAACAAAATATTAATATTATGTACATGAATTGGGGATTTGGATCTGTAGGGCTTCAACTGTGTTCATCTTGTGGACCTAAGATGTTGTGGAGTGTTGAAAGTGTAGCCCAAACGCATGTTAAGTGTTAGCTGATAACGCTCCTGGGTAAGAAGTGCCATGAACAGAGCATTCACTGATTTCCTTATATCACTAACCACATCTTGTTGCCACCAGCAGGTTATTTGTCTAGCTGCTCCACTGAAAATTGGCTTCTTGAGGGAAGAAACTATGTTTACCTTATTTCTGTATCCGCAAGCCTGAGGATGGCATCTGGTACACAGTAGACACTCAGTGAATGTTGGAGGTTAGGGATTATCTTTCAAGGAATAAAAAAGTGGGGAAGAAAGTTCCAACATTACATATTAAGGGGTTAAAGCAACAGTTTAGAAAACTAATTTCTAAGAAATGATCAAAAGAATCAATTATAAACCAATTAGAGCCAAAAGAGAATAATTTGTCTTTCTTTTTTCCTTCTCTCTAGGAGGTATTGTGATGTCACGTGGGGTTTGTCAAAGTTGCTTGAGTCCACGTTGCACAGTTTAGTTCAGTTCAGTCATGTCCAACTCTTTGTGACTCCATGGACTGTAGCACGCCAGCCTTCCCGGTCCCTCACCATCTCCCAGAGTTTCCCCAGATTTATGTCCATTGAATTGATGATACCATCCAACCATCTCATCCTCTGTCATCCACTTCTCCTCCTGCCTTCAATCTTTCCCAGCATCAGGGTCTTTTCCAATGAGTCAGTTCTTCACATCAGGTGACTAATGTGAACTTCTGCTTAAGCATCAGTCCTTCCAATGAATGTTCAGGACTGATTTTTTTTTTTTTTAGGATGGACTGGTTGGATCTCCCTGCAGCCCAAGGGGCTCTCACGAGTCTTCTCCAACACCATAGTTCAAAAGAATGAATTCTTTGGTGCTCAGCTTTCATTATGGTCCAGCTCTCACATCCATACATGACTACTGGAAAAACCATAGCTTTGACTAGATGGACCTTTGTTGGCAAAGTGTCTCTGCTTTTAAATATGCTGTCTAGGTTTGTCATAGTTTCCTTCCAAGGAGCAAGCATATTTTAATTTCATGGTTGCAGTCACCATCTGCAGTGATTTTGGAGCCCAACAAATTAAAGTCTGTCACTGTTTCCGTTGTTTCCATGTGGCACAGAAGTGAGGGTAAAGTGCAAATGAGGTGGAACTCAGAAACAGCTTGTCAAAACAAGCTTGATTTAAAGAAGTATACATTGTGCCATTTTTATAACATTAAAAACATCAATAATGGACTTTACTGCAGTCACAAGTTACATTTACTTTATTAAATAGGTGAATTCAGGCAGGTCTTATAGAAGTTCCAGGTGTGTTGTTGCTGTTGCTTTCTTCCTTTCTTTTTTCAAAAAATTCAAAAATAAAAGTTCTCCAATTTAGTTATTGACATTTGCTTTACTAGGTTGTTATTGCATTACAATTTTACATATTATTGGTGATATTGCTTAATTATAATTCTCACATACTCATGTTTTGTAAAGGTGGTGAAACTTTTTTTAGAGAGCAAGGCTTCGTGTCCTCCCTCCTTACTCTTATGGCCTTCTCCTAAGTCTTTGGCCACCTCATGCAAAGAGTTGACTCATTGGAAAAGACCTTGATGCTTGGAGGGATTGGGGGCAGGAGGAGAAGGGGACGACAGAGGATGATATGGCTGGATGGCATCACCAACTTGATGGGCATGAGTTTGAGTAAACTCTGAGAGTTGGTGGTGGACAGGGAGGCCTGGCGTGCTGCAATTCATGGGGTCGCAAAGAGTAGGGCATGACTGAGCGACTGAACTGAACTGAACTGAAGTCTTCAACTAACTGATCCTTGATCCTGGCCATGTCAGTTAGCTTACCTGCTGCTTGGTTTCTATATCTGTATAATGTAGGTGTGTGAGAAGATGGTCTAGTGATATTTTCTAGCTCTAAACCTGTATATCATGTTAAATGCCTAAGTTTATAGGAACTGAAGAAGATTAAAGGATAATATTTGCCCTACAAGGTAGGGTTATCACCTTATTGTTTGTAATAAAACTTTCACCTTATAAATTATTATATAGTACACTAAAGAAAATGTGACAACTGTATAAATAACAAAAAACAGAAAAAGTAAAATTAGCATATGTATCTTAATGTGTATTTCTATAAATATCCAACATACAGATACATAATTGGAATCATAGTGCATCAGAACTGTGTATCTTTCTTTTTTCCTTTGAATTTTATATCATGAGCATTTTCCTATCCCATTAAAAAATCCTTAGAAACAGTATTTCTTTCTTAAAAATTATACATTTTAAATATGATACAAATACAGGAAACTGCAAAATGAAATGTAAAGTAAACACTTTTTCAGCTACTACCTCTTTCAGCCACCCTAGAAGCACTCTTAATGTAACCCTCTCTTCCTTGCTAAAATTCATTGCCCTAATGACTTTATGCTGCAGTCCAGTCCATGGGATTGCAAAGAGTTGGAAACGACTTAGCAACTGAACAACAAATGACTTCATGGTAATCATTTCCTTATTTTTCTTTTTGTTTTTACTATCCAGTGTCATCCCGAAATATTATTATTAGTGTTAGTGTTAGTCTTTCAGTTGTGTCTGACTGTGACCCATGCACTGTAGCCTGCCAGGCTCCTCCGTTCATGGAACTCTCCAGGCAAGAATACTGGAGTGGGTATCCATTCCCTTCTCCAAGGGATGTTCCTGACCCAGGGATCAAACCCAGGTCCCCTGCATAACGGGCAGATTCTTTACCATCTGAACCACCAGGGAAGCCCCAAACATTACTATTTAGTATTGCCTAACCATATGATTTTTTAATGGATGTTTACTATTCCATCATACAAAGATACATCAATACAAGCAAGTACTTAACGGATTATTTGCTTTCCTTCTTGACAACTTATTTTTCTGGGAAACTATCTGTTCACATAATGCAAAATGTTAAAATTTCAAAGGGAAAACAGCAAAACATCTCATTTTTGCCCTCCAGCTACCAGCCTCTGTCTATGACCAATTTCTAGGAAGTTGTTTTCGAGGGAAAAAGAAGCCTAAGAATGGTATTGATATTTCCCCCTTTTTAATGTTCTAAGCTAACCTAAGAAGGTATAAAAAATATAATTCTTATTAAAGTATGCAAAAATCTTTGTAGTTTATTTTCCTTTTATATAAAGTTGGCATAATTTCTAGAGTAATATATATATTACTAGTATATATATATACTAGTATATATATATATATAGTATATATATAATTATACTCTTAGGTTATTTAAATACATAACTTTGAACAATTGTGTGAATTGGATGTGAAACAACCACAGAAGGAAGTCTAGGATCAGATTAGATATAAGCATTGTTGTGGTGTTTTTTGGGTGTTAGTTCTAAAAGGTCTTGTAGGTCTTCATAGAATCACTCAACTTTGGCTTCTTCAGCGTTACTGGTTGGGGCATAGGCTTGGATTACCGTGATATTGAATAGTCTGCCTTGGAAATGAACAGAGATCATTCTGTCGTTTTTGAGATTGCATCCAAGTACTGCATTTCGGACTCTTTTGTTGACTATGATGGCTACTCCTTTTCTTCTAAGGGATTCCTGTCCACAGTAGTAGATATAATGGTCATCTGAGTTAAATTCACCCATTCCAGTCCATTTTAGTTCACTGATTCGTAGAATGTCCACATTCACTCTTGCCATCTCCTGTTTGACCACTTCCATTTTGCCTTGATTCATGGACCTAACATTCCAGTTTCCTATGCAATATTGCTCTTTACAGCATCGGACCTTGCTTCTCTCACCAGTCCCATCCACAACTGGGTATTGTTTTTGCTTTGGCTCCATCCCTTCATTCTTTCTGGAGTTATTTCTCCACTGATCTCCAGTAGCATACTGGGCAGCTACCAACCTGGGGAGTTCCTCTTTCAGTATCCTATCATTTTGCCTTCTCATACTGTTCATGGGGTTCTCAAGGCAAGAACACTGAAGTGGTTTGCCATTCCCTTCTCCAGTGAACCGCATTCTGTCAGACCTCTCCACCATGACCCGACCATCTTGGGTGGCCCCACATGGCATGGCTTAGTTTCATTGAGTTAGACAAGACTGTGGTCCTGTGATTAGATTGGCTAGTTTTCTGTGATTATGGTTTTAGTGTGTCTGCCCTCTGATGCCCTCTCACAACACCTACCATCTTACTTGGGTTTCTCTTACCTTGGATGTGGGGTATCTCTTCATGGCTGCTCCAACAAAGGGCAGCCGCTGCTCCTTACCTTGGATGAGGGGTATCTTCTCCCGGCCGCCCCAATAGGAAAAGGAGCACGTCAAAGCTGTATATTGTCACCCTGCTTATTTAACTTATATGCAGAGTACATCATGAGAAATGCTGGTCTGGAAGAAGCACAAACTGGAACCAAGATTGCCAGGAGAAATATCAATAACCTCAGATATGAAGATGACACCACCCTTATGGCAGAAAGTGAAGAGGAACTAAAAAGCCTCTTGATGAAAGTGAAAGAGGAGAGTGAAAAAGTTAGCTTAAAGTTTAACATTCAGAAAACTAAGATCATGGCATATGGTCCCATCACCTCATGGAAAATAGATGGGGAGACAGTGGAAACAGTGTCAGACTTTATTTATTTATTTATTTTTGGGGGGCTCCAAAATCACTGCAGATGGTGATTGCATCCATGAAATTAAAAGATGCTTACTTCTTGGAAGGAAAGTTGTGACCAAGCTAGATAGCGTATTAAAAAGCAGAGACATTACTTTGCCAACAAAGGTCCATCTGGTCAAGGCTATGGTTTTTCCAGTGGTCATGTATGGATGTGAGAGCTGGACTGTGAAGAAAGCTGAGCACTGAAAAATTGATGCTTTTGAACTGTGGTGTTGGAGAAGACTATTGAGAGTCCCTTGGACTGCAAGGAGATCCAACCAGTCCATCCTGAAGGAGATAAGTACTGGATGTTCATTGGAAGGACTGATGCTGAAGCTGAAACTCCAGTACTTTGGCCACCTCATGTGAAGATTTGACTCATTGGAAAAGACCCTGATGCTGGGAGGGATTAGGGGCAGGAGGAGAAGGGGACAACAGAGGATGAGATGGCTGGATGGCATCATTGACTTGATGGGCATGAGTTTGAGTAAACTCTGGGAGTTGGTGATGGACAGGGAGGCCTGGCATGCTGCGATTCATGGGGTCGCAGTCGGACATGACTGAGTGACTGAACTGAACTGAATTGTGGTGTTTTACTTTGATGTACTCTAGAGCTAAAAGACCCGAGCTATTTTCTTTGTAACTTGGGCAGATTGGAAAAACAGTTTCTTATGCTTTGCTCTAGCCAATCAATAAAATAATGTCATGGTAATAACATATGTTATACAAAAATACATTACTTACTTTTCATGAATGGAGGAACTAATTATTACCTAACCTGCCTGACCAGCACACTACTTTTATGCATCAGGGTTCTTTGGTTGCAAGAAACCAAAGTAAACTCTGTTAAACCTAAATAAAGGGAATTTGTTGGAAGGATTCAGGTACTCATTTTTGGTAGAAAGCCTGAAGAACCAGGCTTTGAGATGGGCAGAGCCAATAAAACTTAGGAGGCCCTGGAATTGGGGACAACAAGAATGGTCTCATATCAAAATTGTTCCTGGATATTTTATTAGATATAGTAGTAACTGTGTGACTGATCAGGGAACACCAGGTGACTGTACAACTAGAGCTGCCCATCATGGTATCAGATACAATGAGTGATAAATTTGGGTGGAACCATCAGCAGATTTATGAATGAAATAAAACATTGGGCCATAGTCTGAACATGTCCAGGGACCATGAATAAATGACATGTTTATGCCTCTTAAAGTCTCATGTCACCTGTCACTGTTTCACCACTTCCCCTCCCTCAACTCATACCTAAGGTCTCATGCGGGGGGAAAGGGTGGTGCCCTGCGACCAAATAATGGAAAAAGAGACAACTTAGGTCCAGTTTACCCATGAATCCTCACAGTATATTAATGCTAAGAAAAGTGGATTGTCACCACATTATATCTTACCCAGGGATGGAAGGACAGTCTTGAATAAATTCCTCCTGTAGGCAGTATTATTAGTAGCACAAATGGTCACTGACCTCATATGGAAAGGGGAAAATTTGCTGAGGTGCAGATATTAGGGAGATCGGGAGCCTGACTGCTTTGTCCCAGGCCTGGCAGAAACAAAACTGGAAGGTTGTGGTAAAGATCTTTCTCCTGGCTCCCTCATCTTCCTTTCCTCACTCTTCTGTTCCCTTGATTGCAGGGATACAGTTTTGAGAAGTAACCTCTCTGAAAAGTTGAGTGAAATATTTGTGGGTCCAAATTATACACACTCTGTCTAAGCAATGATACATGTCTATTGATGGCTTGAACTATTCTTATGACTGTTTCCATTATTTGAGAAATAAATGATGAGAAGCTTGTCCAAATTATTTCTGATAACTTTTATGTATCCTCCTCTGAAAGTATCTCTAGCTTAGCCATCTATACAATACTGGGTAAGCAATCAAAGATGGAAACCAATCTATGAACAGACAGGCTAAGGAAATTGTCTCAGCAAGGAGAAAACAAACTACAATCATTCTCCTTTTCCTGAGAAACATCAATGTGTAATAAAAATTATTATCTTCTTCTTAAAACTACCCAACAAGTTGAATTTGACTTTTTCTCAATGTTGCTATCAACTCTGTCAAAACCCTAAGGGAGGAATGTAAGTGTTTCTCCCACTCTGTTCCTCAATGAGTCTGAAGCTGTCACACAACTGTAACTGTCCTTAGTTTAGCATTTGGCACCTCTCATATCTTAGGACTTCTAAGACTCCCTGTGCCCAGTAAAAATAAAGAATGGAAAATTTTCCTTGGTAAAGACATAGGAAATATCATTCTTTGGCCTCACTTTACAATGCTTGGTGGCAGTGCTGGGGTAAGATATTCATAAGGTAGAAAAAGCAAGTCACCAATGGGAACAAGGAAGCAACAGGGAGAGTCAACACATGGGATGAGGTGGGCATTATGGATAATAAAGGACAGCAGTAGGGGCTGTCCAGCTGGTGTGGAAGAGAAATGAGGCACAGCAGATCTAAGCATTTTAGGTGATGTCATCCATACATTTCCCTATGGCTCAGCTTAATGTGTGACAAGCCACTTTCTTATTAAATCAGCTCAGTGATACCACTTAGCAATGGAAAGAAAACCCTGTTAATGGGCTGACTATATCATGAACCCTTTGAAACTTTCCACCAGTTTAGCTTGAATAAAATCCACTTAGCCCTTCCTGCAGTTCAGTGACTGAGGTTATCAAGCAAATAACAAGGAACTTCCTGGGTTTTCAGAATGACTGTAAAAAATTATTTTCATTTAAGCATGAATTGAAAATAGATAAGGTAGTTAGCAGAAAATGGTTAGGGATGGCATATTGGCCATTTGGTAATTTCTGCCTGCCCAGAATTAATTTCCCCTTCTTGACAACACCATATTTCTTTTAAAGGAATAATGACTGTATTATTACTATTGTTATTAATTTTTGAAAATTCAACTCAACTTGGTGGACTTGTACTCTAGGACCCATTATACTTTTTAAACTGAAATTTGTGCATTTGATTGAAACTGTGTCAATCATACATTTTTTCCTGGAATTTGTCTTGGATCAAAGGTTAAAGACAGAGAAAATGGTAAGAATTCATCTAATCCAGGGTGATGTCTTGGATCTTTGCCACCATGACACTATTGTTGTCTCCCCAGATGCAGGACTACCAGGGATACCTTATTTTTGCACATTTCCAAGCCTGGTTCTCTAAACTTACTTTCAGATAATGAGGTTTGGTATCTTTCAATAAGTTTCTTTTGTATAAATTAACCATAGTGTATTTCTGTTGTTTGCATCTATAGAACTCTGATGCACATAGAAGTTGTACCTTACCAATTGGCAGGTTAAAGGAAAGTTGATAAGACAAGTGATGTGTGACCATATCAGGAGTAATGCCTGGCTTAATTATTTAAGAAACTATTTTTTAAAGGTTACAGAAAACATTTACTATTGATAAGTACAACAATTTCATAGAGAAAAGACTGGAAAACTATGTAATACTGAACGAAAAACCAGAAAATGTATTTTTGATAATTATCTCATGGCAAAAGTGTGAAATAGAGATGGCTGCTGCTGCTGCTAAGTTGTTTCAGTCATGTCCGACTCTGTGCGACCTCGTAGACGGCAGCCCACCAGGCTCCTCCATCCTTGGGATTCTCCAGGCAAGAATACTGGAGTGGGTTGCCATTTAGTAGATTTTTAAAAATTATCTGCCATAGATGGATTAATTCATTGATTGCCATTGACAGATTAGACCTAAAGTCTTATTCTAGCTGGTATTATTTCCTCATTACTATTTATTCTTCACTATTTAAATCCTATGGAAATTTTCTGGCTAGGTCTGTATTATTAAGTAGAGAGGCATAAAATTTCAGGGCTATGGAACTGGATTTGACTCAAATCCTCCCGGAAGTGAGAATTGTATACTGAGTTTAGTCTGATGGGATTTAATTGGATTCAAAGTTCAGGATTTATTTATTTTTCTGTTTGAAGTTTCAGCAACACTGATGACTTTTATGGGAAGAATGTCTTGATATATCATATTAAAAATTGTGAAGTCCTGATTGCTTGTCACATTTCATCTATATCATTATCCTAAAGGGTCCTCATCCTCTTTATCAAAAGACAATATTATTATCTTTCTTTTTTCAAACATTCTTTTTTATTTTTGGCCATGGAAATGAAAGCTTATTTGTATCCCATATCCGATTTTCATTCTCACAGAAATTATGTAAAACAGCAGAGAAATGAGTCATAGAATATCAAATATTGTAACTTTTACTACAGAAGGACTTTGAGAATTATTTCCCTAATAGGTAAGCAGTTGGCATAAAGAAAAGACTGAATGAAGTCTGATGTAGCGGTTACACCAAGACTTAACTCTGCTTTTTCTCAGAAGGGTCAACACTTATCCAACAGATAATCTCCGTCTAAGAAGAGGGGTGTCCAAAGTCTTTCCTCTCATTCTAAGGTGATAAGTCTCCCTTTGCATCTGCTAAGTCTATGTGATGACAAATTTGTGACCTAAACTGTGCTCATCACAGAAAATTTGCAGTAATGTTTAATTAGTGATCTAACTCTAGCACTGGAATCTTCTTAAAAGATCCCCAAGCAGAGGATCACCCTTAAGTTAGGTCTTAAAAATATGATTATGCCACTACCTTGCTGTATTTAGGAATGTTTTCAGATACAAATAACAGAAAAAAAAAAAAACTAGCAATTACCCAAAAAGTAGATTTTTATTTATCTCACATTAGGTGAAGTCTGGTAGCAGAGTTCAAGGCTGTCCAGTGACTCAATACGTTCATCAGGGATGCATCATTTTGTATTCTTCCATTCCTAAGATGGTGGAGTAGAAGGGCGTGTGCTCATCTTCTCCTGAAAGAACTCCAAAATTGCAATTTGCTGCTGAACAACCAACAACAGGAGAATGATGTGAAGTGAAAGTCGCTCAGGCGTGTCTGACTCTTTGTGACCCCATGGACTATACAGTCTACGGAATTCTCAAGGCCAGAGTACTGGAGTGGGTAGCTTTTCTCTTCTCCAAGGGCTCATCCCAACCCAGGGATCAAAGCCAGGTCTCCTGCATTGCAGGAGGATTCTTTACCAGCTGAGCTACAAGGGAAGCCCAAGAATACTGGAGTGGGTAGCCTATCCCTTGTCCAGCAGATCTTCTGGACCCAGGAATCGAACTGGGGCTTCCTGAATTGCAGGCAGATTCTTTATCAACTGAGCTATAAAGGAAGCCCTGATAATGTTGGATCCAACCAAAAAAAGATACCCCACATCCAAGGGCAAAGGAGAAACCCCAACAAGATGGTAGGAGGGGCGAAATCATGTTTAGAATCCAAACCCCGTATCCACCAGAGACACTTGGAGGGCTCAAACAAAAGCTTGTGTGCACCAGAACCCAGAGACCCCACAGAGACTGAGCCAGACCTACTTTTGAGTGTTTGAGTGTCACCTGCAGAGGCACAGGTCAGCAGTGCCCTGACAGGGGACAGGGGCTCTGGCTGCAGCAGACCTGGGAGACAAGCTGGGTGGTGTAAGTCCTCTTGGAGGAGGTTGCCATTAGCCCCTCCATAGAGCCACTGAGCAGACGACCCACAAACTGGAGAAGAATTATACAAAAGAAAGTATCGCACTGTTGTGAAAGTTCTAGAACTCACAACAGATTTCCTGACAGGGGGATCTGGCAAAGGGACTTTGCCAGTGAATTTGACTTTGGAGTCAGTAAATTTGACTTTGGAGGCCAGTGGGATTTGATTACAGAACTTCCATAGGACTAGGGAAACAGACTCTTGGAGGGCACAAATAAAGCCTTGTGGACACCAGGACCCAGGAAAAAGGAGAAGTGACCCCACAAAAGACTGAACCAGACTTGCCTGTGAGTGTCCGGGAGTCTCTGGTGGAGGCAGGGGCCGACAGTGCCTGCCACAGAGTCAGGGGCACTGAATACAATAGTGCTGACCTAAATTCATTTGAAGAAGGTCACCATTACCCCAACCATAGTTTGGCTTAGGCCAAACAACAGGGAGGGAACACAACTCCACCCATCAACAGAAAATTGGATTAAAGATATACTGAGCATGGCCCCAATCATCAGAACAAGACCCAGATTCTCTCAGAGCCAGTCCCTCCCATCAGGGAGCTTCCACAAGCCTCTTATCCTTATTCATCAGAGGGCAGACAGAATGAAAACCACAATCCCAGTAAACTAACCAAACTGATCACATGGATCACAGCCTTGTCTAACTCAACAAAACTATGAGCCATGCCATGTAGGGCCACCCAAGACAGATGGGTCATGGTGGAGAATTCTGACAAAACATGGTCCACTGGAGAAGGGAATGGCAAACCACTTCAGGATTCTTGCCTTGAAAACCCCATGAACAGTATGAAAAGGCAAAAAGATAAGACACTGAAAGATGAACTGGCCAGGTTGGTAGGTGCCCAATATGCTACTGGAGATCAGTGGAAAATAAATCCAGAAAGAATGAAGAGATGGAGATAAAGCAAAAACAACACACAATTGTGGATGTAACTGGTGATAGAAGCAAAGTCCAATGCTGTAAAAAGCAATATTGCATAGGAACCTGGAATATTAGGTCCAGGAATTAAGGTAAATTGAAAGTGGTCAAACAGAAGATGGCAAGAATGAACATTGACATTTTAGGAATCAGTGAACTAAAATGGACCAGAATAGGTCAATTTAATTCAGATGACCATTATATCTGCCACTGTGGACAAGAATCCTTAGGAAAAATGGAGTAGCCCTCATAATCAACAAAAGAGTCAGAAATGCAGTACTTGGGTGCAGTCTCAAAAATGACAGAATGATCTCTCTTCATTTCCAAGGCAAACTATTCAGTATCACAGTAATCCAAATCTATGCCTCAACCAGTAATGCCAAAGAAGCTGAAGTTGAATGATTCTATGATGACCTACAAGACTTTCTAGAACTAACACCCCACCCCCCCCCAAAAAAAAAAAAGAAAAAGAAAAAAAAAAAAAAGAAAATGTCCTTTTCACCATAGGGGACTGGAATGCAAAAGTAGGAACTCAAAAGATATCTGGTTAACAGGCAAGTTTGGCCTTGGAGTACAAAATGAAGCAGGGCAACGGCTAACAGTTTTGCCAAGAGGAAACACTGGTCATAACAAACACTCTCTTCCAACAGCATAAGAGGTGACTCTACACATGGACATCACTGGATGGTCAATACTGAAATCAGATTGATTACATTCTTTGCAGCCGAAGATGGAGAAGCTCTACACAGTCAGCAAAAACAAGACTGGGAGCTGCCTGTGGCTCAGATCATGAACTCCTTATTGCAAAGTTCAGACTTGAAGAAAGTAGCGAAAACCTCTAGACCATTCAGGTTTGACCTAAATCAAATCCCTTATGATTATACAGTGGAAGTGACAAATAGATTCAAGGGATTAGACTGGATAGACAGAGTGCCTGAAGAACTATGAAGGGAGTTTCATGACAATGTACAGGAGGTGGTGATCAAGACCATCCTGAAGAAAAAGAAATGCAAAAAGGCAAAATGGTTCTCTGAGGAGGCCTTACAAATAGCTGAGAAAAGAAGAGAAGCTAAAGGCAAAGGAGAAAAGGAAAGATATATCTATTTAAATGCTGAGTTCCAAAGAATAGCAAGGAGAGGTAAGAAAGCCTTCCTAAGTGACCAGTGCAAAGAAATAGAGGAAAACAATAGAATAGAAAAGACTAGCGATCTCTTCAAGAAAATTATAGATACTAAGGGAACATTCCATGCAAAAATGGGCACAATAAATAACAGAAACAGTATAGACCTAACAGAAGCAGAAGATATTAAGAAGAGGTGGCAAGAATACATAGAAGAACTATACAAAAAAGATCTTAATGACTCAGATAACCACAATAGTGTGATCACTCATCTAGAGGCAGACATCCTGGAATGGGAAGAAAGTGGGCCTTGGGAAGCATCACTACGAATGAAGTGGAGGTGATGGAATTCCAGCTGAGCTATTTCAAATCATAAAAGATGATGCTGTGAAAGTGCTGCACTCAATATGTCAGTAAATTTGGAAAACTCAGCAGTGGCCACAGGACTGTAAGAGGTCAGTTTTCTTTCCAATCCTAAAGACAGGCAATGCCAAAGAATGTTCAAACTACCACACAATTGCTCTTATCTCACATGCTAGCAAAGTAATGCTCAAAATTCTCCAAGCCAGACTTCAACAGTATGTGAACCATGAACTTCCAGATGTTCAAGCTGGTTTTAGAAAAGGCAGAGGAACCAGAGATCAAATTGCCAATATCAGTTATATCATCAAAAAGGCAAGAGAATTCCAGAAAAACATCTACTTCTGCTTTATTGATTAGGCCAAAGCCTTTGACTGTGTGGATCAAAACAAACTGTGGAAAATTCTTAAACAGATGGGCATACCAGACCACCTTACCTGCCTCCTGAGGAACCTATATGCAGGTCAAGAAGCAACAGTTAGAATGGGACATGGAACAACAGACTAGTTCAGAATTGGGAAAGGAGTATATGAAGGCTGTATATTGTCACCCTGCTCATTTAACTTATATGCAGAATACATCTTGCGTAATACCTGGCTGGCTGAAGCACAAGCTGGAATCATGATTGTAGGGAGAAATATCAATAACCTCAGACATGCAGATGCTGCCACCTTTATGGCAGTAAGGGAAGAGGAACTAAAGAGACTCTTGATGAGGGTGAAATAGGAGAGTAAAAAAGCTGGCTTAAAACTCAACATTCAAAAAATGAAGATTATGGCATCTGGTCCCATCACTTCATGGTAAATAGATGGGGAAACAATGGAAACAGTGACATACTTTATTTTGGGGGGCTCCAAAATCACTGTAGATGGTGACTGCAGCCCTGAAATTGAAAGATACTTACTCCTTGGAAGAAAAGTTATGACAAACCTAGACAGCACATTAAAAAGAAGAGACATTACTTTGCTGACAAAGGTCCAGATAGTCAAAGCTATGGTTTTCCTAGTAGTCATGTATGGATGTGAGAGTTGGACCATAAATAAAGCTGAGTGTTAAAGAATTCATGCTTTTGAATTGTGGTGCTGGAGAAGACTCTTGAGAGTCCCTTGGACTGCAAGGAGATACAACCAGTCAATCCTAAAGGAAGTCAGTCCCTAATATTCATTGGAAGGACTGATGGTGAAGCTGAAGCTCCAATAATTTGGCCACCTGATGCAAAGAACTGACTCCTTAGAAAAGACCCTGATGATGGGAAAGATTGAAGGCAGGAGGAGAAGGGTGGTGAGATGGTTGGATGGAATCACTGACTCGATGCACAAGAGTCTGAGCAAGTTCTGGGAGTTGGTGATGGACAGGGAAGCCTGTCATGATGCAGTCCATGGGGTTGCAGAGTCAGACATGAGTGAGGGACTAAACTGAACTGATTCAGTCATACAGAGCATATTTGTTTATTGCTTCAGGGTCTCGAAATCTGCTTAAGTTCTTCCCAGTATACAGTCTTATACCCGCTCCAAATACAATCACTGGGGAAGGAGACCAGCATCTCCATGATTGGTTAACATCAACTGTTACTCATCTTTTGGGTAGTGTGACAGAAATTCCAGGGAAATCAACATTCCCTACATAAATGTTTCTGTGCTGAATATTAAGCACAGAGCAAGAAAAGGGAGGATATTGCTCTGCATAGAGTGGTAATCTTTCCACTCTTTGCCCAGCTGGTTCTAGAGGTCTCTCTTTTAATTACCACCTCTTCTAAGAGTCCTCTCCTGACCTTATAACCTGACGTGGTCCCCTTGATTATTGTTTTGCAAATTTATTTGTATCTATCTTTGACTGTACCAGGTCTTTTTTGCTGTGCAGACTTTTCTCTAGTTGCGATGTGAGGGCCTCTCATTGTGGTGGTTTCTCTCATTTGGGAGCATGGGCTCTAGGTATGCAGGTTTCAGTTGCTGTGGCACTTGGGCTCAGTAGTGGCAGTTCCCAGGCTCTAAGAGCACAGACTCGATAGTTGTGGCACTCAGGCTTTGTTGTTCTGTGACATGTACGATCCTCCTGGATCAGCGATTGAACTGGTGTCTCCTGAATTGGCAGGCAGATTCTTTTCCACCGAGCCACCAGGGAATTTTTGATCACAGAAAACTGCCTATAAATCTCAATTAATAATTATGCATTTTTGTTGTATTCATTTTGTTTATAATTTAAAATATATATTTAATATAAAATATAACATGCAAATAGATTACATATTAATAGGATATAAATTAAAATTAATTAAAACAATATTTAATATACATATGCTGCTACTGTTGCTAAGTCACTTCAGCCGTGTCTGACTCTGTGCAACCCCATAGATGGCAGCCCATCAGGCTCCCCCGTCCCTGGGATTCTCCAGGCAAGAACACTGGAGTGGGTTGCCATTTCCTTCTCCAATGCATGAAAGTGAAAAGTGAAAGTGAAATCACTCAGTCGTGTCCGACTCTTAGCTACTCCATGGACTGTAGCCTACCAGGCTCCTCCGTCCATGGGATTTTCCAGGCAAGAGTACTGGAGTGGGATGCCATTGCCTTCTCTGAATATACATATACACAATTATAAATATATATTTATAATTTTATAAATTATACATTAACTTTGTTGTCTGTTTCTTCTTTATCCCTATCATCTCAAGGATGCTACTCCTCTGGGGAAAGATCACTTTAATAGAACTTGTGATTTTTGAGTAAAATAAAAACACTATTCCATTATTGGGAGGATACAATTAATAGGACGCTTTACTGAGCTACACAAGATGATGTGCATATTCAGTGCTACAAATGATCTCAGCTGTTACATAAACCTCTGTGACACACATATACAAGTGCTGTAAATGGTCTCAGCTGTCACATAGTCATTATTTACAGAATGTGGAGTGAGAGCCATGCCATCATGCCATGAACATGCCATCTTGGCTAATTTGCTCTCTCCCCACAGTAGCCGTTCCCTTCTCCAGGTGATCTTCTCCACCCAGGGATTGAATCCCATCTCCCATAAGATTGCTAAATGTTGAGCTATTACAATTTGCCAGACATGTTTACTTAATTCTCACAACACTGTAAGTTAGGGATTCTTCTTCTTCTTTCCATTTTACAGACTTCAGCACCTCCTTTCCTGTCTATGGTATTATGGCTGCTTAGTGGTGGACCTGGGAGGGCTCTAGTTTTTCTTGTACTTTGTTCAGTTTTTACACAAATTCCCAAGGTTCTCTTCCATCAGAAGAGTACACATGCCCATGTATCAATGTGAAAATTATTTTGATTCACATGTTTAAAGGAAAATTCTGTGCATACACAGGGTGTGGACAGGTCACTAACTAATCAAGCAAACTAGAACTGATTTACCTTGGATGTCGCAGGACAGATACCAGAAACAATGTGTGAACAAAGCAAGGCACTTGTCACTTTCACTTTAAAAAGAAAATTCTTAAAAGAATGTAAGATTCGGGAAAGAAATTCTAAAGATGTCATATTTAATGTGAATTTTTTGTTAAAGCACATGTTTTCAGTAGGGACTGACAATAAATTAATACACATATTAATGTAAACTCAGTGTAAATTCATGTAAGTGCCAAAAGACTATTTGGTATACTGCTACTATATAGATTGCTTTCTACATCCGGCTGCCAAACAATCTTATCAATGTTACTCGTCCAAAACAACCACTTTTTGTGTGGGAAGAGTTTCCTATAAAGTCTCTGATTAATTCCTGTTTTCTTTCATTTGCTGCCCAACCCCCCTCCCACATTAAGTCTTGTAAGTGAGCTGTTATCTCATTATCAGACCAGTAGGAGTGGGGGGAAACTGCAAGGATACATGGCTCCACTGTTTTATGCTTTTTCAACCAGCTTTTCACTGTTATTTATGGAGTGGGGATTTGGGTTTTGGTCATTTCTGCAGCAAACCTCTATTGGTGCCTACTACTTGCCAGATTGTGTGGGTAAAGATCAGAGAACAAGACTTACCCTAGATCTGCTTTTGTATAGCTTTTATTCCAGTGAGAGCAGATAGAAAATAAACAAAATGTAGAGGTAAGCCACAGAGGGTGGGTGCTCTGTTGCCAAAGGCTAGAGGATGAGATACAGACTGATGGGGGTGAGAGTAGTGAGGGCCTTTTGCTTGTGTTGCCTTGACTGGGTTTCCTGTAAACAGAGCACGACCTGGCAAGAAGGAGCCAGGTCAGGGTCTGACTTGTTTGTATCTCTAATCAGAGGAGAGACCAGTGACACACACTTAAAACTCTTGAATTTTTGCATTTTTCTCTCCAAACCTAGAAACATAACAACTTTATAGAACTGTAAAGAACAAGAAAATAATTTGTCCAGCAACTTTGTATATGGGAAAAGAATGACCATATTCAGTGAATTTATATTGTATGCTAATTATCTCACTAAACACAAAATATAAAAGGCTATACAAAGTTAAGTTGTTGGTTGTTTTTCTTTTTATTATTAAATTCCCTTCCGCTAACCCAGTGGTCCCCAGGTCAGCCTTCTGTGTTCCTGACCTTTTCTAAGCTGACTTCCTTGGAATGTTCTTAAGCCCACTGAAACTGAATGTAGAAAAATAGCACAACTGATCCTTTGATCCTGTCCTCTCCCACTTCAGCATTCTCTCAGTGTTAGGCAGGGCTGTAACTTTCTAACATTACAATCAAGAATTTCTATTATTACCTTTGATTGTTCTCCTGTCTTGTTAGCATCCATGTGATGCTGAGAGTATCTTTGGATTCTCTCCACAGGCAAGGGCAGAACTTACAACTTCCTGTCTGGGTGATGTTAAATTATTTCTTTCTCTGTGTTTCATCTCTAAAGTGGGGATAATAATAGTACCCACCTCGTAGGATTGTTGTAACAAGTGGTTTGCTGGCCCTAAAGCATTTCAAATAGTAAGCACTCCATAAGTATTTTTATGGTTTCATAATTACAAAATTCCTTCTATAATCCATTTACTGGCTCTGTCTTTTCATTCTCCTTTATTTTATCCACCCCTTTGCTATCTCATGTAAGCTATCACCACTCCCTTGAGTACAGCGATTCCATACAGCCAAGTACAAAATTGTCTTAACTGCCTGTAAATTCTTCATTCATTCATTCCACAAAAATTTTTTCCCAAAGAACTCATTTTCTGTTTATTTGTTCGTTCATTCATCCATTTAGTAATCATGTGTCTTTGCACTAGTGACTATGTGACTATGGCAGATTCCTAAAGCAGAAAATACAGTGTGCCATTGGCAAGGCCAGGATCAAGTTGAAAGGATTTTTATTTGAACTAGTAAGAAATAATACAAGAGGACTCACAGCTTGTGAGTTTCCCACTGAGCAAACACTCATGCAGTTCTTTGCCACCTTAAAGTTTTATAGGAATGTTTTTAGAGTTATGCAGTGTTTATTCAACTTTTGCTTTGATCCTTAGTCTAATCCTCTTATTAGATTGAAGTACTTTGAGAAAGGGGAGCAGGCATGCTGTGGAGTTCGTATGTCGGCTCTGGGGAACAGAAGCGTCCCTGCTCTGCTGTTTGCTGACCATGAGATGATGGAAAGTTTCTCAGCTTCTTTGAGGCTCATTTCTTCTCTATAAAATGGGGATAAAACAGCATTTTTTAAAGTTGATATGAAGATTGAATGATATAATCCATTTAAATGCTTAACCCAAAACCTGGCACTTGTAAGTATTCAATAAACATAAACTAGCAATATAACTGCTGCTGAGAGAGTGTTTATTAAGTGAAAAATCTGTATACTTCTCAAGATGTCCAGTACAGTGCTTTGTAAGTAGTAGACAGTGAAGCAATCTTGTTATTATATAAGTTAAAGACCATGAAAACTCCACGCTGTCTCTCAAAAGCTTGCAAAGAATGATACTTTAATATTTACTAACACAAGACTTGAAAACTCCAACCAAAAGGCAAAGACTGGCTGAATGGATAAAAAAAAAAGACCCCTATATATGCTGTCTACAAGAGACCCACCTCAAAACAAGGGACACATACAGACTAAAAGTGGAGGGCTGGAAAAAAAAATATTTCACGCAAACAGAGACCAAAAGAAAGCAGGAGTAGCAATACTCATATCAGATAAAATAAACTTTAAAATAAGGCTGTGAAAAGAGACAAAGAAGGACACTACACAATGATCAAAGGATCAATCCAAGAAGAAGATATAACAATTATAAATATCTATGCACCCAACATAGGAGCACCACAATATGTAAGGCAAACGCTAATGAGTATGAAAGAGGAAATTAATAGTAACACAATAATAGTGGGAGACTTTAATACTCCACTCACACCTATGGATAGATCAACTAAACAGAAAATTAACAAGGAAACACAAACCTTAAATGACACAATGGACCAGCTAGACCTAGTTGATATCTATAGGACATTTTACCACAAAACAGTCAATTTCACCCTTTCCTCAAGCGCACACAGAACCTTCTCCAAAATAGATCACATCCTGGGCCATAAATCTAGCCTTGGCAAATTAAAAAAAAATGAAATCATTCCAGTCATCTTTTTTGACCACAGTGCAGTAAGATTAAATCTCAATTACAGGAAAAAAAATATTAAAAATTCAAACATATGGAGGCTAAATAACATGCTTCTGAATAACCAACAAATCATAGAAGAAATCAAAAAAGAAATCAAAATATGCATAGAAATGAATGAAAATGAAAACACAACAACCCAAAACCTATGGGACACTGTAAAAGCAGTGCTAAGGGGAAGATTCATAGCATTACAGGCTTACCTCAAGAAACAAGAAAAAAGTCAAATAAATAACCTAACTCTACACCTAAAGCAACTAGAGAAGGAAGAAATGAAGCATCCCAGGGCTAGTAGAAGGAAATAAATCTTAAAAATTAGGGCAGAAATACATGCAAAAGAAACTAAAGAGACCATAGCAAAAATCTACAAAGCTAAAAGTTGGTTTATTGAAAAAATAAACAAAATTGACAAACCATTAGCAAGACTCATTAAGAAACAAAGAGAGAAGAACCAAATTAACAAAATTAGAAATGAAAATGGAGAGATCACAACAGACAACACTGAAATACAAAGGGTCATAAGAGACTACTACCAGCAGCTCTATGCCAATAAAATGGACAACTTGGAAGAAATGGACAAATTCTTAGAAAAGTGTATAACTTTCCAAAACTGAACCAGGAAGAAATAGAAAATCTTAACAGACCCATCACAAGCAAGGAAATCGAAACTGTAATCAGAAATCTTCCAGCAAACAAAAGCCCAGGACCAGATGGCTTCACAGCTAAATTCTACCAAATATTTAAAGAAGAGCTAACACCTATCTTACTCAAACTATTCCAGGAAATTTCAGAAGAAGGTAAACTTCCAAACTCATTCTATGAGGCCACCATCACCCAAATTCCAAAACCAGACAAAGATGCCATGAAAAAAGAAAACTACAGGCCAATATCACTGATGAACATAGATGCAAAAATCCTTAACAAAATTCTAGGAAACAGAATCCAACAACATATGAAAAAGATCAGACATCATGACCAAGTGGGCTTTATCCCAGGAATGCAAGGATTCTTTGATATTCGCAAATCAAACAATGTAATACACTACATTAACAAATTGAAAGATAAAAACCATATGATTATCTCAATAGATGCAGAAAAAGCCTTTGACAAAATTCAACATCTATTTATGATTAAAACTCTCCAGAAAGCAGGAATAGAAGGAACATACCTCAACATAATAAAAACTATATGGGCCAAACCCACAAGAAGCATTACCCTCAATGGTGAAAAATTGAAAGCATTTCCCCTAAAATCAGGAACAAGACAAGGTTGCCCACTCTCACCACTACTAATCAACATAATTTTGGAAGTTTTGGCCACAGCAATCAGAGCAGAAAAAGAAGTAAAAGGAATCCAGATTGGAAAAGAAGAGGTAAAACTCTCACTGTTTGCAGATGACATGATCCTCTACATAGAAAACCCTAAAGACTCTACCAGAAAATTACTAGAGCTAATCAACGAATATAGTAAAGTCACAGGATATACAATTAACACACAACAATCCCTTGCATTCCTATACACTAACAATGAGAAATAGAAAGAGAAATTAAGGAAACAATACCATTCACCATTGCAACAAAAAGAATAAAATACTTAGGAGTATATCTACCTCAAGAAACAAAAGACCTATACATAGAAAACTATAAAACACTGATGAAAGAAATCAAAGAGGACACAAACAGATGGAGAAATATACCGTGTTCATGGATTGGATGAATCAATATTGTAAAAATGACTATACTACCTAAAACAATCTATCGACTCAATGCAATCCCTATCAAGCTACCAATGGTATTTTTCACAGAACTCGAACAAATAATTTCACAATTTGTATGGAAATACAAAAAACCTCAAATAGCCAAAGTAATCTTGAGAAAGAAGAATGGAACTGGAGGAATCAACCTGCCTGACTTCAGGCTCTACTACAAAGCCACAGTCATCAAGACAGTATGGTACTGGCACAAAGACAGAAATATAGATCAATGGAACAGAATAGAAATCCCAGAGATAAATCCATGAACCTATGGACACCTTATCTTCGACAAAGGAGGCAAGGATATACAATGGAAAAAAGACAACCTCTTTAACAAGTGGTGCTGGGAAAACTGGTCAGCTACTTGTAAAAGAATGAAACTAGAACACTTTCTAACATCATACACAAAAATAAACTCAAAATGGATTAAAGATCTAAATGTAAGACCAGAAACTATACAACTCCTAGAGGAGAACACAGGCAAAACCCTCTCCGACATACATCACAGCAGGATCCTCTATGACCCACCTCCCAGAATATTGGAAATAAAAGCAAAAATAAACAAATGGGACCTAATGAAACTTAAAAGCGTTTGCACAACAAAGGAAACGATAAGCAATGTGAAAAGACAGCCCTCAGATTGGGAGAAAATAATAGCAAATGAAGCAACAAAGGATTAATCTCAAAAATATACAAGCAACTCCTGCAGCTCAATTCCAGAAAAATAAATGACCCAATCAAAAATTGGGCCAAAGAACTAAACAGACATTTCTCCAAAGAAGACATACATATGGCTAACAAACACATGAAAAGACGCTCAACATCACTCATTATCAGAGAAATGTAAATCAAAAGCACAATGAGGTACCATTATACGCCAGTCAGGATGGCTGCTATCCAAAAAGCTAGAAGCAATAAATGCTGGAAAGGGTGTGGAGAAAAGGGAACCCTCTTACACTGTTGATGGGAATGCAAACTAGTACAGCCACTATGGAGGACAGTGTGGAGATTCCTTAAAAAACTGGAAATATAACTGCCATATGACCCAGCAAGCCCACTGCTGGGCATACACACCAAGGAAACCAGATCTGAAAGAGACAGGTGAACCCCAATGTTCCTCGCAGCACACTGTTTATAATATCCAGGACATGGAAGCAACCTAGATGCCCATCAGCAGACGAATGGATAAGGAAGCTGTGGTACATATACACCATGGAATATTACTCAGCCATTAAAAAGAATTCATTTGAATCAGTTTTAATGAGATGGATGAAACTGGAGCCCATTATACAGAGTGAAGTAAGCCAGAAAGATAAAGACCAATACAGTATACTAATGCATATATATGTAATTTAGAAAGATGGTAATGATAACCCTATATGCAAAACAGAAAAAGAGACACAGATGTACAGAACAGACTTTTGAACTCTGTGGGAGAAGGCGAGGGTAGGATGTTTAGAGAGAACAGCATCAAAACATGTATATTATCAAGGGTGAAACAGATCACCAGCCCAGGCTGGATGCATGAGACAAGTGCTCGGGTCTGGCGCACTGGGAAGACCCAGAGGAATCGGGTAGACAGGGAGGTTGGAGGGGGGATCAGGATGGGGAATACATGTAAATCCATGGCTGATTCATGTCAATGTATGGCAAAAACCACTACAATATTGTAAAGTAATTAGCCTCCAACTAATAAAAATCAATGGAAATAAAAAGACTTGAAAATTCATAAATATAGGAATTATTCATATTGAAACCAGTAGACAATGTTCTCCTAGTGTCTTATTTCATAAAATTCTACTGATATTATCTAATTTAGTGGAATGTTAAGTACTTGGGGCAGTCTTCCTGCCCACTTCTGATGTCTATGTCTGAAGCTTTCTCTATCTTCCTTATACTTTAATAAAACTTTATTACACAAAAGCTCTGAACAATCAAGCCTCATTTCTGGCCCCAGATTGAATTCTTCTCATCTGGAGGCCAAGAATCCCAGAGTCTTTCATGGTCCAGCAACAACCTTTCCTTTTGGGGGCTTGTCCGGGATTCTTCAGGAAAAGGTGAGGATGCTTGGAGCTCAGTTCTTTGTTCTCCTAGCAAACATGTTTTCTACTATACTTTAACTCTACGGTGTGCTTGTGTGAGTGAATGACATGCCCTGCACGAAGGAAGGGAGGAGCCCTACTTAGCAGTTTGGTGGTGACCTCATATGGCTTATAGGACTTCCCTGGTGGCTCAGAAGGTAAAGCGTCTGCTTGCAATGCAGGAGACTTGGTTTTGATCCCTGGAGAAAGAAATGTCAACCTGCTCCAGTACTTCTGCCTGGAAAATTCCGTGGACAGAGGAGCCTGGCAGGCTACAGTCCCCCGGGTAGCAAAGAGTTGGACACGGCTGAGTAACTTCACTTTCTTTTCTTTCTTTCTTTTCTATTAAATATTTATTGTGTGTGTGTGTGTATGTTCAGTCACAACTCTTTGTGACACCAGGGATTGTAGCCTGCCAGACTTCTCTGTACATGGAATTTTTCAGGTAAGAATACTGGAGCAAGTTGACATTTTCTATTCCAGGAATCTTCCAGACCCAGGAATCAAACCCGCATCTCTTGTGTCTCTTACATTGGCAGGTGGATCCTTTACCACTGTGCCATCTGGGAAGTCCAAATATTTATTACCAGATTATAAATGAGTTTGTTTATCAAACTTATCAGACTCTATAAAATGTAAATAGAATAGAACAAGGTAAAAGTTTTTTCCTCTAATACATTTTCTTTTGAAGTAGAGCTGAATGATTTAAAATTTTTCAAATGCTCTTTCTCTTTAGAAATTGGATGATGGGCTTTTAAGTAATTGGTGGCATGCCAATTCTCAAATAACTCCAAATGTGGACCTATAATTAAAATCAGAAATTTGAACTGTAGAAACATGTTCTTAATATGTCCCACTATTTTTTCTCTTTATTTATGTGACTCCCTTGCTATTCTATTGCATGCTATTATACACACACACACACACATGCATATATTAGCATATATACACACATATATATGCATACTGTCTTAAATTGAAGAAAGTAGGGAAAACCACAAAGTCTTTCAAGTATGATCTAAATCAAGTAAGTCTCTTTTAATTATACACTGGAGGTGATGAATATATTCAATGGATTTGATTTGGTAGACAGAGCGTCTGAAAAACTATGGATGGAGGTTTGTAACACTGTACAGGAGGCAATGACTAAAACCATCCCAAAGAAAAAGAAATACCAGAAGGCAAAGTGGTTATCTGAGGAGGCTTTACAGATAACTGAAACAAGAAGAGAAGTGAAAAGTAAGGGAGAAAGGGAAAGATATACCCAACTGAAAGCAGAGTCCCAGAGAACAGCAAGGAGAGATAAGAAAGCCTTCTTAAATGAACAATACAAAGAAACAGATGAAATAAATAGAATGGGAATGACCAGAGATCTCTTCAAGAAAACTGGAGATATCAAGGGAACATTTCATGCAAGGATGGGCATGATAAAGGACAGAAATTGTCAGGACCTAGCAGAAACAGAAGAGAGTAAGAAGAGGTGGCAAGAATACACAGAAGAATTAAACAAAATAGGTCTTAATGACCTGGATAACCGCGATGGTGTGGTCACTAACCGGGAGCTGGACATCGTGGAATATGAAGTCAAGTGGGCCTTAAGAAACATTACTGTGGACAAGCGGCCCCAAGATGGCAAAGGAATAGGATGCGGAGACCACTTTCTCCCCCACAAATACATCAAAAAATCATCTGCATGTGGAGCAACTTCCACAAAACAACTTTTGATTGCTGGTGGAGGACCCCAGATACCCAGAAAGGCTACCAATCTCTTTGAAATGAGGTATGACAAAAGATAATGATGAAAAGGGAGACAAAGGATTTAGGGACTGAGACCCATCCTGGGGAGGGAGTCATGAAGGAGGAGAAGTTTCCACATAATTGGAGACCCTTTCATAGGTGGAGTCAGTGGGAAGCTTTGGAATCTCAGAGGGTAGCACTGGAAAAAAAAATCACCACAAAATTCACACCAAAGGGCAGTTACGGGCTGAGAAGCAGCTCACACGTGCACATCCACCTGCATTGTTTGGGGGCTGAGTGGAGGCATGGACTGCATTGTTGGTCCTTAGGGTAAGGACTGGGGTTGTCTTGTTTTTTTGTACTGTGCACTGAACCCAGGGTAGGTAAGGCGTGACTGGGGAAGCTGGAAAAACACTCAAAGAGCCGTGGGGACTACAGACATGTTTATTTTCTCTGGGCAGCAGTAGCCTGGAGTTCTCAAGTAGGAACGATGTACTAAGACAGAACAAAAGTGATTCGTGGCCAAGCGGGTAAAATGTGACACATTTGTGCAATGCTACAGCTGATACATAACCATATGAGGCCAGCAATATCATTGTTTACAGAACACGAGGTGAGGGGGCATGAAGGAGTGGGGGAGGAGAGCCTGCCTGATGCCATGTTGTCAGTTAGTTTCTTCACATTCCACCCCTCAGGGTTTTCTGTCCCACTGATAACAAAGATTTGGTTCCCTGTGGCTTCCTTCTGGCATGTACCACCACTGCTTGTATCCACATCTCACAACAACAGTAAAGCTTACAACAACAAACTGCTAGGGTGCAGGCTATACCTCTAATACAGAGCAAAACCCAATGCCAGGTACTGGACAAGCTGGCCTACCATTTCTACAGTGGGTCTACGGTAAGGCATTGCACATCGTGGATTTCTTATCATGTGCTGTAGTGCTCCTGTAACATTTTCATGATTATTTGGTATATACACACAATATTTGTGTCCAGTAATGCACACATGCCACCTTGTGCAGCAGTCAATAGATCAAGGGCCATTTGGTTCTGCACAGTTGTTTTTCTCCTGTGGTACATTTCTTCATCTAACAGGGTTAAGGCTTGGTCTATATAATTTAAAGCACAGGCAGTATGTAAAGCAAGGGCAGTAACTTGTACCTCAGTAACTATGGCTGCCCCTTGGGGGGAAAGCAACGCCAAGGGGTAGTACCACCAGGGGTTCCATTTTACTAGGTACTGTGCATGGACCATGTGAGAGAGCTGTATCTACTGAGGTGAGCAGGTAAGGCCAGCCCCGTGTGCACTGTCCAATCCAATTCTCAGCAAATATGGCCATCTTTATGACCCACATACCCACAGAGTGCCATGAGGGACAGGGATCACGCTATTGACCATTTGATAGTCTGATTCAATGTTAACTTTAGCACAAGGAGATGGGGGTTCCACCCTGTTGGCTTAGTACCACCCTTTTTATCTACTCAAAGGGGTGCAATGTCCTATAAGTCAACATTCAGAGCTGGCAACTAGGAAAACCCGTCCCACAGAACATGTCCTTGGGGCGAGGCATGTTCTGTCATTTTTTACCTCTTTTATACAATCAAGCACCTTGTCTCCTCTCATTCAGTCTTCTTCAGTTTCAACCAGAAGCCAAGTCCAGTTGGCCATAGTCATGGGATGAGTGAGCCAGGGCAGTCCCATGGCAACTCCAACAGGGAACTCATTGTAGACCCAAAATGTTGACATGTTTTGTACCATCATGTAGATGTGTGTCAATCTACAATCATATTGGTCATGACACACCTACGGGCAGAAAGACAAAGAGGTCAAATGTACTAGCATAGGTAATTTTTCCATCTAATAGGACACATGTAAGCTTTGTCTTGGGAGAGAATGGTTCTTGGTAACGGAGGTCTACTTTGTTTCATGTACCACACCTATTTGCTTGATCTCTCACATCCTGTGCCTCCACGTGGAGAGTAAGAGGGGAACTTATGATAGACCACAGGAAGTGCACAAATGCACTTTTCAACACGGAGGCAGTTCCCTGTGGTCCTGGCCACATGACATGCACATGAGGGGGCCAGGTGCTGGTTGCCCAGGGGACAACCTGGAAGTCATGTTGCAGTCCCTACCCCCATGAGGCTAGTAGGGCTTCACTGCAGGTGAGGTGTCTTTATCTTCCATGGCCAGGTCCAGTCTGCCATCTGTCCTTGTGCAATCCTGGTTGGGGCTGGCAACATGATGTTACCTTGGGTTCCATAACCAGGCTCTAAGACCATATCTGAGGTTGTCACTTGCAGTTGTATCTGCACAGCAGCACAATGCAGAAGAGCCTTCACAGGGGCAACTTTGCCCCTGTGTGGTTTTTCATTGGGGGACCCATAAAACCCCCATAGATGTTGTGTCCACCCCATCAAGGAGGGGTGATCAGTAGACAGCTGCAGACCTTGCTTTAGCAAACTATTATATTGCTCAATCATACCCACTGCCTGTGGGTGATATGGGACATGAAATACTATTGAATTCCCAGTCTCTGGCCAGTCCAAGACTTCCTTTCTGGTAAAATGGGTACCTTGATCACTGTCTATAATCAGAGGGCCAGGGAAACAGCAAACCTGTAACTGTATCTACAGCTGTCAGAGCAAAGCTGGCATTCTCTGATATTGACAGAGGCCCTACAGAGTCCACTTGCCACTGAGTCAAAGGAATGCTTCCCCTTACACCACTTGTCCATCAGTGCCTGTCAGCCTGTGGGAATGAAGAGACTCCTGGGCACATGTGGAGCAATCATGGCAAGCATCTGTTATTTCCCTCCAAGAAATGGGAAGATCCCATCTTTTGCCCACGTGGTTTTCATCCCTGCACGATGCAGGCACCGGTGTAGCCAAGTTGCTACCTCTCCACCCATAGGACATGCACTAACCTGTCAGCCTCATAATTCTCTGGGCTTGCCATAGGCAGGTGCCCTGTTACGTGTATCACTGTTATGTCCTTTCCATGTCCTAAGTCCCGTAGATCTTGCCACATGGCTTGTTCCCACAGGATCTGTTGCCTACTAGCCACTGCTGTGTCTTTAAGGTAGTAAACCATAAGGTTAAGCCTTTATGAACTGGCCAACTATCTGTACAGATGGTAAGGGATGTTGCCTCATTTTTGACCACCATTCAGGCAGCGTATAACTCAGCCCACTGGCTGCTTTGACCAACTCCAGAGTTAAATCATATAGTGTCTGTGGTAGACTGCATGGCAAGGGTGGTCCAGGAGGAGGCCTGGCCCCAGCTGGACCCATCAGTATACCAAACCTGGGCATCTACTGGGGCTTTACCTTCCTTAAACAGTGAGGGTTCTGGCCTCACCATCATCGGAGTGTCTCCCAATGTGTCCACTGTAAATGTTACCGGTCCTAAAATATTAGGTCCTAAAATATTATATATTAGCTGTTAGCTCTTGAAATAATGGTCTGGCAGATAGAGAACTCCTTTGTTCTAAGTATGCCCCCCACTTAGCCTAAGTTTGGATTTGTGCCACTCCTGTCTTGGGAGAGGACACCCAAGACCACAGCCAGCCCACTATAGGATGTGTTGTCTTGACAAGCACCAGGGCCTTCTCCATGATCACCTCTGTGGACAGTAAAGTGCCATACACAGCTGCCAATTTCTTCTCCACCAAAGCGTATCTCTTTTCCACCGGCTTCTTAATTGAGACCAAAATCCCAAAGGAGCACCTAGCTGCTCTTGTCATTGCCACAAGCCCCACCCAAACCCTTCCTGGGTAATGAATAGTGAAGTTGCTCAGTCGTGTACACTTTGTGATCCCATGGACTGTGGCCTACCAGGTTCTGCCATCCATGGAATTTTCCAGGCAAGAGTACTGGAGTGGGTGCCATTTCCATCTCCAAGGGATCTTCCTGACCTGGGGATGGAACCCGGGTCTCCCGCATTGCAGGCAGAAGCTTTACCCTCTGAGCCACAATATGTACATCTAATTCAAAGGTTTTGTAGGGTGCCTGGGCTTGCTGAACGGCTCGCTTGATGGCTCAGAACACATGTTACACAGTATCTGACCAGTTCCAAGTTACCCACTTTTCTATTAACGAGTATAAGGGGCATGCCATTTGGGCTAGGTGAGGTATGAACGTCCTCCATGTTGGCCCAAGAGGCAACATAGGTTTGTAACTGAGTCACAATTGTAGGCAGTAGGTACATTTATATATATATATATATTTTTTTTTTCTTTAGACTGTATTTATTCTTTTTATTTATTTATTTATTTTTGTCATACATTGATATGAATCAGCCATAGATTTACACGTATTCCCCATCCCGATCCCCCCTCCCACCTCCCTCTCCACCCGATTCCTCTGGGTCTTCCCAGTGCACCAGGCCCGAGCACTTGTCTCATGCATCCCACCTGGGCTGGTGATCTGTTTCACCATAGATAGCATACATGCTGTTCTTTTGAAATATCCCACCCTCACATTCTCCCACAGAGTTCAAAAGTCTGTTCTGTATTTCTGTGTCTCTTTTTCTGTTTTGCATATAGGGTTATCGTTACCATCTTTCTAAATTCCATATATATGTGGCAGTAGGTACATTTATATTTTATTAGCCATCATAACTTTTGTTTTGGTTTAATTTTTGTTTAAACTCCTGTTTAAAGTTTGGTATAACTTCTGTCTTACCTGACCAGCCAACTTCCAAGAATTTGACAGACAATCTAGGCCCTTGGATTTTTGTGGCATTTATCACCCATCCACATGATTTCAAATGTGTTATAAGCTAGGGTGTACACTATTTTAAACCTGTAAGAAATCAGAGGTTAGTAACACATCATTAATATAACGAAACAGTTTCACTGATGTAGGGCGGTTTCATTTTTCCAAATCTCCCTTAACCAGCCCGTGACATATTGTTGGGCTATGTAAATATCCTTGGGAAAGGACCTGTAATGTCCACTGACACCCTTCCTAAGCGAATGCAAACGGATCTTGACTCTCAGCAGCTATAGCTATCCAGGAAAAAGTGAAAGTTAAAGTGTTAGTTGCTCAGTCATGTCTGACTCTTTGTGATCCCATGGACTGTTGCCTGCTAGGCTCCTCTTTTCCATGGGTTCTCCAGGCAAGAATACTGGAGTAGGTTGCCATTCCTTTCTCCAGGGGATCTTCCCAACCCAGGGATCAAATCCAGGTCTCCTGCATTGCAGGCAGATACTTTACTACCTCTTTACCATCATGGAGAAAAAGGCATTAGCTAAATCCACCACAGTGATAAGTGCCCAAGGCTGTGGTTAACTGGTTCGTCAAATTGTGGATTGATGGCATGGCAGCTCACATGGGTGGCACCATTTTATTTAGTTCCTTGTAATCCACAGCCATTTGCCATGGGCCATCAGGTTTTCAGGTGGGCCACACAGGGAAGTTGATTGGGCTCTGTGCAGGGCATACAGTGTCTATTTTTGCCAGCTTGGCAATTGTGGCACTTATTTTTTGTGGTCACCTGGTAGATGATATTGTCTCACATTTACTGCCCCCTGGAGTGTTGGCAACACCGTTGGGGGATGCTTTGTATATCCATTCACGACTGTCTTTATTATACACACTTGGAGACAAAATTTCCTCACAGAGGTCTGTAACATGAGGTCTTGTAAGACATTTATCTCTAAAATATATTCTGAAATTGGGACCACCTACACAGTGTACACTTGCATAGGAAGCCATCTGATTTCCAACAGTAAGGACACAGGCTTTACTTCAATAGTTTGGCCACTGTAGCCATCAATATATGCATTAGGACCAGGAAACTGTTTTGGTTTGTCATATATCAGGCTGCATTCAGCACTGGTTTCTACCAGGGCCATTATTCTTTGTACATTGGTGCATGACCAGTGAATTGTAAGTTCTTCACGGAGCCTCTGGTCCCTGCTTGGGCTCTCTGGGTGGGCACCTTGGCCTGAACCCTATTCAAAGCAAAAACAGGGCATCAGAAGAAATATCTCCAGTTGGCATAAAGTCCTCTAGCTGAACTGTACATATTTTCATATTTGATAAACTGCTTTTCTGGTCTCAATTGCTTCCACAGCTCTAGGAATACAACATTAGGTTGTTCAACAATTTTATTTTTGTCAAGTCCCATTGCTAGCAAAGCAGTCCACATTTGTATCCTTGTCACCTGGGTGGGGCCTTTACTGGCTTGGTTTCCCATGGGGGCCTTCACAGCCCTAATACTTTTGGCCTGCCACTGCCCTTCTGTGTCTCCCAAGCTAGTCATCATCGAGGTCACCTCATAGATAGGCCATCCCACATAGGGTGTAAGTATAGCAGGTAGAGGTTCAATATAGGTGGACAGAGTGCTATTCAACATGGTGTTTTGCATACTGCTGGTGAAATATTCCTCGTCAGGGCTCCAGATGTTCAGGTTAAACATCTCCTGTATCATGTCTAATTCTCTCACCACATGGGTCAACTCAGCATTGATATGCCACTTACTAACAGTATCTGGGAGCTGTCCTGCATTAGTCCGCATGGTGTCGATGGCAGCATTGATCTACTGTAGCAGGCTGTGTGTTTGGTTAGGTGCATCCTGAATAAGTCACTTAGCATTCTGCAATCTTTGTCTCAATGAGCAGTGCATGGTTAGGGTTGCCAACTGTTCTACTTCATTCCCCAGAACAAAGGATGCCATCCACCCCTGTGTCTCAAAGTCACAACATCCATGTTGCCAAGGGTCCTCCAAGCCCTTCTTGAAACCACAGCCCCAAATTACCAATTCTTCCTGAGTATATGGCTGATATGTCATAAACTCAGTCATACTGGGGGCCTCTTAAGGATGTCTCCCCTGGGCCGTAGGCTTCTTATGTTTTATTTATTTTTTGTTGTACAATAGGTCTCACTGATAAGCAAGGACCTGTGGGTCCCTCATCTTTTATTACCTCATAATGCAAGGTGTCACATTCCACAAGGCCAGGCAGCTTTTGTTCCAGCATCTGAACCAGTTGCTCTACTTCCTCTGCTTGTCTCTTTAGTTTGCACACTTGCAGAGCATCATGGAGAGCACTTTCCATATTCACCTTCAAGGCCACCAGTAAAATCCATCCCATGGTGTCAGTGACAGTACATGCTGCTTTGTCCAGCAAGTGAGAGCTTACCGCCTGTAATGTCTTTTCAATACTGTATGGTGACCCATTCTCTGCCACCCAGACTTCCACCAGGGCCCATGCCAAGAGGACCACAGCCATCAGGTACTCATGCTCTGTGGTGGCCACTGGCTTCCTCCTTCCATTGGAGCCACAGGCTCCCCTACCTGCTGGGTATTCTGCTGACTACACCAGTTGTCTTGCTTCTTGTATTGTGAACTGAACCCAAGGTAGATAAGGTGTGACTGGGGAAGTTGGAAGAACACTCAAGGAGCCATGGGGGCTGAATACATGTTTATTCTCTGTGGGCAACAGCAGCTGGGAGTACTCAAGCAGGAATGATATACCAAGACAGAACAAAAGTGACTCATGGCCAGCGGGTACAATGTGATGCATGTGCACAGTGCTACAGCTGCTACATTACCATACAAGGTCAGCAATATCATTGTTTACAGAACACAAGGTGAGGGGGCATGAGAAAGTGGGACAGGAGAGACTCACTGATGCCATGTTGCCAGTTAGTTTCTGCACAGAGGTTGAATGCCCTGAGGACACTCAGGGGACTAATGTGGCATAGCAACCCAAATCGTGAGAACACCAGAGAGACAAAAAAAGAAAAACAAAGACCTTTCTATGGGAAGGCTCTAATGCCACACTGTGACCTCTGGTGTGCTCACAGAGCAAAGGATTGTGCCCTAGCGAATACCAAAGGAGAGAAAACCTGCCTCCCTGGAGGCAGAAAGGCAGGTGCATGAAAGCCAGAGGCAGAAGGCAAGGGTTTGTTGCAAACTTGGCCACAGAGACTGCATCTCCCACCAAGCTGTGAGCAGGTTGCCTTGTCACTAAGCCTAGTATTCTGGGTGGTTCATATCTGCCAGGAGTGTCACCTATTGATAGCAGACCCTGGAGGCGATGCATGGCCCCCCTGGGACTGTACGTGCATGGCAAACCCAGGATCCTGAGCAGTTTGGAGCAGGCCCACCAGGGACTGTGCCCTCACAGAAAGCCTGGGAACCTGAGTGGCTTAGACCTAGGAAGTGCATGCCACCTTGGGCTGTGTCAACCTCTCTGTGGCCCATCCACTGAGAACACTCCCCACATATGCCAGTGGTGTTTCTTTGCAGAAGAAACAAGTGGTGTTTCCACAGCACAACTGAGCAAGTGACTCTGAATAAGTGTTCACTTTTGCCCCCTTGTGTCAGTGCAGAGACAGACACTGAAGAGACTTGCAAGTAGAAGAGCCCAACCTAAGCAAAGAAAAGGGGAACTGCCTCAGAAGTGGCAGGTGCAACAGATTAAAATCCCGAAGTTAAGCTGAGGCTGTGCATATGAGGGGAAATTGTAGGCTTTGAGAACAAGTACAAGCTGGAAAAAGGGATTATCTGACACTGAACTGAACCTACAATACTTAAAAAAAAATTTGTGTTCAATTTTATTTATTTTTTCTTTCGTATTGTACTTTTGAGAATCTAATCTCTATTCTAGGCTTTTAATGTTTGCTTTTTGATATTTGTTACTAATTTTGTACTTTTAAGAGTCTAATTTTTAGTATCAATTTTCACTTAGGGATTTTATTACAGTGCTTGATTGCTCTCTTCCCTTTTGACTCTCCCTTTTTTCCTCCTTGTCAGCTCTATATCCCTCTTCCCTCTTCTCTTCTCTGTGTAACTCTGTGATTCTCTTTGGGTATTCCTAGTTGTTGGAGAAGGCAATGGCACCCCACTCCAGTACTCTTGCCTGGAAAATCCCATGGACGGAGGAGCCTGGTAGGCTGTAGTCCATGGGGTCACTAAGAGTCGGACATGATTGAGCGACTTCACTTTCGTTTTTCACTTTCATGCATTGGAGAAGGAAATGGCAACCCACTCCAGTGTTCTTGCCTGGAGAATCCCAGGGATGGGGGAGCCTGGTGGGCTGCTGTCTATGGGGTCGCACAGAGTCGGACATGACTGAAGTGACTTAGCAAATTCCTAGTTGTGGAGAGTCATTTCATCATTAATCTAGGGGTTTTGTCCTCTGTGCTGTGTGGGCTGAGAAATCTTGATGCTATGGTAAGAGAAGGACTAAAACCCAGAGGTAGGAGGCTCAACTGCAGAACGTTGGGCCCTCATAGACCTCCTGACCCCAGGGAATATTAATAGACGAGAGCGCATCCAAAAGCTTTCACACCTACTCTGAGACCAAGCTCCACCCAAGAGCCAGCAAGCTCCAGTGCAAGACAACCCATAATAATTCTCCAGCAAAACAGAAACACAGCCCTGAACATTAAAAGACAGACTGCCCAAAGCCACACAAACCCCATAGACACCCCAAAATTCACTACTGGACACTACCTTGCCCTCCAGAGAGATGAGATTCAACTCCATCCACAAGAACACAGAGACAAGTTCCCCCAGTCAAGAAACCTTCACAAGCCACTGGTCCAACCCTACCCACTGGGAATAGACTCCATAGTTAAGAGGAACTATGACCCTCCAGCCTGCAGAAAGGAGATCCCAACACAGTAAACTAAACAAAATGAAAAGGGAGAGAAATATCCAGCAAGTGAAGAAACATGATAAAAACCCACCAAACCAAACAAAAGAGGAGGAGATAGGGAGTCTATGTGAAAAAAAATCAGAATAATGATCATAAAGATGATCCAAAAATCTTGAAAACAAAATGAAGTTATAGATAAATAGACTAGAGAAATGAATTGAGAAGATGAAAAATGTTTAACAAGGGCTAGAAGAAATAAAGAGTAGTCAGTTAGTAATTAACAGTGCAGTAACTGAGATTAAAAACATTCTGGAGGGAAACAACAGTAGAATAACTGAGACAGAAGAAAGGATAAATGAATTGGAAAATAGAATTGTGGAAATAAATAGAGTGGGAAAAAGAAAAAGGAACAAAAAGAAATGAGGACAGCCTCAGAGAATTATGGGAAAATGTTAAATGCCTCAGAATTTGAATCATAGGTGTCCCAGAAGAAGAAGACAAAAGAAAGGGCATGAAAAAATGTTTGAGGAGATAATAGTTGAAAATTTCCTTAAAATGGGGAAGGAAATAGCCACCCAAGTCCAAGGAGCCCAGGGAGTCCCATATAGGATAAACCCAATGCGAAGCACACCAAGATACATAATAATCAAACTAACAAAAATTAAACACAAAGAGAAAATATTAAAATCAGCAAGGGAAAAGCAATAAATAGCATACAAGGGGATCCACATAAGGGTAACAGCTGATCTTTCAACAGAAATTCTGTAGGCCAGAAGAGAATGGCAGGATATATTTAAAGTGATGAAACAGAAAACTTACAACCAAGATTACACTAACCAGCAAGATTCAAAGGAGAAA